>NW_026016306.1:0-345969 GCF_020379485.1 Brassica napus
TTTGTTGTAATGCAGTTTGTGTACATGGAACTACAAGAGAATTGGCATCGATCTTGGCATTTGGCTTAAAGCGTATGAATAGACTGCATGTTCATTTTCCTGTGGCTTCTCAATAGATGGTGAAGTGATAAGTAGTAAGATTGATCTTATTCCAGTCTTGCATAATTGCATATGCACATTAATTTGACATGATTTTGGCTATAAAGCATGAGAAGAGATATTAATGTCTTGATCTTCCTAAATATCAAGAAACCTCTTGAAGGCATAACTTATAGTACGAGAACTCAAATTCAATATTGCTATGTTGGCTTAAACATTTAACTGTTGATCTTTCTGTTTAGATAAAATTTCTTTTTACATTTCAGACAATAAGGTGATTCTGACCGAAAGCATTGATAGTATAGTGTCTGTTGATTACTTCCAAAAGATAGAGTCTTGGCCTAATAGGCTACCAGTACACTTCTGATTTTTGTATGTCTTTGTATTTTGATAACCTTTTGATTGATGAACGAAAATATTTGTTCAGAGTTACACATTGCATATATGTAACTTGGAATGATAAGTTAAATATTGCAATGAAACGACGTGGATTAATAGATTACACTCTCAAAATGATAATAGATTACAAACAACTCACTACCCTGCTTAATGTCAGTCTTTGGAGGTGATATCTGAAACTGAATCACAATAATCTTAGCATTCTTCATCTGAGTAGGTCCACCAGCAGCATGGTTCACCTTCTATCAAAGACCAAACTTTTCCAGCAGCATGGTTTACCTTCTTATCAAAGACCAAACTTTCCACCGTGTGTGTATAATCAACAGTCCCACCGAGCTCTTAATAATGTTGATATTACGCAAATCATCAATCTTAACAAGAAACACAATCATATTTTAGTCAATAGTTATATTTAAAATATGGGTCAAAGATACCAAAAGTTTTTGTAGGATTAAATGCTTTGGGAAGTTGCCATGGGTGGTGGATTCTAACGACCGATCTTTATATTTTACATTTGCTTGAATAAGGATTGCAGGAGAGAAAATATGGGAGAAAAGATATTGTATGAGATTTAAACTAGATTTACTGTAGATTTAGAAAAGATATTAACCGAAATAGAAGTTTTCATATTTTCGTGATTTGGTTAGAATATGTATTATGTGTAGAGTAGAGCACTGCATAGTGGATGGGAAATATATTCTTCTCCACGCGTAGTATTAGATAATAGTTACAACATGTTATGACGCATAAACATGAAAAGGTAAAATGAAAGTTAATTATAGAAGTGATGATCAAGCTTTAGGTAGACTAGCGATATCTTGTCAGAATACAACTAAACATATTATAGCAAAGGTAGAATATATAAGAAATTTTGCACTATATACTAAAAATAAATTAATGTATAATACTTAATATATGATTTTTAAACTAAATGACTAATCAAAATGAGTATTATATATATGCTCAGCTATGACATAAAATAAGATATGATTTTACTATTTAAAAAAATTAAACATATAAATAGTCATGTTTTAAATAAATTCCAAATTTTTGATATTTAAAATTTTAGTTTATTATTTTTCATTATAAGATGTTAAAACATGTCTAAAATGGCCAAAATGATTAAAATCCTAATGGGATAAATCAAATTCAAAGTGTTTCTTTTTTCAATTTTCTCTAGATAATTTGGTGTTATGAAACTATGAATTTACATGCATAATGTTTGGTTTAATTTACAAGTACGTCGTAAGAAATTTTAACAATTTGTATACATACGTTAAGAAGAAATTAAGGCAGAAGGAGGAATCTACTAAAAGTGAGGTCTTTTATTTTCTCCTTTGAAGGAAATTTTCATTATTCAAACAAAAAAAGATATTCGTCATATTATAATGTATTGTTGTGTATATATGGAATATCGAGTTATTTTCAAATGGTTGGTGGTGAAAAGGAAAGCCGCTATAAAGTAACACTACTTAGGTTGAATGAGGAGTTGGAATCCACTAAAAGTGGTTGAATTTATGTTAAATAAACATATAAAAGGCTCATATATACTATTGTTATTTTACACTAATCCTTTCTTTTCTAATATGTTAGATATATTTGGAGTTCAAGTGGGACAACCAACATGCTTACATTCTAGGAGAAGACATAACTCGATACGTGTAAAGAAACTAAAGCCATTAAGTGTGTGTGTGTATCTTCACTTTTATTTACCATCTTAATATTTAATTATTTGAGATATTATTTAAGAAGAAGAAACACCATCATTGGTGATCCGACTTGAAAATAAAGAGGTAAAACTAAGTACGATTTCCTTCAATTATTGGGATCAACTCTATTTCCCAGTTTGATTTTATGGTAGCTAGCTTCTGCCTATTCTTTTTTTTTTTATATGACTGTCAATTTTATGTTTTTATAAATGACCGAATAAAAAACCAGACCCAGAGATATCAAATCTTCCAAAATGTTGTTTCACCCAACTCTAACTAATAAATATTGCATTTTGTGTTGACAAAAAATATAATTACATTTTGTATGAATCACGCTCAAATAGTTCATTTGTATCATATATACACTTCACTTTGTATTTTGTACTAATAACTTCTTGATTTTAGCTCAATAATCACTCGATGACGTGTTTACAAACTTTTTGTGAAAGATCTATTCATTCAGATACTGATGGGAAGCTATATATAGCATATAAGATACATTGTATTAGCAAAAAGAATGAGAAATGAACAAAAATGTGAAAAACTCAATATTCATAAATAGATGCTTTGGATGGTGACAACAAGAAAAAAAAAAGGGAATTGTATCATTTAGGAAATACATAAGAAAAGAAAAGAGAGCAAACAGTTTGTTTCTATGTGACAGCTATCAGTGAGTCACTAAACTATGCACATGAACAATGGGGTTCATGTGTTATTCTTTGGATCTGTCCCAGATTAAAATCTCATTATTAGTTAATATGATATTGTTGTCAATTAAAATCCCAAATCCTAAATATATCCTCAGCAATAGTTAGAGGCCTCGATCTAAATCTCAACATTTTATAATATAATTTAGAAAATATTAAATATAGAACATTTTTTTGCTTTGTTTTGTTACCTTTTTGGGTGCTTGAAAAAGGAAACAGTCGATGTTATTAGTCTTTCTTGTTGTTTATAGTGATTCTGAATGATTCCTAAATCCTCCGAGCAGTGACAACTAGCAAGCAGTTTTGTTGTGCCCTTAACCGATACCAACCATTTAATAATTATTAATTCAAAACTATGTATGTCATGAAGCCTTCAGTAAAAAAAAAAATGTATGTGTATGCTTAATGCTTAAATTAAATTCATAATCTATGTACATATATATTCCCTAATCAATACTATTAAAACAGCATCATGACCAATTGATAATGTTGTGTCTAACTTAAAAAAAATAAATTAAATATTTTATAATTGTAACTACCTTTATTAATCAATATATAACTTCCTATCCAAAATTCTCGAACCATTTACAATTGGTTACGTTTTCTTCTTTTGTCAGTATTGAGTCCAATTTTTTTTTGTTTTGAACTGAATTCAGCCCAAACTATTTTTTATGCTATTTAATAATTTCAACTTTTTAATTGATGAATATAACACGTTACTTCATGTAATTAATTTACATGTAATTAATTTATACAGTTATATTAATTACATATGATTAAAAAACATAAATATAAAAACTAAATTTGTTAAAAAATTTCAACCAAAAAATATACCCGTCCTTTTAAGGACGGGTCAAAATCTAGTTATAGCTTAAACCCCATCATGTGAAAGCTATGAGGGACCAATTAAAGCTAACACGCATCTTAAAAAGGTAACGGGGACCATTAATCAGATTCTCATTATTAGTTAATTACGTATAGTTAGGCAATAATTCAGGTTTCTAAGCATACACTTGTCAACCTAATGGTCCCCTCCTCTCTCTTCTTAATTTGCTTCTCCCATGTTATAGGCTTTTAGCTTCGAGAAATTTGTGTACTATACATTATTTAAGTCACTAAAAATATAGGTTTAATTTTAATTGGGTGATTAATATTAAGACCATGTGATTAGTGATCTTCGATTGGGGAGCAGATTTAGTTTCCTCCCAATTATTATCCGATTTCAGGTTTTAAAACGTTGGGAATAAACTAAACTTTGGGTAGATGTACTTCTGCACTATTTTTATAATCTTATAAGAATTTTTTCTTTTGAAGCTTTGCACTATAAGATACTGGAGAAAGAATGCAATTTAGAAGCTAAAGCTAGGGTTTAGTTGCTTAGATCTTATAAATTGCTCTATCGGCAATTTTATACTAGCTAGTTCTGTAGATATATTCTAAGATTCCAACTAACAACTTAATTAAGGACCTTGCAATTATATATAAATATTGGATAATGGGTAACGAATATAAAAATTAATGTTCATGTAAATATTACTGAAAGTTGAGTGTATAACCTAATAACCAAGGAAAAACGATATAAAATAAAAATACTAAAAATCACCAAGGAACAAGACGTTTTATTTTATATAAATTTTATTTTATATACCTTTTGTTTTTTTTATAAGCGAAAATTGCGTCTAATAAGATAAAAAGACACATTTTCCATAAAGAAACTAATTAACAGGCCTTGTTAAAAAAAACAGTGGGCCAAAAAGAATAATACATATTTGTATACATATCGGGCTATCAAATGATTTGATCACATTGGAATAATATAACCTAATGCGACAAGGTTGTTCGATTCGCTCCTGGGCCATATAGTCCAAAATGTTCCGTGCCCAAAAGAGAAATTGAAGAAACGGACGGCGTGAGAAAAAGCCCTAAGACGAAGAGCAATTGACCAATGGCATTGCAAGCAGCATATTATCACCGTCTAAACTAGCCATGAGCAATCGGGTACTCGAGTTTCAATCCTAATTTGTAAAGTATGGATCGGAATCGGATACAACACATCGAATTCATTTTACTTTGTATCACATCTTTTTTTTTGCATTTGTATCACATCCTAAAATCTATAAAATAATTATATATATTTTGAATTTGGATTATATCAGTTTTTTTATCCAAAGTAAAAGATAAAATTTAAAAGCAAAGCATAAAATAAAAATATTTAAATTGAATAAAAACTAATCTAACACACATCAAGTTGATAAAATAACAACATAGTGTTAAATCAAGTATAAAAACATTTGTTTGGAAACAAATTATGAAGTATTTATTTTTAGGTAACTGGGTAATTAAAGTTTTAGTATTTATTTTATATATCATATCAAAATAAACATTGAATTAAGTATTTTAAACTTATGTATGTTCCAAATATTTATATTTACTATTAATTTTATTTTTTGGGTTATCCGGTTGGATTGGGTTAATAACACTTCGAATTCCGATAAGTATTGACAAAATCTATTCGTGTATTTTTTTATTTCAGATTGGTAATAGATCAAATTTTTCAGTTTGAATTATGTTCAGATTTCGGATTCCCGATATTATGCCAATTCCGAATCTAAACACATGACTGGATCTGTTTTTTTCTGGCGTGGTTAAACTTTGAAACAAACTATAACTAGAAAACGGTTTTATTTCTGGTGAGAAAGAATTGTGTAGGTATAAAAATTATTTGTTTTTTTTAACCTTTCATGTCGAAACACATTTAAAGAAAAATAATGTATATTTTCATGACCTTTAGTAGTTTTCATTTACAAACCTGAAGGAATTTTCTCTTTTGGTTAAATATAAAAATACCTTCGATGTATTATTTCATTTTATTATTTTATCAGCTGATTAAAGAAAATAGTGTATATTTTCACGACCTTTAGTGGTTTTCATTTACAAATCTGAAGGAAATTTCTCTTTTGGTTAAATATAAAAATACTTTCGATATATTATTTCATTTTGCTATTTTATCAGCTGATTTATTCATCGATTTAAATCGAATACAAGAGCTGATACATCCAAAATATATCAGTAATAGACAAATCTAAATACAGATCCTTAATTATTAAACCAAACAATGATAATATGATAATACGATTTTTTGTACCATGATTTAGAAACAATCTCAAAACATTGAGATCATTTTTCTTGGTCATTATCTTTTTGATGAAAGTCCTCAATATCGATGATGTTCAATATGTTTTCTTCGATGGGTTCATTAATTCTCCGTAAACATGCTATACCATATAGCTCTATTTTTTCATTTCAAATTAGATTTGAATTTTATTCTAAACCCTTCTTATTCTGAAATAGACAAGTGAGTATAAAATAGAGTAATTAATATTGTTGGAGTAAGCTTGAAGAACAAGGAAGCTTAGAGATAAACATGAGACCTAATCCTACCGAGATATGGATAAGTATGTTTAGGAGTTATCTAAATATATTGTGTAATAGGATTAGGACATAATAAACTCTATATAAGGAGATGTCAAGGTGTGACATAACTTACAAGAGTTTAGAGATTTGAGAGCTTGAGTTTTGAGCATATTTTCTTAAGCTAATAATAAGAGAGACATTCTTATTCTGGTCTTTGAATTCAAGATTTGGTATCAGAGCAAGAGTTCATTTTCTATGGGGGATCTATCGATAATGACTACAACGAAAACAAGGGAAGGAGATCCTGCGATCAAGTGCCCTATGTTGACTTCTACAAATTATACGGTATGGGCCATTAGGATGAAGAACGTACTCAAGGTGCATAAAGTCTGGAACATCGTTGAAACAGCATCAGGAGAGGAAGATAAGAATGATCTAGCTATTGGTTTGTTGTTTCAAGCGATACCAGAAACATTAGTGTTACAAGTTGGAGAGTTGGATACGGCAAAGAAGGTGTGGGATGCTATTAGGGCTCGTCATGTTGGCGCAGAGCGAGTCAAAGAAGCAAGGCTCCAAACCTTGATGTCGGAGTTTGACAGACTCTCCATGAAAGAAGGAGAGAAGATAGATGACCTCGCAGAAAAATTGTCAGAGCTTTCTTCTAAGTCTTCTGCCCTAGGTGAAGAGATTGAAGAATCAAAGTTGGTTAAGAAATTTCTTAAGAGTCTCCCTCGAAAGAAATACATACACATCGTAGCATCACTTGAACAAGTACTTGACCTTAAAGACACCAGTTTTGAGGACATTGTTGGTCGATTGAAAGCCTACGAAGAAAGAGTAACCGAAGAGGAAGAAACTCAAGAGGATCAAGGAAAACTCATGTACACCAACACTGATTCTCAGACTTCTCGAGAGAACTATGATGATTACAGAGGAACAGAGGACGAGGAGGAAGAGCTTACAGAGGACGGGGTCGTGGAAGGAATGGAGGTAGAGACACGTCGAGGATAACATGTTTCAGGTGTGACAAGTTGGGTCACTATGCGTCCACATGTCCCGACCGGTTGCTGAAGCTGCAAGAGGCACAAGAGCAGGACAAAGATGACACACAACATGCAGACGAGCTCATGATGCATGAAGTGGTGTATTTAAACGAAGATAAAGTTGTGCCAAGCAAGTTTGAGACACACGATGATCAAGAGAACATGTGGTATCTAGACAACGGAGCGTCTAACCACATGACCGGAGTTCGACGTTACTTCAATAGAATAAACGAGTCTATTACTGGAAAGTTAAATTTGGGGATGACTCCAGGATAGATATTAAAGGGAAAGGAAGCATCGAGTTCGTTGACATGAATGGAGAGCACAGAGTCATGTACGACGTCTACTACATTCCTGACTTGAAGAGTAACATCATAAGCCTTGGTCAGGCCACAGAAGCAGGTTGTGACATCAGATTAAGAGGAGATTGTTTGATTATGCATGATAAAGATGGAAAGCTGTTGTGTAACGCCACAAGATCACCAAATCGCCTATACAAGGTTCGCATGGGAGTAAAAGGTAATGCATGTTTGCTGTCTACGGTTTCTAGTGAATCACTACGCTGGCACTCGAGATTAGGTCACATCAACCTTGAGACTATAAAATCCATGGTTCAAAGAGAGCTCGTAGTAGGTATACCACAAGTCGTTGATGTAAGAGAATTTGCAGCACATGTCTTCTCGGAAAGCAGACAAGGAAGATGTTCCCACAAGCAACCGCATATCGAGCTAGCAAAGCACTTGAACTGATACATGGTGATTTGTGCGGACCAATAACACCAAGCACACATCCTGGAAACAAGTACATATTTGTACTCATTGATGATCACACTCGATACATG
This sequence comes from Brassica napus, assembly GCF_020379485.1. NCBI lineage: Eukaryota > Viridiplantae > Streptophyta > Magnoliopsida > Brassicales > Brassicaceae > Brassica > Brassica napus. The sequence goes on from NW_026016306.1 coordinate 8,213, forward strand.
TGGACCATACTGCTGAAGGAGAAGAGTGATGTCTTTGAAAAATTCAAAAGGTTCAAAGTAATGGTGGAACAGGACACAAATCAGAGAGTACAAACGTTTCGAACCGATAGAGGAGGAGAGTTTACGTCTCAAGAGTTCAATGAGTTCTGCGAACGAGCAGGGATCAAGCGCCACCTAACAGCTCCGTACACACCTCAACAGAACGGAGTTGTTGAGAGGCGTAACAGGACCCTGATGGAGATGACTCGCAGCATTCTGAAACATTTCAAGCTTCCTAACTATCTGTGGGGTGAGGCAGTGAGGCACTCGACCTATGTTCTGAACCGTGTGGCTACTAGAGTACTTAAAGATGTGACTCCTTATGAAGCGTATCGAGGAAGCAAACCTAATCTAAGCCATTTGCGCACTTTTGGCTGCATTGGTTATGCAAAAGTGGTAAAGCCGCATCTTAAGAAGCTGGAGGATAGATCAAGAGCTCTTATACACTTAGGCACCGAGCCTGGATCAAAGGCATACAGAATGTATGATCCACAAACACGTAAGATCAGTGTGAGTCGTGATGTTATTTTTGATGAAAGCAAAGGGTGGAACTGGGAGGAGACAGAACAGAGTACCACCTGTGAGTTTAAGGTTGCAATGGGAACTTTCGGGAATCATGGGCTAATGGAAGAAGGAAACTCGAGTAATGAGTCTCCAACACAGAAGAATGAAGAAGTTAAGATTGAAAGTGAAGTTGTAGCTTCTGAGAATGAAGAAGAAAGTGAAGGAGAGGAGGAAGAAGAAGCTGAGCCTACTCTAAGGCGATCACAAAGGCAAGTAAATCCACCGAAGTATTTGGAGGATTATGTCTTCATGGCTGAAGCAGAAGAAGAAGGAGAGTATCTTCTTATGAGTTTAGATAATGAACCAAGGGATTTCAGTGATTTGAGTAAATCAAAGGAGTGGATAGCTGCGAGTGAGGATGAATTGAGATCAATAGAAAAGAATGGAACTTGGACGCTTGAGGACCTTCCTGCTGGGGCTAAGGCAATTGGGTTAAAGTGGATATTCAAGCTTAAAAGAAACTCAGACGGCAGCATCAATAAACACAAAGCAAGGCTCGTCGCTAAAGTTTATGTGCAAATACATGGCATAGACTTTGATGAAGTCTTTGCGCCTGTGGCGAGGATAGAAAAGATCCGACTACTAATCAATCTCGCGGCTGCACACAATTGGGAGATACATCATCTAGATGTCAAGACGGCGTTCTTGCATGGGGAGCTAAAGGAGATTTTTTACTTTACACAGCCAGAGGGGTTCAAAGTCTTTGGGTCTGAGAGTAAAGTATATAAACTAAACAAAGCGCTGTACGGCTTGCGGCAAGCTCCTAGAGCATGGAACCATAAGCTCAACACGATCCTTAAGGAATTACAATTTGTGAAGTGCGCGAAAGAACCCTCGGTGTATCGAAGACATGAGAAAGGAGATCTTCTTATCGTGGCAGTTTATGTTGAAGATTTGTTCATTACCGGAACAAATGTGCAACACATAAAAGATTTCAAGAAAGAGATGTCGGCTGAGTTTGAGATGAGTGATCTCGGGAGGTTGACATACTACCTTGGAATTGAAGTTATTCAGCATCAGGGAGGAATCACGTTGAGCCAAAGGAACTATGCGTTGAAGATTTTGGAGGAAGTTGGGATGCCGAACTGTAACTTGACGCACACGCCTATGGATTCAGCGGTGAAATTGTCAAAGTCGGAGAGTGAAAGGTCTATCGATGCAACAAGCTACCGTCGAAACATCGGTTGCTTGCGTTACCTGCTACACACACGACCAGATCTCTCCTATTGTGTGGGAGTACTCAGTCGGTATATGCAAGACCCCAAAGAGTCTCATGGAGCAGCGATGAAGCAATGTCTTCGATACTTGAAAGGAACTACAAGCTACGGTCTCACGTTCAAGAACACAACTGCAGCAACACGCCTTATTGGATATAGTGACTCGAGTCACAATGTGGATCAGGATGATGGTAAGAGCACAACAGGTCACGTGTTCTACTTAGGTGATAGTCCCATAACATGGTGTTTGTCGAAGCAAGATACAGTGGCGCTCAGCTCCTGCGAAGCTGAATTCATGGCCGGAACGGAAGCAGCTCGTCAGGCAATCTGGTTACAGGATTTACTTGGTGAAATCAGTGAGTCATTGTGCAAGAAGACAGTCATACGCATAGACAATCAGTCGGCCATCGCACTCACGAGAAACCCAGTGTTCCATGGCCGTTCAAAGCACATTCACACTCGCTACCATTTTATCAGGGAATGCGTGGAGAAAGGATTGATAGAAGTCGAGCACGTTCCCGGAACAGAGCAGAAGGCTGACATTCTAACCAAAGCACTTGGTAGGATTAAGTTCAAGGAAATGAGGGATCTTATTGGAGTTCAAGATCTTTCAAAGATAGAGTTCAAGCTTAAGGGGGAGATTGTTGGAGTAAGCTTGAAGAACAAGGAAGCTTAGAGATAAACATGAGACCTAATCCTACCGAGATATGGATAAGTATGTTTAGGAGTTATCTAAATATATTGTGTAATAGGATTAGGACATAATAAACTCTATATAAGGAGATGTCAAGGTGTGACATAACTTACAAGAGTTTAGAGATTTGAGAACTTGAGTTTTGAGCATATTTTTTTAAGCTAATAATAAGAGAGACATTCTTATTCTGGTCTTTGAATTCTAGAAATATAATTGTTTATTCTTCTAATATTTTTAAATTTTTATTTTGTTTTGCAGTTTAAAATGTAGTAAGATATAATAAAGTTTTATTCCAAAATATATTTTACAGTAGAAATGGAATAAGATTGACAAGGTTCTAATATATACCTAATTAAAAAAAAACAAAAAAGTATAATGCCAAAATATGGTACTTACCTCTTAAACAAAGCACATAAGCGATGAATGATCTGTTAATCAACACAAGGCCCAAGATGGTGGATCTGGTGTGGTGCCACTAACTAACTCAAGCTAGTAGTTGTAGGTTTTAGCTCCCCGCATACATATGTATGTGTATAACAATGCTTTCACATTATAATAAGATTTCGTCCCAAAATTCAGACTATGTTCTACACACATGCCTAACTGATTATTTTTTTCATTTTCGCATTTCTCTTGTAACTATAATTTTTTTTCTAACACTGGATATATTATGATATTACAAACTTAGTGAAATATTACAGACGATTTTACCGCCGACAATTCTACCTGCCTTATAAAAATTCACGTTTGACTGCATCACCTAAACCGCCTTATCGGATCCACTCTTGACAGTACTCCTTGCGCCATGCTGCAAATCTCTTGTAAGTTGTTTCTCCATTAATTCGCATAATTCTGTGTTTTCCGGGAATTGAAACTTAAAACAAATCCATTTATTCAATCAGAAATAACTATTCCAACCAGCGACTGCGTTGATAAACAAAATTGCATTTATTTTAAGTTAGTACTATTAGCTTAGCTATGCGTTTCTAAAAAACTACAGTTAATAAGATAAGCCAATAAGGATACACATTAAACCAATGATTAAGATTTTGGGAAAATTGTTTTTTTTTTATGCCAAAAAGATGATAACTATGTTCCATTAGAATAATTTCTATTTTATACCACTTTTACCTCTAATGCTCTTTAGTATTTTCGAAAATAAATAATTTTACAAACTAAAAAAAATTGGAAAAATAGTAACTTCCGATGAAAAATCCATATGAATTTAGTGGTATTTTTTTCTAGTTCTAGAAATGTTTAAATCATAATTTTAAATTATGTTCTACATAAAGTAGAATTGACATTCTACGAAGTAGATGAAACCATTTTTTGCATTGAATCTACTACGTTTAGAATATGTGATCTACGTAAATAATAGTACTCTAAAAATATTTAGAATACTCATTTTGCGGTTAACCTATCGCTCTAAAATTTCTAGAAATCAGAATCTACAGATTACTATAAATCTAAAACTTGTAGAAATCGAAATCTACATATTACTATAATTCTAAAAACTTGTAGAAAACGAATTCTACTGATTTACTGTAAAAATCAAAATCTACACATTACTATAACTCTAAAAACCTATAGAAACCAAGTTCTACAAATTTACTTTATTCTACGGATAAGAATATTCAATTCCAAAAAATATGGAAAGAAAATATTTGGAAATATTCAGTTTCCATATATGAGAAATTGATTTTTCAGAAAAAAATAAAAAAAATCATGGGAAATAAATTGTAGGTTTAGGATTTTTTATTTGAGGATTTTTAATGTTCTCTTTTATTTTAATTACTTTAATTATTTATTATATTTTAATATTTACAATTGTTTTGTTAATTGTAATTTCGAATTTATAATTGAATTTGAGGACATTATTGCCATTTTGAATATAATTAGCAATAAAATGACAAGTATCAATTCGATGGTTGATCTGAAACCTTTCAAAACCATATGGAAGATAAATATCAAAATAAATTCAACTGTGGAAACAATACTGTTCACGTTTTTCAAGAACGTGTTCGGTGAAAAAAAAAGTTTTTGTGCCATAATTTGTTTAGTGTCCTATCCGATCAACCCATGATATATTAATTATAGTTTAGTTCCACAAATTTTAATAAAACTTGATCCGGTCCATCAGAAAGAAATTATATAATAACAATAAAAAGTATTTTATATGTATAACTAAAATGATCAAATATACAAAAACAATTGTCGACAATATTTACACATAAACTCACCATGCGCAAGACGCATGTCTTATCCTAGTTGATTACTATTTCTAACCCATTGTGATAACTCATGAGTAAGACATTTCGATCACAACAACTGTCAATATTCATGCTTTAATTTAGAAGCCTAAAGAGTTTTTCTTAGGTTCACCCATAACATAATAGTCAATAAAATTTTGCCAAGTTATATTATGCTTTGTAACAAAAAATACCAAAAAAAATTTAATGTCGTTAACGCCGTCAGAAAAATCCTAAATCCTAAATATTAAACCCAAAATCTTAGGTAAATCATAAATCTTTGGATAAACCATAAACTTTTGAATAAAACCTAAATTCAAAATCCTTAGGTAAATCCTCAACCCTTGGGTAAATCCTAAACCCTTGGGTAAACTCTAAACCCTAGGATTTAAGAGTTTACCCTAAGGGTTTAGGGTTTACCCAAGAGTTTAGGATTTACCTAAAAGTTTAGTATTTAAAATTTAGAGTTTATGATTTTTCTGGCGACGTTAGCAACGTTATTTTTTTACTTTTTTAACAGTTACTATTATTCTTTTTTTTATTTTTTTACTTTTTTAATTTCAAAAATATAATACGAGTTGCCAATTTTTTGTAGGCTATTATGTTTGGAGTGAACCTCTAAGAGGTGAATCTAAGAAAAAATCAAGACAAAAAGGTATACTGATACAACCTGTCCTGGCTTAATATCATCCCACTCCTGCTTTTACATATTTAAGTAATGGTAAAATAAATTAAAATTTTATATTTGGAAATAAAATTAATATTATATATTTTAAAATATTATAATATATTGGTTTGTGATAATGTTGTCGAGGTATCATCATTAATTTTCACTATTTTTGATTTGTTTAGTATTTTCACTATTTTTAATTTTCACAAGTTTGTTTTTAAAAAACATATTTCTACATCATATAAGAAAAAAAAGTAAAAATTAGTGAAACTAAATATTCGTTAAATTTCGTAAAACATAAATTTTAGAAAATTGTAGTTTTTATAAATATTTTATATTTCTTTCTTAATGTAATACTCTTATAAGTAATTTTATATATGAAATTATTAAAATTATATATTAACATAATAACTATATAAATTATATATTTACAACTCTCTATTTATTTTGTAGATATACTTCTATTTCTATTTAAAAATAACGGAGAGGAGCAGATATCAGATTATAAAATGTTTAGTATTTGTGAGTTGTTTCGTTTTTAATTGATATTGATTTTTAATATTTGTTTAGCTCCTATAATTTACGGATATCCAGATTTTTTAGATCGAATCAAATCAGATAACGAATCAAATCAAATTTTAAGGATAAAAAATGTCCACCCCTAATCATTGTAGTTCAAAATTCAAATCCTTGTAAGCCATTCTGGTCTAAACACATGCTGTTGATACAAAAGAAATATTGGGGGGTTTGCCAAAAATGACTCAAAACTTGATTTTGAATACAAAAGTGTACAATAAATTCAATCAAATGCAAAAATAACTCAAAAGCCTAGTGAAATTACAACAGCCCCCTTATGAACAAACAATAAACATGTATTCAATTTTACCATTATAACCCTCCGTTAGAGAAGACTTCTTTGTAAGTCTTCTCTACGATGACTTCTTTATAAGTTTTCTCGTTCAGTAGATCTTAAAAATAATTTTATAAAAAATATTTTGATAGGTAAAAAAATTGAAATCATGTATTTGTTTTTTGTCAGCAAAATTGAAATCATGTAATAATAAACATTTTTCAATGGTGTAAATTTAGTTCATTTGAAATTGAATTATTTTCAACATAGATGAGTGAATGTATCTTCACTCATGAGTTATTGGTTTAGAGTTTGGTAACAAATGTTATATTATTGTATGTATCTTTAGGGTTAGATACCGAAATCTTACCTTAATTTTTTTCTTTTTCAAATTGACTTATATAAGTTTAGTAACTATCTAATAACTTGATTTATACACTTTCTAAATTTTTTTTTTTAAGTTTAAGAACATATTTTTGCATAGTTAATTGATTTTAGGGTCTGGAAAACTCACAGAAGACTTAAAAAGAAGTCTTCAGGCACATCTCGCCTAAATTTTAGTAGAATTTATGGTTTCCGCCTAAATTTTGGAATAATTTAGGTTTCCCGCCTAAATCAAAGTCTTCATAGGTCTTCCATAAGTCTTCCAGTAGTCTTCCATAAGTTTTCCAGGAGTCTTTCATAGGTCTTCTAGGAGTCTTCTAGAGAAAGTCTTCTCATGGATTAGATCTTAAAAATAATTTAATTTTTTTATAAAAAATATTATCATGGGTTAAAATTTGAAATCATAATAAATATTTTTCAATGATGTAAATTTAGTTCATCTGAAATTGAATTATTTTCAACATAGATGAGTGATTGTATATTGGCTCATGAGTCATTGGTTTAGGGTTTGGTAACATATGTTATAGTACTATATGTATCTTTAGGGTTAGATTCTGAAATATTTCCCTCATTTGTTTTTTCAAATTGACCTATATATGCTTAGTAATTATCAAATAACTTGATTTAAACACTTTTTAAGTTTTTTTTTTAAGTTTAAGAAAGTATTTTTTGCATAGTTAATTGATTTTAGGGTCTCGAAGACTCACAGAAAACTTTAAAAGAAGTCTTCAGACACATCCCACCTAAATTTTAGTAAAATTTATGGTTTCCGCCTAAATTTTGGAATAATTTAGGTTTCTCGCCTAAATCAAAGTCTTCATAAGTCTTCCAGGAGTCTTCCATAAGTCTTCCAGTAGTCTTCCATAAGTTTTCCAGGAGTCTTTCATAGGTCTTCTAGGAGTCTTCTAGAGAAAGTCTTCTCATAGATTAGATCTTAAAAATAATTTAAAATTTTTATAAAAAATATTTTCATGGGTTAAAATTTGAAATCATAATAAATATTTTTCAATGATGTAAATTTATTTCATCTGAAATTGAATTATTTTCAACATAGATGAGTGATTGTATATTGGCTCATTAGTCATTGGTTTAGGGTTTGGTAACATATGTTATAGTATTGTATGTATCTTTAGGGTTAGATTCTGAAATATTTCCTTCATTTTTTTTTTCAAATTGACCAATATATGTTTAGTAATTATCAAATAACTTGATTTAAACACTTTTTAAGTTTTTTTTTTAAGTTTAAGAAAGTATTTTTTGCATAGTTAATTGATTTTAGGGTCTCGAAGACTCACAGAAAACTTTAAAAGAAGTCTTCAGACACATCCCACCTAAATTTTAGTAAAATTTATGGTTTCCGCCTAAATTTTGGAATAATTTAGGTTTCTTCCTTAAATCAAAGTCTTCCATAAGTTTTCCAGGAGTCTTCCATAAGTCTTCGATGAGTCTTCCATAAGTCTTCTAGAAAAAGTCTTCTCATGGATTAGATCTTAAAAATAATTTAAATTTTTTATAAAAAATATTTTCATGGATTAAAATTTGTAATCATGTAATAATAAACATTTCTCAATGATGTAAATTTAGTTTATCTGAAATTGAATTATTTTCAACATAGATGAGTAAATGCAGATTGGTTCATGAGTCATTGGTTTAGGGTTTGGTAACATATATTATAGTATTGTTGGTATCTTTAGGGTTAGATTTGAAATCTTATCTTCATTTTTTTCCATTATCAAAGTCTTCCGTAAGTCTTCCAGAAGTCTTGTGGATCGAAAATATTTAACCTAATTGGAATTTTTGTCTCAGTATATAAAGAAAATTTACACATTCTCTTTCTTCCTCTCAAATAACTACAACAAAAATGTAATGTTTCTCACTACCAAACTCTTCAACATCTCTTTAATCTATTTGAGCATCAAATCACCAAACTTTATATTTATTTCTCATTTTTTTCTTATGTCTTCTCACTAATTTATATTTTTTTTACAGATTTTTCCTTACATGATTCTCATCTTTCACTCTTTCAAAGGTAGATAAATTTTGGATATGAATTTGTGTGTGTTTATATGTTAGATTCTAAAAAGCTATAAATTCAACATAGTGTGACTGTTTTGTTTATTTTGTAAGCATAAAATTTTCATTTTTAAAGTTTTTCTTTATTTTGAAGTCATTTGAATGTTTTTGAATTTGCAGGTTTTTTCCAGATCTGAGAGACTTTGAAAGACTTCTCAGATAACTCTCGGAAGACTCACGGAAGACTTCTCAGAAGCCTTCTTAAAAAGTCTTCTAATGCATTTTATGCTAGAAGACTTCCCACGAAGTCTTCCAGAATCTTCTGCCTAAAGTGGTATAAATTTTGGATATGTATTTTGTGTATTTTATATATTAGATTTTTAAAAAATTATAGATCCAACCTAATGTGACTGTTATGTTTATTATCTAAAAATTTATTTTTGAATTGTTCTCTATTTTGAAGTGATTTGAATACTTTTTTTGAATATGCAGATTTTTCAGATCTGAGATAGATTTTGAAAGACTTTTGGAATAATTCTTGGAAGACTCTCGGAAGACTCTCGAAAGATTCTCGGGAGACTCTCGGAAGACTTTCAAAAGACTCTCGGAAGACTCACGAAAGACTCTCTGAAGACTCTCTGAAGACTTCTTGGAAAATTTTCTAATGTATTTTATGTTAGAAGACTTCGTGGGAAGTCTTCAGAAAGTCTTCCAAATTCTTCTGCCTAAAGGAGTCCAAATTTATCTATGTTGAGGAATAATATCTAGCTGTGTAATAATTTTTTTATGGTGTTTTTATGATTTGTCTGTGTAATATTTAGTTGTGAATTATTTTGTAAACTTTAAGAGATGTTAATAAAAAAATGCTAAATATGTTCATGTTTTGCAAAAAATGGTTAACTTCATTAAAGTTATTGATGCAACATACCAAAAATATTTTAATTATATACCCACACATAACAAAACACAACAACAAAAAAACTTAGTAAAATTTGCTAAAACTAAGAAAAGTCTTCTAAAAAAACCTTAGTCAAATTCACAAAAGATCAAAATTGAATTTAAAGCGAAAGTTAAAATTTTAAATCTCATGGACGTTAAAAATTGTATCTTATGAGGAAGACAACACAAACATAACACATCAACTTAATAAAACAAAATCATTGGAGAAGATGAAGTCTTCTCCAAGTCATCTATGAGGAAGATTTACAGAAGACTTCTCCGTTTAGCTAGAAACATTATTAAACATCAATGTTTGTAACTTCATAATTATCACCAATTAAGTTATAAATTTGACTCAGTAACCCCAATATTGACTAATAAACATGAATTAGCAAGAAGATATTAAATATTCATTTTAATTTTGGATAAATTTGAAGTTTAATAAAAATTTACGTAGAAGATTTCTTTTGAAGTCTTCTATGGAAGACTTCAAAAGAAGTCTACTCTGTGTAGACTTCGAAAAAAGTCTTCTATTTAGGTTATTTTTACAATTGCAAATTTACGAAGGAAGACTTCTTAAAAAGTCTACTCTACAGTACAGAAGACATCTTCGAAAGTCTTCCTTTATAAATATTGACTTACATTTGAAACTGAAATTTTTTTCGAAATTCCCAGAGAAGACTTTTTCGAATAAACATGTTACTTTTGAATTTGACCGAAATTAGTCATAATTTTGACTTTTTGTAGAAGACTTATAGGGAAGTCTACCTGGAGAATACTTCAAAAGAAGTCTTCTCTAAGTCTTCCGGAAGTCTTTTCAATATTGCAAGAAGTTTGCTAGATTACTTTTGCAATTGTTTATATTTGACTTTTTGAAAGAAGATGTCAGATGACTTATTTAGAAGTTTTCTCTCACGGGCAATGGTTTGACCAAAACCCATAATTGATATTAAATGTTTTATTATTATTTTTTAATTGCAAAAGTAACCACGTAGACATCTTCCGGCATTGAGAAGACTTAGAGAAAATTTTCAGAAGGCTTCTACAAAAAGTCAAATTTCTGACCAACTTCGGTCAAATTTAAAAGTAACTTGTTTATCCGAAGAAGTTTCTCTGGGAATTTCGAAATCTTTTATTTATAAAGAAAAGTTAGAAGACTTCTCTACAAGTCTTCTATTAAAAACACACAAATGGTCAATTGCAAAAATAATCTATGCATTGACTAGAAGACTTCTAAAGAAAATATAATGTAGTTCGCGATTTCATACCTTGAATTCGTGAGATGACTTGGATGGTTTCTCCAATCACCCAGAACTTCACCACAACAGTTACGTACTCGTTAATCACCAAGAATCATGAGCTTTATGAACCTTACATAATGTGTAATCAAAATCTTCAGTTTTTTGATGAAATTTGAAAGAAAGTGTAAGATATGTGGTTTGTGTGGATAGGAAATGAGAAAGGATGAGAAAAAAATCGAAACTTTAAGGCTTTAACACTCTCAATTTGGTAGTTCATGGTTAGGTGGAGATGCTGGAAGGTGTCGGCTTTTAGGGGTTGGTGGTTGGATCGATTTTGTTTCGCATGTGACTTTACCTTGATAGCAACAAAAGGCGAGGAATGATGCTCTTCCCAAATCTGGTGTTGTGTCGTATGGATTATGTTGTCTGCTCCTTTGCTTGTCGGTGGCGGTTTAGATCCATGGCTTCTCCTCTGGGAAGAGAGGCAGAGGTTAGTAGACTCAGCCCGTCTATGGGGTGCCTTAGAACGGAGGTCTTCTCAGGCTCCGTCAGTGAAAGGTACAACGAGTTTTAGAAACTTGATGTCGTATATGGCTTCTCTGTTATAGGCTCCTCGTCCTTCCTTTCATGTTCTTCTCTTTGTTGGGCTTTGGTGTTAAATGTTTGAAACTTATTTCACTGCCATAGGACAACTAATATTTGTAAAGAATAATAAGAACATAAATTAAAATTACAATATTGAAATATTACAATACCGAAATAAAAGAATAAAGAAGAATTGCAGAGTCGAAATGGTTAATCTTTTTCCTTAAATATTTAAACACCCCGTCGTATGACAGTTTCATAACGTTCAGATTCCCAGGATACAACTGCAGCATTGTTTTTGTTTACAATCAACGAAAAACAGAATCTATCGAACATAATTTTGTGTTGTAGTCTCAGACACAAATAAAAGAAATAGTAGCATAACTACTCTGAGTGGAAGAATCTTTTGTTTCTGCGTTGTTCGTATATCTTTTCTATAATGCTAGCAAGACTTTTTATAAAAAAATAATGAGAAGCACAAGATTCTATTTTCAACACAAAAATGAAATTTTCGTGGTGCACTAATGGAGTCTTTAATTCTTGTCAATTATTATGTGAATTTATTCCACATTTTGACCAAGAAATTAAAGGGTAAATTTTTTTTATTGTTTGACCAATTCAAACTAAATATAAGTTAATGAACATATATTTTATTACTCAAAACTTGTATTATTGGTTTATACATTTTGATTGATTTAGAAATCCATACAGTATTTATAAATCCAAGGAAAATATATAAATTTTCAAATTCTCTCGGATTAGTATTTATAAATCCGAAGTTTTTCCCTCGGATTTGAGCATTTGCATTTTTAACAAAGAAATCCATGCAAATCCATTCAAATCCATTATGAAATCAAATATATTAGTAAATATGTATGATTGAATAACACTTTATTTGAATTAGCATTTATGAATCATTAAACGAATAACACATGATTTCAATACATATTTTAAAATCATAGAACCAATAACACTAGATTTAGTTTGGATTTTCAAATCCATCAAAATACACCAACCAATAATCCCCATGTATATTTGGTCCAACTAACAAATCAAAAAACCCAAATCCAAGTTCAAATATCCAATGTGTATATTTGCTACTTTATACCAGTTTCTCAAATCACCCACATTAAACCTCCATTTCTCATTCAAATAAAACTTCATTTTTGACATATGAATACACTATTCATAATGTTCAAAAAATAGTTCCAACAATCCTCCACATGAATAGAAATGACTCTAGACACTAGACAACTCGATAGACTTGACCTCCTAGACAAGACTCGACAGAACTCAACTAAGGACTTTTGAAAGTACAAATGAGAAATCTACTGCATGATGAGTTGGTGGCAATTTTTTAGCCTTGAACCAAACATTGTTAATAGCTATCGGATTTCTCGGCCAGGAGGTGGCCATGATGTCTTGAACCTTCTGGGCTTTGGTGTAAACCTAGACAATAGCTATAACACAGCTTCATTTTCTCACAGAACTAGGTTCTCTATAGTGTTCGTTTTGGCCGTGAACAGTCCTGGTTAATCATGAGTGAACTTTACAACATTTCCTTTATTCTCCTAGAAACGGCCCCATTTCACACTCACAAGGTGATTTGCCATTAGTTTTGTTTAGAGGAGTATCATGTACTACTCCATTCATATTTCAAAACAATTGAAACAAATCATTAAAAGCTAATGCTTATCTTTTATTCCTTACATGTATCACTGTTTAATCATCATTGGTACAATGTCTTGGGCAGATTTAGTTTAACTTAGTTGTCTCTTTGAACCTATTTCTTGGAATCTCCAGTCAGTTAGGTAGAGTTACCGCCAAACCTCATCTTGATTCACAGGTTACCCATTCTTTTAGATGATATAACAATTTGATCTCATGACACGCCTTTAATAAAATGATTATAGGTTGTCATCACAGTGAACATAATCTCTTGAGATTATTCGAGATCATTTGTCTAATGATTTTTGTCATTTTTTTTCGAGATACAATTAACCATTATACACAAAATTTAAATGTACGACACTAGTATTTTTTTCGGAAAAAAAAAACACATTATGATAATTATCACTAAGTTCATTTGGCTTCTTGCCAATAATTTTATATGGTAAGCAAAGCTTCCCCTACATTTTTTGAAATAACTCAAAATATGCATATTTGCATTTAACATCTCTTAAGAGTTTAGAAAGTTAATTTACAACTCCTTTAGATTTAGATGAATAAAAAGCAATTTCGAAAATTATTACAACTTTCTTATAAAATATATTTCACTCTTAGAAATTCACATTTTACATAAAACTATTTTCATAGTTCTCTCAAGTTGATCAATAAATCCAACTTATATGAAAATATACATATCATTATAAGAAATTATTTTTGCCATCAAAACTATTATATGATTATTCTCAACCATATTGATTTTATAAACTATAATATACATGTCAGTTTTAATCATATTAGTCCGAAAATTCTCACTGTTTTTGCATGTTCAATTTTTTTACGAATTGCATTTAAGCATTATTTGTTTTTGGCTAATATTGGTGCAGCTTTATCGTGCTTAGTCTCGTAATAAGACTGGACTGTTCATTAGTTTATATTATTGTTTAAAATCTTGATTTGTCTGGTAGTCAATTTTTTTTTGATTAACCAGATTTATTGTCTTCTTACGAGACCAAGAGCGATAAAGCTGCACCAATATTAGCCAAAAACGAATAATGCTAATAATCAATAAATCATGCAAATCACAAACCAAAATTACGTAAGTGCATGAGAATTATTTAAAATAATTCAACGGATCCTGCAAAAAAAAAATGTTAGCGCAAGAACACAAGCTTTACACAATATCAAAACTGGCTGGAGAAAGCAAGAACACAAGCTTTACACAATATCAAAACTGGCTGGAGAAAGCACACATCCAGATTCTGTTTCGAGACTGTCGATTAACATGTTCTTAAAAATAAAACTTTTGGCAAATACTAGTATTGTCAGTGCAAAAGCATAAACAATATTTAAAGATTTAAGAGTATATAAATCTTATTTCACAATAATAGGACAACTGATATTTGTAAAGAATAATAAGAACATAAATTAAAATTACAGTACCAAAATATAAGAATAAAGAAGAATTGCAGAGTCGAGATGATTAGTCTCTTTCTTCACAACATCCAACTCCTTTGGCAGCCACACTTCGAACTTTCAAATAATGTAGTCGATCCTACAGTAATTGTTGATCTTAGTCACTTGGAGCTCTTCGCCCTCCTTAAAAATCCTCTTCGGTAACTCCTTAGACATATCTACAAACCATGAAAAATTGTTAGTTCAACATGTTAAAGACTTAAGGTACTTAATCGTGATGTATAAGATGTTTAACAACTCGTAAAACAAATTTACTTTAAGAAACATGACAAATCGTTTTTAAAATTCTAGGTTAAGTAGAAGAAAACTTCGAATTCGTTTTAGATGAAAATCAATAGATGTAATTGAATACTTTGTGTGAAGAAAGGTGAGATTTTGACGAAATCGATGGAAGAATACTTCGTAATTCGATTAGACCCGTCCGACGAAGAGGAAGAACACTTCGATTTTGTTGTATCTTCAGTGAGATCGAAGAGGAGGATGACGAAGACGAGAGTAGATACTACGTGCAGATGAAACACCGACGAAGAACAAGGTTTCTCTCCGTTTAACCCTAAATCGCCATGGAAGAGCCACGACTCTACGATGGAGAAAACGAGGAGAAAAAGAAATTAGGGTTGCATGATGGCCGCGCTTCCCTTTTGTCTATTTTAAACTTTTTGTTTTTTTTTTTTACTTTTTAATATTTTAACATTTAAAATCTTTTATAAAAATTATAATTTATCTTTATTTTTAAATTAAGGGTAGTATATAGCATTTGCAGGAATCAAAATCCTATTTTCCTAAAACATCTTCTAAAAATTCTATTGTGATAAATTCAAGTTCAAAGTGTCCAATTTTTTTTAATTTTCCTTTAATTTTAAGCCATTGAGGCTTTTGGCTCCCGTGCTTTTCTCAAAGCTTTCAAAAGCCTTTCAACCTTCAACTGTTTCAGTTTTACCTTGAGATTTTTGTTTTTTCTCAAAGCCTCTAAACGAGATCTTTTGATAGCTTTGAGAATCTTTTTTTTTTCCTTAATTTTAAGTTTTTCTTTTCAACAAGTTAAACACTTGAACCGGATAAAATATTTAACAAAACTAAAATAAAATCCAAAAAAATCAAAAAAAATCTAGATAAATTTAATATTTTTTACTGTCTAAAAATGAATAATTTTATAATAAATTAATAAACTATATTTGTTGATAATTTTGACTGATCTTTTTGCTTAGAGGTTAGAACTACCCAAAATATTTTATAGACTTGCCATAAATAAAAAGTAGATTGAAAAAAATAGGTAATACATTTTGGAAATGAATCATAAATATATATTTATAACATTCAGCACTTTTAAATTTTTTGATGTTAATCAAGCTTTTAACTTCTTTTTTTAAGTAATAGCTACATTCTTTAAAAGTAAAATATCTACAGCTAAAATTCTAAAGCGACAATTTGGAACGAGCAACTTAGTAATTTTTATGAACGTAGTAGAATAAGTATGTTTTATTGAAATGGAAGAAAAATATGAAGTTTCGAAAATCCGAATTATTCATCTGCCATAAAATTACAAGTTCACATTTTATAAAAAAAAAAAAGTTGATTTAAAGCTCTCGGATTGTTTTAAAAAAATTATTAATGACTTAGAATAGGTTTGAAGCATCTCAATAGTTGATGTCTCTTAATAAAATATCTAAGATCAAAACAATTAGGAAGCCGTACTCATCGTTCTTTATTATTTAAATATCATAAACCCAACGGCAATGATGGTCCCACATGCCGAGAATTAAAATATCAAATCGCCTTTAGGATTGTTTCCTTATTTAAAGTCTAAAACCTATTCAACTCAAATCAGAAGAGAACACAGTACAGAGAAACACAGTGAGAAGACTCTCTAAACGATCCCGTTGAATCATGGATGCTTTTGATGCGATTCCTGATCCTGTGGTCATCGACATTCTGAACAAAGTCCGTGACGTCAAAACGCTGATACGATGTCGTTCCGTCTCGAAACGATTCAACTCGCTGGCCACTGAGTCAGGCTCGCTCCTTCTCCAACTCGATCAGATCGGAGAATCCGACTCCGAGAAAGATTCAACGATCACCAGCTTCTTCCGTTCACTGTTCAAATCCGTCAACGGTCTCTTCCCAATCTTCTCCAAACCCGCTAAACCGGCAAGAATCCTGACTCCGGTTCAGATTCTCGCCGGGTTTAACCGGATCCGGAACCTGGATGTGGAGTTTGACGGCGGAGATTTCAAGCTGGAGAAAGGCGCCGCTGTTAAGTGGAAGGCGGAGTTCGGAGAGAGTCTCAAGAGCTGCGTCATCGTCGCATTCCGTTCAGCGACGGTGAACACTTCAGCAATCGACGGCGACGCGGAGACCGATTCAGAGTTCGTCTCTAGTTTAAAGACGCGCGTGGTGTGGACGATCAGCGCGTTGATGGCGGCGTCCACGCGCCACTACCAGATGAGAGATTTGGTGAAGGAGCACAAGGAGATGGAGAAGTTGACCGTGCGCGACAGAGATGGGGAAGGTACGGTGGTGATGGACGCGGCGGGGATGAAAGAATACAGAGAGACGGAGGCGCGTGGGGATGAGAAAGTGTCGCGGGAACGCACGGTGGTTCCCAACGTGAGGATGAGTATGAGAAACGCGCCGTCGCTGAAGCTGGAGAGCGGGATTTGTTTAGAAGCGGCGACGCTCGTTGTCGTAAGGCTGCCGAGTGGTGTGGCTTCCGATGCCGACGATGCTGAGCTGGCGACGGGGGCGTTCGGTGATTGTATGTACGGAGAAGCCGTTGCGGCTTTGCTCAAGCGTAGGAGAAATGTGTTAGAGATGAATTCTTTTTAGCTTAATGGGCTTTCGTTTATCCGGCCTTTTAATGTATTTTTTGAACACACCGTACAAACCCATCTGTACTTGCTGTGGCGTACGATCAAATTATTACACTGATAGAATATGATTGTCACGTTAAATGCGTCTCAGTAGAGTACAACTACAGACAATGGTTATATTTAAGGCGTGGGTGTTATTACATGATGGAATCAACGCAAGCAATTAATAATCACGCAGATTGCGATGAGAGTCGAGAGTCAAAGTATATTGGATCCGGTTTAACCCCACTGAGGCCCGTTAGAAACGGTACACGAGGAAAAATAATTTAAATTACATATCGGACTTTCGTGAACAATAAATGTGTATATTTATCATAACAAAACATTGTTTGATATACTAACCATTGGTGGTATCATCACTAACTGATCAAACGGATGGTTATTTTTTATTTATCGGATTGTTATTTGATTATGTCACTAATACAACTTCTTAATCAAAAATTAATACCCCTATTATGAAGCAAAACAAGAATGTGGTCCTAGCTACATGACAAATATTTGTGCTAAACAGATTAAATATCTCATATATAAATATTAGAGAGTGGACTATAGCCTATAGGTGTGAATGATGCTTCAATCCAAAACTTTGATTGCATTTTAAAAGTGTTAAGCAATACAATTTACATAATTATCAGGCTTCCTCTTGTCTCACTTGCCATGGTGTTTGTCTCAGTTAAGCCTATGTATACAAAATACTTATTCAATTTACCTATAATTAAAATATGTTTCATTGTTATTTTACAAAGAAAAAAGAGAAGAGAAGTTCGTGAAAAAGGAGTAAAATGTATATTGCCTAACTTTTTCGAATGGGCTGTTAGTGCCAAAGGCCAACCCTACCCACATGATCTCAACAGTGTCGATCTCAGGAGTACAACTAAATCAAACATTATCTTCATCTAATTAACTTATAATTCCTGAAAATTAGAAAACAATATGTTTCTTTGTATAATTGTTTTTCTTCAGGATTTGATACTTAATTGTTAGATAAAAGTTGGTTTTCTAGTGCTAAAGGCCTACATCTACGGCTCTACGTTTTGTTTTTTTTTTTTTTTTTTTTTTTTTTTGCTAAATGGTAAATATCATTGCAATAATGAAGGTTTGGTTACATGTTAGTGCAACCACAATCTGCTTTTCAGCTATTCTGAAAGTTTAGAGGTGCAAAAAAGTTTAAAAAAACCTTTAAACTCCAAAGAAGTTATGTTCAAGTCTTAACCAAAACAATGGAAGCTCTGAACATAATACCAAACTAGAACAAAAGACTAACAATTGAAGTCCCCCTCCAAGCCTTCTCGTAGTACTGGAGCAACCAGAGGTAACAAGAGTAAAGCCATAAGAGAATATAGTCAGGTCTCAAAGAAGTGGCTCCAAGCAGGCATCGACGGTAACGGCTGGCTCCCATCCCGGAGCTCCGCTGGAGGAGGACGCTAACCAACAAAACTTAATTAAGCTTTCTCGGCACTTGCTAACATGTAGACCCGACTTCGACACCATTTGAAGATGAAGCAAAGGTGATGCAACTTATCATGATAACAAGACCTAACTTTTCTTTTCATCCTTTAAATTATTTGATTGTTGGGGCCTGTTAGTTTATATTGATTTTTTCCCAAGTGCATTACATTTTTCAACAAATCTATAGTGCACCTGATGAACGCAATTAGCGCATCATTGGTAAACTTAAGTGAACTAAAGTAAAAGCGGGGAATCGAGCAGGCCTATTTACCCATTTCATGTGAATTATGATGACAACAATCGAGTTTCATCATTACTCAAACTGGTGACGGCCAAGAACTCGATCTACAAAGAGAAAAAAAAAACATTTTGTTTTGGATAACACGTTAGTAAAATAAGTATATTATTGTTATTATTATTATTATCTAATACAATCTACAAGAACTTGCAACGATTGTTAGAGTTCAATAGATAATTTGCAACATGTATACATGTTTTAGTTCGGCTATGCATAATGCCCTGACAATTAAAGCAAGAGTTTCATGAAAAATGCATACTGAATTAAAGATGGAACCCGAGCTACAATCGAAAGCCGAGAAGACACACGTTACACAACATAAACTGTGAATATTCAGTTAAGGACGGATTATGTTGCGTGAGAAGCATGACACTAAATCAATATATTGTGTGTAGAGAAAAGTTTAGGAGATTACTTCCTTGTTTTATACGTAATCTAATTGTGAAAAGTAATGAAGAACAAGACCCAAAAAAACGCAAGTCTCTTAATCAATAAATAAAACTTATCTAAATCATGCAACAAATGTCAAACGTAACTGCATTAAGAGCAGAAGCCTCTAAACATCAAGTGAGAGAGATAGAGAGAAAGCAGAAATAACGTGCGACGTTTGGTAACGTTCCAGGTTGAGGATTAGAGAGCTACATAAAGAATTTTATTGAAAATTTTGTGGTTAAGTTCACTCTAAAATGGTTTAAAAGACTAGCTTAAAGTTTTTCTATTTTGTGGTTATGTGAAAAAAATTCTATCTCTAAACAAATACCATTGGACTTATTTGTTGTTGAGTTGAAGTTTGATTTGAAACTTATCATAAAATTTTCGATAATTTAAATGTTGAGATTGCAGAATACTAGAAAAACAAAACTGTTTAAAAAGGAACCACAGTTTTTTCCTAGTTTTCCGAACTTTTTTATTCGCAATGATTTTATTTCCCATTGTGAAACTATTATATCAAATAATTCATGTCCCATGCCACAATAATTTTAGCATGAACTATTCCAATTTCTTCATCACATCATCCTCATATCACATCATTCACATCCCTAAAAAGAGTTTGCACTCCTGCATTTCATTGTCATTTGGTGCTATAGTTTGGTGATATAGTTAGAAGATAGTTTAAACTGGGAGATAGCAAATGAAAATTGATAAGTGTGTGGTTGAAGATAAATAACAACAAAGGGAAGTGTGACCACACAGCTTGTGCCTACCATTGGATTAAGAAACAAGCCTCGTGCCCTTCCATTCTTTTCCTTTTTTCCCTCTTTATACTATTGTCTTTCTATTTAATATATTCATAAAATATCATGATTCTATATTGAATTTGCAAAAGTAAAGTCCACGAAACCTTTCCAACTTTAATTGTTAGAGCATTCGACTATAACCCATCATCACCCTTGTCACATTCACATGCTATTCTTTTTCCTTCTACTAATGTTAATTAACTATTTTCATCTATGAATGTACATGTACACACACAATAAAAAATCGCCAGAAAAAAACACTTTGAAATCTAATTGTGGATTTATTTATTATGGCCAGTATATTCCTCTTTTTTGGTAATTAAGATTTTTTTGGTAATTAAGATTTTCCTTTAAAATCTAGACTGGTATCTATTACATGAGTTCAATGGTGACCACATATTGATGTCACATTTTGTTTTAAGTCATCAAACAAACCCATCAATAAGCATAAATCTCAAAGTGAAATGATGAACAAATGTATGAAGAAGAAGTGGTAAGGACCATTGAATGTTTGAAAGTGAATGATTCAGTCAAGAAGCTTCTTGTTTACGATGTAATAAAGTTGTAATGAACCCATTTCACTCCTTTGACCCCATCACTACTTCTTCTTCTTGTTTGTCCACCAATTTAACATCAATTTTTATTTTTAATACCAGCATTTTACAACGACTTTTGGTATTGCACCACCCATTTTGCTTTCACTAGAAAAGGGTTTGAATAAAAAATAAAGATTTTTTTTCCTACAAGCAAAAAGCATATAGAAGCTGTCATCAGCACAGGAATTTTAAAGCCTAAAAAGAAACCTTTATAAATCCAAACATAAAAAGCTGAACTCTGCCATTGAGAGATCGATCCAAAAACCAAACAGCAAGAAAGCAAAAGCAGACAAGAAAAACAAAGAGATGATCAAAAGCAGAGATGGAAGCAGAAGATCATCTACTTCAAGCTACCCTGCAGATTTGTTGGTTTGTTTCCCTTCAAGAGCCCACTTAGCTCTTACACCTAAATCCATTTGTAGCCCATCTCGTCCCTCCATCTCCATCTCCACCACCAACCATCATCCCCACCACCGTCGCCAGCTCAGCAAACTCTCCAGCGGCGGTGGAAGAGGACATGGGAGTCCTGCTTTGTGGGCTAAACAAGCAAGCAGTAAGAACATGGGCGGTGAGGAAATAGCCGAACCAACTTCACCTAAAGTCACTTGCGCCGGTCAGATCAAAGTCCGGCCAAGAAAACGCGGCGGGAAAGGAAAGAACTGGCAAACGGTGATGGAGGAGATAGAGAGGATACATAGCAATAAATCTAAGAGCAAGTTTCTTGGTTTATTGACTTGTCTAAAGAACATCAAGTTCGACTTCAGGTGTTTTGGTGATTTCAGACATGCTGATGTCATCACTAGCGACGACGATGAAGAAGACGAAGATGATGATGAAGAAGAGAATACAAAGAATGTTTTCTCCAAATGGTTTATGGTTTTACAAGAGGAAGAGAGTAAGAGCGACGACGACAAGAACATCAAGAAGTGCGTCGTTGATGAAAACGCAGACGCAGAACCGGCGGTTCCACCGTCGAACGCGCTTTTGCTAATGAGGTGTAGATCGGCTCCGGCGAAGAGTTTGTTAGAAGAGAGAATGCAAGTGAAAACAGAGCAAGATACCAAAGAAGAAGAGGTTGGTGTGAAGAAAAATAAGAAGGATTTGAGATCACTAATGGAGGAAGAGAAGATGGAGTTAGTGTTGATGAGATACGATACCGATTATTACAGACTCTCTTCAGACATAGCTAAGGAAACTTGGGTTGTCGGAGGAGTTCAAGATCCTCTGTCTCGGAGTCGTAGCTGGAAAAGCTAGTTTTTGCCAGTTCTATTGTTACTCACAGTTAATCATCGTATTTTTAAAATATGATTAAGCTTTTTTACTATTATTTTCATTATATGTTAATTAATTTTGATTTTTTTTTGGGGTTTCTTGAATTTCCAGGGTAACTCAAATATTGTGTTTTTCTTTTCATCACGACGTTTATAATGTAATGCTGAAAATATGTACATGCTTTTATATTATGTTTACGTAACTCTATGGCTGCAACTGGAATGACATTTTTTGGAATAAAATCATTTGGAATGGATCATTCCATGGGATTCCATGAATTAGTTACCAGTTATTATGAATGTTTTCCAAAATCAATTCCACTTATTCCATTTTTGGAATGGAACAAAAAAATAAATCCTTTGTAAAAGTCATTCCTTTTATTCATGATTCTAAACCTCTGTGAATGAATGGAATGTGTGGAATCTTTATTCCATTTATAATTTCAGTTTTTATTCCATTTTTAACATCATTCCAATTTTTTCTATTCCATAAAAAATCATTCCTTTTATTCCTAACATTCCAATTAGGAATAACCAGTTGCATCCTATGTTTTATAGACAATTTTTTGTATATGGTGTTTGATCATACGTTAGGTGCATATACCATTGAAGAGGTCAATAAATGGACCATATTATAGGTAATCATATGATAAAATTATATTCAAATGACGTCGTCCAATTATAATGGACAATAATCGAGATATGTAATTTACTAATTTTCAATTAGCGACACAACTTCAAGTTTCTTCTTGCTGATAATTAATGACATCAACTGACTAACCAACGTGAGCCATGATTATGCGAGTTTCCTCGAGTTAATGGAGAAAAACACATCATGATTAGTAGAAGTCAAGAGCAGACGAATATTCACAAGAAACAAACCTATATGAACAGTGTAAAATGTCTATAAACAAATTCTCCTTCATCATCGTCTTTGTTCGTTTTGCGATAGTACTAGCAGGATACGTTTCCGACCCTAATTAGCAAAACAAGTCGAACACAATCCAATCCGAACCGATTCCTTTAAAACCGGACATTTTCATAAATAATTTAAACTTGAAAATATGAACAACTTATGAAAATAATGGGCCAAGGCCCATATAAATGGCCTATATCACACAATTGTCGTCAGTTTTATACACACGTCAGCAGTGGAATTTTCATTACAACATCTTTTGACCATTTCCACGCGCCACCGTGAGCGACCACGTGTCGACGTCATTGACTGTTTGCTTCTCACCGTCAACATTGATCATTCACATCGCAAGTTTTATGTTTTCCGTTACGAAGAAGAAAACCCTCAAAAACCCAAAAACCAGATTAAAGAAACGAGTAATCGAGAAACAAAAAAAGATCGGGGCTTTGTAGAGAAGATGAAGGCAGAGACGGTGACACTGATTCTGGTGAATCTAGCCGGAATTATGGAGAGAGCCGACGAGTCTCTGCTCCCAGGTGTATACAAAGAGGTCGGTGCAGCTCTCCACACGGATCCAACCGGGCTCGGGTCGTTGACACTGTTGCGATCCATGGTTCAAGCCGTTTGCTATCCATTAGCTGCTTACATGTCCATGCGGCATAACCGAGCTCACGTCATTGCTCTCGGTGCTTTCCTCTGGTCCGCTGCTACTTTCCTTGTCGCTTTCTCTTCCACTTTCTTCCAGGTTCTGTCTTTTTGTCTGATCCATTTGTGTTTGGGCTTAGTGAGACACGTTATGAGTTTAACTCTTGTGTCATGTCTGATCTAACAGGTAGCAGTGTCGAGAGCTTTAAATGGGATTGGTCTTGCTTTGGTGGCTCCAGCGATTCAGTCCCTTGTTGCTGACTCAACGGACGATGCTAACCGTGGGACTGCTTTTGGATGGTTACAGCTAACAGCAAACCTCGGTTCAATCATAGGCGGGCTTTGCTCTGTTTTGATAGCTCCATTAACCTTCATGGGTGTACCTGGTTGGAGAGTTGCTTTCCATATCGTAGGTGTGATCAGCGTTATAGTTGGTGTGTTAGTCAGACTTTTCGCCAATGACCCTCACTTTGTGAAGGATGGTGTTAATGTTCAACGAGTTTCAAGAAAACCTTTTTGCTCAGAGGTTAAGGATTTGGTCAGGGAAAGTGGTACTGTTGTAAAGATCCCTTCTTTTCAGATCATTGTTGCTCAGGGAGTGACCGGGTCGTTTCCTTGGTCTGCTCTATCTTTTGCACCCATGTGGTTGGAGCTTATCGGGTTCTCGCACGGGGAAACTGCAGTCTTGATGGGTTTATTCGTGGCTGCGTCTTCTCTTGGTGGGTTATTTGGTGGCAAAATGGGAGATTATCTGTCGACACGTCTTCCTAACTCAGGAAGAATCATTCTTGCACAGATTAGCTCAGCTTCAGCGATCCCGCTCGCTGCTATTCTCTTGTTGTTTTTACCTGACGATCCATCTGCTGGTGCGATCCATGGTGTGGTCTTAGTGCTATTGGGACTGTTTGTTTCTTGGAATGCTCCTGCTACCAACAAGTAAACACACACTCTTTTCTCGCTACTACGCTTTGAATACTTGTAACTTGTAAGTAACACTCTCTTCTATACTGGCAGCCCGATCTTTGCTGAGATTGTTCCAGAGAAGTCAAGAACAAGCGTCTACGCGTTAGACAAATCGTTCGAGTCCATCTTGTCATCGTTCGCTCCCCCTGTAGTTGGAATCCTGGCACAGCATGTCTATGGTTATAAACCAATCCCTCAAGGGTCATCAAGGTCAGCAGAGATAGCAACAGATAGAGAGAATGCAGCTTCGTTAGCAAAAGCTCTTTATACATCTATAGGCATCCCAATGGCGGCTTGCTGCTTCATCTACTCCTTTCTATACCGTACTTATCCTCTAGACAGAGAACGTGCTCGGATGGAGGCTTTTATAGATTCTGAGATGCGTGAACTGCTTCCGGAAAATTCAAATATAGATATCGAGTTTTCACAAGAAACCTAGTAGATAATAACATTTGCAAAATAGCTTTACAAGAGGTTTCAATATTATGTTCTTTACAATGTTAATAACTTTATACAGCAGAAAGATTGTGAGCTTATCTGCTGGGTTTTGTGGCGGAGAGCATTATGAATAGCCCGTTTCTAACACGAGTGAAGCCAACGAGTCCACCGGCTTTGCAGAGATCTTCAAGCTCACGTTCACTTAGAAAGATGTGAGAACCTGAGTATCTCATTAGTTCCTATCACCAGAATGCATAATCAGCCACGGAACACACCAACGATTGAATATTTTAAGGCTTAGAAGTAACACACACCTGGCGAAGATTCTTCAAGAAAGGGATAAAGCTGAAAGGGCCATCATAGATGAAGGTGGTGGCAACAAATACTCCACCAGGTCTAAGAACACGGCTTATCTCAGCAACCTAAAAGATCCAAAGGGAACATAAACATTGTTTTTTGCTAAATGTTTGAATTAAGATAAAAGGCTTTTACAGCTGAGGATGGCGAAGGCCAGCAATGCAAAGCAGCACCAGCATGGACTGCGTCGACTGAACCCGAAAGAAAAGGGAGTCTAGCTATGTCTGCTCGGACCAGAACAACTTTCCTAAACAAAAAAACATTACATCTGGTTTCGCAAGACAGTAATGGAAGAAAAAGGTTATAAGTACAAACTCTTTGTTAGTAAGGTTTTCTTCTTGGTTTAAGAAGTCATAGCACTGTTTTAGCATATTCTCCGAGTAATCAAGGGCGATCACCCGAGAAAAGAGCTCGCTTCTAGCGAATAGTCTCGAGAACATCCCACTTCCGCAACTGGCGTCAATGATATTGCCGCCAAAAACAGGCTTCAGGTAGTCTTTAGCCATTTCAAACTGTGAAATACAATGTTAACCATCATGAGCATATAACAAACTAACAAGTCCTTTTCGAAAAGGTGAGAGTTCTTCTCCGCCTCACCTCTTTCTCTGGTCCTGGAAAACCACCCCATATGAAGTTCTGACGCCAACCCCTCTCGTAAAGGAAGGAAACTAACGGAGTCCTATAAATCAACAACAACACCAAAGAGACTCAGTTAGAAAATAGTATAAGACTTAGAGCCTAACATTGAATCATACGGTCAACCTGAATATCTCGGTTGAAAGAGGCATTGGTTCAGTGTACTGGTTGCTTCCACTAGCAACAGCCAAATCAAGATGCGTCTCGTTACCAGAGTAACTCTTTTTACATGTATTGCATTGTAACTGAGTACTACCAGAGGCGGCAGATCCTCTGCAGCCAATATAACACAAACCTTCTCAATAACACTGAACATTATTTAAAACTTCTAAGTGAAGAGTAATGACTCTCACACTAATCCATTAGGTTTGCTAATCAATGCTAAGGAGTTATAGCATATGGGGCAAGCTAGAATGTCCTTCTCCTTCTCCACAACAGAATCCACCTGCACACCAAATCAAATCGCATCATCAAACAGATTCCTTCATCAAAAGTGGAGAGGAGTTTAGAGAGGAACGGAAGCGTAGTACACTCGAGTTCGTCTCGACGGAGATGGAGGCCGCTGATCTGGGAACGAAAACAGCGACTCTTCGAGCGGTGTACTTGAAGGAAGGTAAACGGGAACCAATCGAGAGAATCGCCGGCGTAAATCGACCGGGAACAACCGTCATCGGCATTTTCAAACCTCCGTGGCTACCTGTTGAGCACGAAGCTTCGCTAACAGAACCACAAAAAAAAAAAGTTATGAATCGAAATTTGAAATTAATCGAAATTATGTAAAAGAAAAGGCCCAATAGTCTATTAAACAAGCCCAAACAAATTTAGTTTAGGCCCATAAAGGTTTTTTATATTATTTGCATAATTGTAAGGATCAAGCAATCTTTTGAATCCGTTGTAACGTTTAAACAAAGGATCTCTCTCGCGATTTAAATATTTGTTACGAATAATCAGGGTCATGAATTGCGGATAGAGATGGCAAAAGAAGAACCTGCCCGCGGGCCAGACCCGTGTGAACTTGCTTCGGGTCGGGATTGGGTTCTAAGACACAGGCCCGAATTTTAAGCGGGCCTTGCGGGTAAGGCTTGTGCGGTTTTGGGCCAGACGCGGGATTGGCTTGATGTGTACCGCGGGACGCGCGGGGCTCCGCCAAAGACGATCTCCTCCAGCTCGATCGGTGAGAGAGATGGCGATTGGAAAGCCGATCTCTTCTAGCTCTCACCGTGAGAGAAATGGCTTCTCCTCTTCTTTGATCCGTCACTAAG
Source organism: Brassica napus (assembly GCF_020379485.1). Classification (NCBI taxonomy): domain Eukaryota; kingdom Viridiplantae; phylum Streptophyta; class Magnoliopsida; order Brassicales; family Brassicaceae; genus Brassica; species Brassica napus. Next base: position 35,738 of record NW_026016306.1, read on the forward strand.
CTCCACTTCTCTATGCATGTTCTTCATCTTCTCGTTTGATCCATCTCTCATCTCTTCGCTGTTTCAGCTTAATTCTTTTCTTTTGAGCCACGATTCAAGAACTAAGGGCCTTTTGATGTTGCTGATGAACATCAATGCATTCAGGTAAGGATAAAGTTTTCGATTACATGTTCTTTTGCTCATTACCGTGATTTAATTTGTAAGGACAGATAAAAATTCATTCCCTAATTCTTTATTGTGGATTACATGATCTTCAGTGAAAGAAGAACAAGATATTGGGTCTGTTTTGTCTCTAATCAACCGGCTACACAATGACCAATCGTGTAAGTTGTCCTGTCTCATTGTTATCTCTTATCAAACAGCTTCTTATCGAGAATATATGGATAATAGTTTCAAATTAAAGGATAAAATTTCGGCTTTTTTTTTAATGACCCTTTTATCCTTAGTTTCAAATTGTAGCATTTGGTGAGCTAATAAAAACGTGACAGCACGTGATCTCTGCTTTAAGAAAACGTTGGCAAAAGTCTTTATGATGGCTTTCACATGGTGTTGTGTCAGAGTAAAGAATAACCTAGTGCTTTCTTATTATTCTTTACCCCCCCAAACATACCATCATCAATTATTTTAAATTTTTCTGCTAATTATATATAATTTGAAAGTAAAATTTGTTAACCTTCATTTGACACTTGTTAAAATTCCCCAAGCGTTACATTCGATTTCTGTAAAAGTAAGCATATAAAACAGATTAAATCTGTCTCACTTTATCCGCTCTGTTGTGGATCAGAAATGTTTTGGTTAAATTAATGTTCATTTTGCAAATTATTCACAAATTTTACATAGTACAATTGTCAATAATAGCACATTTTGAAGTTTATGTCTCAAAAATAGCACTAGAAAGAGAAAGTCACAAAATGACATTCATTAAAGGGTAAAATATCCCTAATACCCTTGGTTTAAAATTAAATAAACAAACAAAAATAAATATAAATAAATAAAATGAAAATGAAAAAAAGAATTTTTTTTTTTATAGTTTCAGATTATATGTTTTCAGATTCGAAATTTTTATAATTTTTTTTTCAAATTTTTTTTTTCAAATTTTCTTTTTATAATTTAAAAATACTTTTTGAAACTTTTTAAAAAAATTTGTGCTATCCTAGTCTTTTTCTCTTTTACATATTATCATTAAAGTTAGAGTAAAAAAAAAATTTCTGTGTTATATTTTTTTTAGAAAAATCTTTTAATAGTATAAATTATATCTTATAAAGGTAAAATAATTATTTGCTAAAATAGAAATATTTTAGTTAGTGTATATATATATATATTATATTTATAAATTAGATATAATAAAAAGAAACAAATTATATAGATTTTACATTAATGATCATCGATAATAGTTCGAAATATACAAATGTGCATATATAAAAGATTGAAATATTAGGATCTACATTTTGTTTCATGGCAAAGTCTAAAACGGGACCGCGGATTTTGAATCAAATTAAACAACACAGCCTTAGGAAGAAGCTTCCAGATCAAGCGAGACCGTGAGTGGATCAAAGAAAAAGGGCAAAACCGTCATTTCACAGAGAAGTGAGAAAGAAGTTCAAGGGGGGTTGTGAAGAAAGAGAGAAGTAAAGCGTAATCTTCTTCTTCTTCTTCCTCTTCGTCTTCTTCATTTCTTCTCGAGAAATTAAAAAAAAAAAGCATCAGCCTTTAGATTCTGCTAAAAAAAACAATATGGAGAGAACCACTCCAGTGAGAAAGCCACACACATCCACCGCAGATCTACTCACTTGGTCGGAAGTTCCGCCGTCGGATTCTCCTTCCTCCGCCGCTCGCTCCGCCGTTCGATCCCACCAGGTACTCAAAGCTCATCACTTTCTATTACCCTCTTCTCTTGTTTTTTTCGGTTTTGTCTCTTATGGGTTTTGTCTGTTGTGTGTAGCCATCTGATGGGGTTAGCAAAGTTGTCTTTGGAGGTCAAGTCACTGATGAAGAAGTTGAGAGCTTGAACAAAAGGTTACAAAGTTTCCTCCTTTATCATTTGGTTTCTAATTTGATTTCTTGGCAAATTTAGTTTCTAATTTTGTGTCTAGAGTGACCCAATCATTTGAGTCTACCTTGGATTCATCTTGGGGATGTGCCTTGTTTAATGGATTCTTGATGATTTGCATTGTATAGATTCATCAATAATATTAATAGTAGATTTAGCAATGTAATGAAGTAATTTTAAAAATAAACTAGATTTTGGGGATTATTTACAGTTTGGGAAATTTTATTTAAAATAGTTATAAAAGTATTAATAACTCTATTTATATTTGTTTTGAAGTTCTTTTTTTTTTTAAATTAAAAGCTCTAATTTTGACCATATATCTAAAAATTTTAGTTCTGGACAGTGATTTATGTAAATATTTTTGAAAAATTCTTAATATTTGGACTATGGCACTGAGATTCATTGCATAGATACATAGGTTGGAGAGATGATGTCAAACTTATGAAACTGTTGTTTATCTTGGATCAGGAAGCCTTGCTCAGAACATAAGATGAAGGAGATAACTGGAAGTGGGATCTTTACTCGTAACCAAGAAGATGATGCTTCAGAGCTCTCTAGTGCTCCAGGTGGAAGGGTATATCAGGTATTATTAATCACCTTCTTTTAGAATCATGAGATGTTCTGTAATGTGTAACACTTTTATTTTAAACCTCTTTTTCAGCAAGCACTTAGTGGTATAAGCCATATATCATTTGGTGAAGAGGAGGACTTGTCTCCTAAAAAGCCTATTACTCTACCTGAGGTTGCTAAACAGCGAGAGCTAAGTGGGACAATGGAGAGCGAATCAGCTTCTAATCTTAAGAAGCAGCTCTCTGATGCTAAGTACAAAGAGATCAGTGGACAGAACATCTTCGCACCACCACCTGAGATCAAACCTCGGTCCGGAGCAACTCGTGCTTTAGCTCTTAAGGACAATTTCAACCTCGGAGCTGAATCTCAAACCGTAAGAACTTGACATCTCTAAGCAACTCTTGATATTGTTGTATATAGTTTAATTGAGAATTTTTATGTTCACTAGTCTGGTGAAGAAGACTCTTCTGTGAAGACAGCGAAGAAGATTTATGACAAGAAGTTTGCAGAGCTCTCAGGGAATGATATATTCAAGGGAGATGGTACATCATCTTGTGGCGAAAAGCAGCTGAGTGAAGCCAAGCTAAAGGAGATAGGAGGGAACAACATATTCGCAGATGGGAAGGTGGAGTCTAGAGACTATCTAGGCGGTGTCCGTAAACCACCAGGTGGTGAGACAAGCATTGCTCTCGTTTAGAATCCTCTTGACTCTTTTTTAAAACAGTGATTTATCGGTGTGTGTTCTTGTTGGTATCTCTCATACGCTTTCAGGTCAAAAGTGTGATTTGTATTATGCAGTTTCGTTGGTTTATTTTGGTTATGGTGATATAATAACTACTTATTCAGTTGTGTTTTAAAGGTCTTAGGGCTTTCTAATGTATCTCCCTTTAATACTTTAACAAGCTCTAAAAGGACAGAGGATGTTGCTTGAGTTGAAAGATATTGTTTTATCTTTTAGAAATATGAAGTTTACTATGATATTTGATTGTGGGGTTACAACATACACATGATTCACGACGCATAACTTTATTTATGATTAAAAACCTCAAAACATGAGGAGAGTTTGTTGGAAAATGAAGAGAAGATGGTAGATGCTTTTGCTACTTTGCAAAAAAGAAAAAGATCCTTTAGTTCTAAAAATAGGAAAGAGTAGTAGTTTCCAAGAAGATGAAGAGTAAGATACGAGGGACCTCTTGATAGCTTCCACGCATCACAATCGTGCTTTGAAAACCAAGTCACTTTGGCATCGCTATTTGCTTTTTTATATCTTCTGAATTTCTCTCTTGGAGTCACATATATAAAATATACATATATACAATATCAGATGTCATTTTAATGATTTTACCATCGTATTTGCATTTTATTATAATTTAAAACGGTTAACAAAGGATACTCTTTCCGTTTCTAAATTAGTGTCACTTTGACATTTTTCACACAGATTAAGAAAATAATAAAAATATATATAAGTTGTTATTAATTATACATTTCTGGTCAATAGTATTTGAGATAAATAAAATTATTTATAAAATCAATAGAATTTTTAATTAATTTTTAGTTGAAAGTAGATGTAATTTGTACTAGAATTGTAAAGTGATATTTTTTTGTAACAAGAAAAAAAATTAAAATGACATTTAATATGAAACAAAGGGAGTATGTGTTTATGAGAGCTGAAATTCCCACCGAAAGTTGGCAATTCTACCGAGAGTCGGTAATCACGGCTGACCATATAAATATATTAGATAAATTTCATATGATAGTCTTTTTTAGCATATTTTCACAAAAATAATTTTCAATAAAAAAAAACCAAAGTAAATTTTATTAAAGATAAAAATATAATTTTATTAAAGAGTAAAAATATAATTTGATCATAGGGTTAACTAATCTAAACATAATATTTAGAGTTAAGTTAAAGAATGGGGTTTTGGAATAGAATTTCAAATTTAAAAATAAAATAAAATTAAAATTAAAATTTTCCAAATAAAAATTAGCTATTTGGTCATTTTCTTTATCTATTTTTATGACAAAACTTAAAAATGATTATTTAAAAAAATTACTATATATATTAACGTTAGGTACATTTTTGTATACTTTTTACTTTTATTATAAATGTTGACAAACTATTTAGAACATATGAGATTTGGATAAATTATTTCATATACATAATTTCACGAAGAATTATTTCCATAACACTTAGGGTGTGACTGGTAACCATCATAAGAACAATATGAACGGATAGGAAAAGAATGAGTAGGAATAAAATTTTAAGAATGATGGTTTCTTATCAAAATTAATGAGGAATATATTTGTTCTATAATTCTCTACGAACAAAGAAATGAAGAGGAATGAAAAGAAAAATTCATTCCTCATGAATGGTAAAAAATTTAAGGAATATTAAGAAACATAGTGTTCCTCCTCGTTCTTTTGGTCACTAGTCACACTCTTATATGACAAACGGTTTTTACATGCACAATATCTTTGATTAACATATTCTCTCAACAACACCTTACCACAACAAACGGTTATGTCTGTATCACTTTGAAACTTGCGACAAAATTGAATCTTGTAGTGTACAAGAAATTGCAATGGGAATAGTAAAATATTTATGTTATACAAAGAATAGTTGAGTTTATTAAAAAGTATGATATAGCAAACATTTGAACAAATTTTTGGATACGTAACACATTAATAGAATTATCAAGCCATCGAGATAACTCTAAAATATGAAAAAAAAAACTCTAAAATATGAATGTACAAGCTACATTACTGTCATTACATCAAATATCACCACATAGTTTGTTTAGGAATAAATCTCATAAGTTATTTATTGGAATACTCAATAAATAGTCAATGTTGCCTTAATTAAATAAAGTTTAGAAAATGTAAGTAAGTTTGACCAATTCAAAACCTTAAAAGATCATTTATAAAGATTTTATTCTAAATCAGTTACTGTTGATTTAGTCTCAACTGATTTAGTCTTTACATCAAATCTGTAAGTAGAGAACGATTATAACGCTAAAACAGATAATTAAGGAGATATATACGTTTATTATTTATTTCTTTGAAAATAATAATAATGTTTTCACTCTCCCTACCTCCTCCTCCTTTAACTACTGTGTGGTTTTGAGCCTTTCACTTTCATTTTAACATGTTTTTACAGTAAAAGAGAGACCAAACTAAACTAGCCTACTGTTGTGATCATCATCTTCCTCCTACCTCTCTTTTATGCAAGATGGGTGAGTTTCGAAAAGCTTATGTCTCCTCGTCTCCTCTACGCACACCGTCGCAATCACCTAACTTCAGTCTTCTACGTCAAAACTACTTTCATGGAGATTTCTCTTTAAACTCGTCGTCGGATTATTCTCTGTCGAGTTCCTTCTCTAACGGGTTCTCTTCTTCCGATGACAGTTCTTCTTCTCCCTTCGCTTCACCTCCGTTCAACGGGATCATCCCTATCCACAACCACGCCACTTATCATCATCATGAGCCACTGCTTCATAAAGATCATGAGAAGAGTGTTCATGGTGATGATACGGGTCTATGCGACGATCTCTACAGCATGAAAATCACCGAGGAGACAGAAACTCACGGAGGCTTTTCATGGTTGAACAACAATCAAGATTCCGACCAAAACATAAACTACAACAAGAGAAACATGTTTGGGAACCAAACTCATGATTCCATAACCAACACTCGCCAGTTCGGTTGGCCTAGCTACTCAAACAGCAACGTTGGTAATAACAGTCCTTACATCAATGGAGGAGGAGTTAGAGAACATTCAGCTTACTACAGAACAATGTCAACATCAGACATGTCGCCATTGTTCTGCCAAGGCTCTGAACCATTTAGCTTGGATCATCAGAGAACCAAATCATTCATCTCTGACCATGGAAACACTAGTCTTCCTAACGTGTGTGACGTTCAGGGATATGTGTACTTGATGGCTAAAGACCAACACGGATGTAGATTCTTGCAGAGGATATTCGATGAAGGAACACCTGTTGACGCCTTGGTTATATTCAATGAGGTTATTCCTCATGTCGTTGAGCTTATGATGGATCCTTTTGGGAATTACTTGATGCAGAAGCTTTTAGATGTTTGTAATGAAGAACAAAGGACGCAGATTGTGCTTGTTGCTACTGCTGAGCCTGGTCAACTTATCAGGATATCTCTCAACGCATACGGGTAAAATAAAAAACTATTACATGTTATTTGTGATCATAGCCGGATCTGAGTTTTAAGGGGTCATGATTCATGAAAATTTATATGTTAATCTTAATAATTTGACAATTTGATGAATATACTTTACTTAAAAAATTTATGAGCCAAAACAAATGATTCATCCGGTTGTGATCAGAACCGACCATGATTGTGATGTTTTAGTTACGTGTAATAACCTTTGTTCCTTTTTGTTTGGTAGTACTCGAGTTGTTCAGAGATTAGTGGAAACGATTAAGACAGGAAAACAAGTTTCTCTTGTGAAATCGGCGCTGAGACCTGGCTTTCTTGATTTGATCAAGGATTTAAATGGCAACCATGTGATTCAACGTTGCTTGCAATGCCTAAGCACTGAAGATAACAAGGTCAAATCACTTTCTTTTAATCTTGATCTCAAGATCATGTACATTAGCTTAAAACCTAACTAGGAGTTGACATAGTAGATAGAACTCTTGGAGCACCTAATAGCAGTCCCTGGTTTTTTAGAGGGGTCATTGAACAAATTTTACCAAGACTGCTACAGATTTCTTGATTTTCTAACATACACTCAATAATTTTGATTTAAGATGTGTCATCGCATGACACCCCATTCACTGAATAAGTCTGCCTCTACCTAATAGGTATCTAAGAGGTCCCATATTCTAGTCCGGTTGAAAAGTTCTGGATACTCACCAAAAAAATGTTAATTTAAGATGGTTTAGACCTCGCGTTAATTATGGTTTAAAAAATATATTAATTTAAACTTTATTTCATTTTGTTTCTCGACAGTTTATCTTTGACGCAGCGACAAAGTTCTGCACTGAAATCGCAACACATCGACATGGATGTTGTGTACTCCAAAAATGCATTGCTTATTCAATGAGACAACAACGAGAGAAGCTGATTGGTGAAATCTCTAGAAACAGTCTCCTACTTGCTCAAGACCCCTTTGGGTATAAATAAATTGATCTCACTACACAAAGGAACACAAATACTCTTTTTGCATGATCGATATTTTTTTTGTGTGCAGGAATTACGCAGTACAATTCGTTATAGAGCTGAGGATACCTTCCGCGGTAGCGATGATGTTGAGTCAGTTAAAAGGGCATTACGTACAACTTTCCATGCAGAAGTTTAGTAGCCACATGGTGGAAAGATGTCTCATGCATTGTCCCGAGAGTCGTCCACAGATAGTGCGTGAGCTTGTCTCAGTTCCTCACTTTGATCACCTTCTTCAAGACCCTTACGCTAATTTCGTCATCCAAGCCGCTCTTGCTGCCACTAAGGTACTACAAACTTTACGTACCAAGTTTGATTAATTTTATTTTGGTTTGGTTTGAAGGAACTTAAACCGGGATTGAACATATTAACAGGGTCCACTTCATGCTTCACTGGTGGAAGTCATAAGACCACATGCGATTCTGCGTAATAATCCTTATTGCAAAAGGATTTTCTCGAGGAATCTATTGAAGAAGTGAAAGGATGTGTTGAGACTGTAAGTCTGTAATTTCAAGACTCTGTTGTTGTTTTCTGGTCCCAAGGCTTCGTTTTTATGAATAATCTCTCGTGAATGTGTCCAGACGCGAAGAGCTCTATGTTTTGTTTTTGTGTTCTTGTTTCTTGTTCTGTATTTTTTGCTTTGTTGTTTCTTTTGTTTTGTTGTTGTTTTTGTCTATGTTAATTTCATGTTGTAACAAAATCGGGTTTTTTTAATCCGGTTTAAGCTTTGAATAATTTTTATTAATACATAATAATTTTAATTAACTGGTGAAGCCCATTTATGGCCTCTTAAGCGTTACACACAAGGAACATTAGGGTTTTAAACAGAATACTTGAAGCCGCCTCTGTATATATATAGATAAGCTATTCCATAATGATATACTGTCGTCGTAAGCGTTTCTTATATACGATTACAACGGTTCTAAACACTGATTAGATCCCGTTTTGATGGCTTCACATGTTTCTGAGTTGAGAAATAAGGGTTAGTTTTTTCCTTTCTTTGCTTGTGGGTTGGTTTTTTTGATATAAAGATTGCCTCTTCTTTCAGCAGCAAGATCTATTCTTGTTAGCTTTGTTCTGGAGGCACATATCAATTCATCATCCTGGAGGGATTTTATAACTTTACAGAGTTATCTCTTTGCAAATACTATCCTTCTAGTTGGTACATTTTTTTTTCCAAACATTTATATCCATCACTTCCAAACAGCCCCGGCTCTTACCCATGGGTCCAAAAAAATTTTGTGTTGTTTTAAAGGTCCATTTTATTGTATTAAATTATAAAAAAACTCATAATTAAGTAAACCTAATTTATTTATTACAAGACAAAACAATAAAAAATAGGTACATTCACCATTAGTTTTGAGATATTTTTTTCTATTTGTTTCAGATAGTGTTTTGAAAACCGGACCAGACGTTGATTCGACATTGTAACTAGATCAATGGTCGGACTGGTCCAACTGGTTTAACTGGATTTTAAATTTTAATTAAATTTTATATTAAGTAACTATTATATGTATAACATAAAATTATTTTTATAAAATTTTATATAATTATTAGAATCTAAAAATGATATGAAAACAAAAATAATTTTTTTAAAAATATAAAATAATGAAAATAATTTATTTAGATACATACTTAGAAAACAATAGAATTTTTATGAAATATTTTTAAAATTTGCAGTTTTAAAAAAATACTTTAATTTGAAAAAATAGGATTTTAATATCAATCTTGATTACTGGTTTTAACGAGTTTTACTAGTTTTTGACCGGGTTTGCCAATTTAACTCAAATCCAGTTTTTAGTATAATCCCAAACCGAATAGATGGCCGAGTCACGGTCTGACTGGCCGGTTTGTTCCAGCCGGCCGGTCTGGTCTAGTTTTCAAAACACTGGTTTCAGGTTTTAGAGTTCAAGTTAAAAGAAATGCAGTGAAGAAAAATATAGAAAATATTTTTAAAAAGGTCTATATTATGTGTTTCGCTCAGGGCAATTATATTGGTTAAAACGAAAGTGCTTCCAAAACATTATCAGTGAAAATAAAAACAAAGAAAAGATACCAGAATTTATTCTGGGAATTCAATTATGTCCATGTGCCGTAACGATCGTCCCGTAGTGTCATGCCATTGCCTTACGGATGTCCAGTCAGTTGATACCCTTCAACCACATGAAGATAAGTTGTCAACACGATCAGTACATATGGTTTGTTCTCATATTAATGAGAAAGAGGCTTAAAAGGCCCATTTGTGATTTATCAAAAAAAATAGGCCCATTTGTTTAATTTGATCCAAAAAAAAAGTTTAATGTGAGACATTTAAATGTTCATAGCTCATATAAATTATTTTCACACATTACAACTTCCACATTTAGGTGTGATTTGTTCTGTTTTAATCTGATCAATCTAGCCCAAGTTGGATGGCTAGGTCTGAGCCAATCATAGCTGCTTCATTCAATCATTCTTGTATATTAAATTGTTTTTCTCAACATTTAGGAAAGAAGAAATAAATAATAAGGCGATAATTGTTCAATTAATGTTGTGGTAACATCAACTTTTTTTTTTTTGACATCAAAGAAATTTTATTATTCAATCACACCAAAGGCCTTGCTACTTGAGCTAGCCAAACAGGAGTTTCGGTACTAACGTAAACAAAAACATCAGTTCGATTACGGGCTGCTTTAGCAAAACAGTCCGCTCAGGTGTTCTTACCACGCGGTAGATACAAAATAGAGAAACTAGTAAAAAGTTTAGATTGTAACCAAATATCTTCTATCTCAGTCCCCATGGATGGCCATTCGTCCTCACATCTTATCAGCTTCAGAAGTTGTAGGTAATCCGTTTCAAAATGCATCGAGTCGAAACCACGATCCTTCAAAGTCTTCATTGCCCAAAGATGGAGACTTAATAGGAATAAACTAGGATGAGACCCGCGCCCTGCGCGGGATGAGTTTTAATTTTTAAATTTTATAATATTACATATATATTGGATAATATTGCTATTTTCCATAGGTTTTTTTAAATATTTTAAGAATTTTGCTTAGAATGCATAAGATATACGACAAAACCAAAAATATAGTAAAGAAATAATAAGTGTATTGTATTTATATAAATGATGTGGACCTTACAGCGCAGAGTGAGAGTGTCCGATCGGATCATAAATATTTGGTAGAATAGTATTACTCCATTGTCGATGGGCTTCTTTTGGATTTTTTTGAAACATTTTAATTCTTATATTGATGGGCTTATCTAAATCATATATGCTAATGGACCATTATTAATTATTAATTTTAATCTAATTACTTTTTTTTGTTGAAACACTACCTAATTTCTTCATTTTAACAAACCGATAACATTAGAACTCTTTTCTCTTGCCATCGAAAAAAACAGAAAAGGGGGTTAGGGTTCACCATGTTTGATTTCTAATTGACGATCAAAGAATTTGTGTAGCCAAACTTAGACAAACGGTTCATGTATATGAAATTGTTTTCTTCGAAGTCTGCTCCGTTCTCCTTGATGTTAATCATTCTGCGCCGGTAACCGTCTTCGACATCCCCGAGACGATGAATAGCTAATTAGCTTCTCCGCGCAAGTCTGCGTCACAGATCGGTGTTATAATATTTGACCTCGATAATCTCTCTATCTCCAACTAAACTCAAATGTTCAGGTTAGTTCCAAAATTCGTACTTTGTAATTTATTGTGTTGGACACTGGATTTTTCCAAAATGTATTTAGGTCCGTCTTCCCAGTAACTCATAATATAAAAGCCAAATGAAGTATATTAAATAATATGGAATGAAAACATTGCAAAAAGCATCATAAACAAAACTGAAACAAATTATTGCCAAAAAAAAACTTCAAGGTGCCTCGTTTCACTGAAGCTGAAATCTTTCTTCAAATCACCTGCTATGACTTCAATATGGGGTTGGTGGAATCCTGAATGTAACATATAAAACGTCCGGTATGCATAATAAGTCTATACATTGTATACACGATCACATTTTCCATTGTGTAAAAGAATGGTGGATGTTAGTACCTCATTCGGAATGCTTGAATCTCTGTAATTTCAGGTTCAATCAAAATTTTTGAGAACCCCTCAATGTTTCTCATATGCTTGAACCTACCTATATATAAAATCCCTTTATTAGCCACTCTAACAGTAATTGTTTTGGAACAAACTTAATCCTTGAAAATCTATTTTATTATTTACCTTCAGCCCGTTCAATCTGCCAGAAGTTCAAGACACATAGAACTACAGACGAAACAGTGGAGTTCCATAAATGATAAAACTCGATAGCCATATCTCCATATGCAACACACTTTATTTCATCAAACCTGTATGTCGACAAAAATATATAGTCTGAACACAAAGCAATATATTGCTCTAATTGCTTTAATAAATGAAATATTTACATAAATATAGAGAAAGTACACACCCGATATTGATCAAAGAGAAATTAATTTTATGGCTTATTCCACCATAAATGTCATCTTCATATGCCTGGAGTTCCCCTACCCCGACCAAAGCTCCATAAAGATCTAAAACATTAACACGGTAACATTGGTTTTTTAACCATTGTAAGTATCAAAACCTTATATGTTAAAAATAACTATCTTAAATTATATAAAATAACACATGTATACCTATAGAGTACATTGGGTGGGAGAGACCACGTAAGACGTTGAGAAAGTGGGCAAAACAATAGTAGTTCCCAAACATCTTTGGTTGAATTTTTGAAATAACCGACGAATTTGTCATTTCAATATGATATCGGTTCGTGCTCAACCGTATCAAACCGGAAGCATGGATCAATTTGAAATTTCGAATTTCAAACCAATCACCTTCATCCATGGTGATTTGATTTGAAGCTTCCAACTCTTCATATAGAGTTCCTTCTATTGTAGTTCCCTGTTAAAAGATAATAGAAAATAATAAATCAAACAAAGAATCTTTTTAATAAAAATATATTCAGCTAAATATTATAGTTATTATGAGAGAAAAATCAGTACAACGTCCCTTACTTTCTGATCAACCAAAACCATGGCTGATTTCTTTAACATTGTACCAGTAATTGTGACCCATTTGCTTATGAGGGTTACACAAACTGCAGGCTCACGGATGTCAAGATTCAAGTCACCCAGCAAAGTTTGGACAGACATCATCTCCGCTAGATACAATAGATTAGAATGGAGATCAGGTATTTTTTTCTAGTATAATGAGTTAGTTAGTCTGAATAGGTGACATATATATATATATATATATATATATATATTTTAAAGTACACAGCATCTTGGTGAAGCTATTTTTAGTAATTCCGTTTAATGACATTGATTGAAAATATTCGTCTTTAAAATGGTTCATAACATAATATGTCAATGCCTTTTTTATCGTACAAATTGACAATCAAAGCGATATGATCGAATTTACATTTACTTTTGGCATCAATTTAATATCGGAATTTAAATAAGAATATATTTTTGCTATTGACTATTGTAAATCATGCAAAATGATCGGCCTTGTGATAAAAAAATGCTTCTACTACAGGGAGATCTTGCTGAATTCGCTTATATGATAAGTATCTAACTCATCAGATGGTTTAATTACATTAAGACATTATACACTTCACATATATTTATATTTATATTTATATTTATATTTATATTATGTATTATGAAGTAGTCAACTCTAACAGCTTATGTTTTTTTTTCTGACAGTATTTCCCAATATTTAAAAATAAAACCCTGGTTTTATATATAGAGGGCTAAAAGGATACATGTCCTCCACAAAAAGCGCCGAAGGCTTGCTCACCAAGCAATCAATGTCAATAAAATAATTTAAAACATGTATGTTGAAAATTATCATACTGTATATATAGTAAACATAACTTTTTATGCTGCATGCATGCCGATAGACCAGACTATATATATAGGAGATGTCGAAAATTTTTCAATGAAAAATGCTAAAAACACTCTGGTCGTGATAATGTAGTTTCATTAGGGTTCACAAAATTTGTAACAATAATTTCCTCTGTAAATAAAAGTGAGAAAACTATTTGAATTTAAATATAGTGCACTTACATATTATATGTAATGTAAACTTGTATTTTATTGTCATCACTGTTATAAAATCTATTAAATACCAACTTATCTATGCATTATATTTTCTTATACAGGAATGAAAAGATAATGGAACAAATTTAAAAGAAGAACCGTGAAACGTCTACAATTCCAAGGGTGTCAAATAAGCCAAACATGTAAGTTTTCCAAATTTTCAATTGTAGATGCAGAATGAAAATATGATAAAACTACTATAGTACGACTGGTGAGTTTAAAATCCAAATATGGAACCATGTTGATAGTGAAACAATATTGTCTTGATTAGGTTTTCTGGTAGGCTATGTGAAACAATAAAACTTATTTTCTCTTCTCTGAAAAGTATTGCTGCATGCTCGTTCTCGCCATTTCCTTTCAGAAAATAGAAATCAAGCAAACTAAGGGCAATTAATATACATATAAACATAGCGAATTAAGGTTCATCTGTACTGTTTCGAGGGAAGGCTTACATTCTAGTACGTATTGATTTCATGACTCTCTGCTTCAAAACCTGTGTCACGTTTTTAGAGAAAGTGATATTAAAAAAACATTAAGAATATAGCAAATAAAAAGATGAAACAACAGACCTGGAAGCATTAGCTTAGTTCCACGAAAACTATTTTGCATTGCAGTTTTCAAACAGATTCTGGAAAACTTCCTTGAATACAACATTGAGGGTTGAATCTTGAGGTTTTTGGTCTTTATCAGTAATCAGAATTTTCAATCCCTTCCTTGACTTTACCCTTGACACAGCCACATACAATTGCCCATGTGAAAAAACAGGTCTTGGTAGAAACAAACCCACATTAGATAGTGTTTGACCCTGGCTCTTGTTGATGGTCATAGCAAAGGCCACTTTCAGGGGAAATTGCCTACGTCTCATTTTGAAAGGAAGCTTTGAATCTGAGGGCTCTATCAAGACTCGGTGTAAAAAACCGTCTCACCAACTCGAGTTCCAGTGATGATTTTCGCTTGAAGAATATGTTTAGCCAGCCCAGTAATCTGCAACCTTGTCCCATTACATTGTCCTTCTGTGGGATCCAAATTTCTAATCAGCATAACTGGTGTACCAATCCTAAGCCTTAGAGCATGATTAGGTAATCCTGATGTTTTGATACTATTCAAAAACTCTGGAGAAAAAACAGAGTCATCTTTGGATTTTAAATCAGCTGGATCAATACTATCTGAACTCAAATAAGTCCTCTCCTCACCTAATAAAGAAAAATGTGTCGTAAGAATCCTATGATACACAGTATAAAAGAACATAGTAGCAACAAAACTGATAGCTAACGTTTAATAGTGTGCAACGTCTAAAAAATTACCTGCTAGACGATCAAGCATATAGTTGTTAATAACATCAACATCTTCGTTCGTAGGACACAATATTGCTCTTTCCTGGAAAAATAATGGATCCTTCGAATCTTTGAAAGTGTTGCCATATACTTCAGAGACGATAGCTTCAATAGGATCAGTGCACTTCATAACCAGCAGATCTTTAGGAATATCAATCATAGTTTCTCCACTGTTTGGCTCGTTAATCTTTCCGTCACCTACATCCAAAATCCAGTCGGAAAATTTTTTAATCTCCTCAGCTTCTCGAGGATCTGTTTCTGAAAAGAGCCTCATATTCTTTGTCAGCTGTAACACTTTGCAATGCTTCCATAGATAAGAAGAGTTTAGCGCCGCCATGACAATATCAGCTCGGTTTCCCCTTGGAATTACTGGTAGTATTTGCCGGAAATCACCACCAAAAACAACTACTTTGCCACCAAATGGCCTTCCATCAGTAGTCTTCATAATGTCACATAAAGTACGATCCAACGCCTCAAAGCAATGTTTGCTCATCATAGGGGCTTCGTCCCAAATAATCATTGAAGCCTTCGCAACCAATTCGGCCTGATTGCTTCCAGGTTCTATATTGCAAGTGGAGAACTCATCTGGACTTATAGGAATACCAAACCTTGAATGAGCGGTCCTCCCACCTGGAAGCAATAAAGAAGCAATACCGCTAGATGCAACATTAAGAACAACATCACCCTTTGACCTTATTGCAGCTGAAAGAATATTCCATAAAAATGTTTTTCCCGTTCCTCCAAACCCATAGACAAAAAAGACTCCACCTTTACCACTCATAACCGATCCTAGAATTGCATCATAAACAGACCTTTGCTCATCAGTCAACTGTGTAATCCACTCGTCATGTTGCCCTCGCAATTCTTCTCTTGCGTAGTTTAGCTCCTCTTGTAATAGATTGTTGTCATAAACAGAATGATCAATAAAAACAGGTTTTGGCATTGTCTCCCACTTAGCCAGTGAACTATTTTTTGAACGCAGTATTTTTTCAATCAATACTAACGTTTCATTCAGCACTTCTTCCTCACTCAAAATGAGTCCTGATATGCCAATAAAAAATAGTTTGTTAGAAGACAGAATAAATGCTCATCTATATTTAAAAAAATATACTTCTTGAGCTCACCAGGATTTTTACGCTTCTTCCTCTCAATGTATAGGACATCTTCTGATAATATATCAGTGCATGATTCCCATACTAATTTCGGCATAGATAGAGACCCAGATAACAACATCTTTGCAAATAAGTGGCGCACGTACCCGCTGGAAGCCCAAAAACTGCATTCTTTTAATCCTTCAATATACTCTTTGTCGTCATCCAGCAAACCAAGCTCGTAACAGGCATCCTCATAACTGGGTAGGATTATCCCTTTAACCGTCTTGATATCATTGTAGCACCTTGGACCCTTTACCTTGTTAAGAAGAACCCTCAGAAAATAACGTGGGCCAGAACCTGGAGAAACGGGTGTTAACCTTCCAATAGCAAAACCTTTCTTTCTTGGATTCCAAACCTTTTGCTTAGCATCATAGACAAATCGGGTAGGCATTTCCACATATGTAATTTCTCTAGCTTCAGGGTATAGTTCACAACAATCAAACCAAGCTAAAAACATAGTCTTTGTAAGCTGCACTCGAGCCAATACACTTTCGACAGTATCACCATGTTTGTAGACTACTGGTTGCTCTCCCTCAAGATGAAACGTAAGCTTCTCCACAGGTGTAGAACGGTATTGCGTTGGGAATGCTAGAATCCTCCATGACGATTCGCAAGCAGATAGATATCTATTTATAAATAAACAAATGGAATTGACTTCAATTAAAGAAAATTTTATATAAAACAATATAGAAGTCACATAGAACATAAACAATATATACCTTGCATCGAAATAGTTTTTAATTTCGTCAATAGTTGGTTCCCCTCCATCTGCAGCTGTCCTATCAGCTTCTGTGGCTCTGGTATCACCTACTACATCTGCCGTGTTAGTTGATGTTCCTGCCAAAGTAGCCTCGACATTACACTTCTGAGTAACCGTTCCTGTAACACGGTCTTGGCCTTTGTTAATGTACTTAAATAAGTACTTAATAGACCGCGACTGATTACACCATTCCACATTAATATGAGCATTATACGCAAGCAATAGCTCCTTGTTGTAGGGAACCACAAACCGATTATCACATGGAATTCCTTTCTTCTCAACAGAGCACCCATTTTCTCGTCTCCTATAAACAGGATACCCTTGTTCATCCACAGTTGTCTTCTCAACATGTTTTCGAGGAAAAAATTTGCTACACTTCCCATCTTGCATACATGGAGAATCTCTATTAACCTTCCCACATGGACCATGAATCATCATGTCCTTGACAATGTCATATAATCTTGGTTCTTCGGCTTTATCAGGGATTTCAGCTGCTATGATGCGATCAATATCTTCAGCATTTGGAAGTTTGTGCTTAGAGTCCATGAACAATAGAATATGAGCATGTGGGAGTCCTCTTTTCTGAAACTCTATTGTATAGATAGCTGCCAGAAAATATTAATCAAGTTAGGAACAATAAAAGTACATAAATAGGACTTAACCTTAATCAGCAAGTACTTTAGAAAACTGTGCATAAATATTCGAAATGAAAAAAATATTAAATTTAATTAATGACATACCAGAGACTGTCTTTCCAAGAAGCTGCTTTTTTGTAAGATCATCCATCATGCTGTCAAGCTTAATTTTAAAAAGTCTACAACACAAATCTGGTCGATCCTCAGACTTGAGGTTGTACTTCTTA
Organism: Brassica napus; assembly: GCF_020379485.1. Lineage (NCBI taxonomy): Eukaryota > Viridiplantae > Streptophyta > Magnoliopsida > Brassicales > Brassicaceae > Brassica > Brassica napus. The sequence goes on from NW_026016306.1 coordinate 53,763, forward strand.
AAATACCTTGTTAGCTCGGGCCACTTAGGGTTACATGTGAAGGTTATAAAAAGATCTGGAAATCCAAAGTATTTGCATATAGACATGGCATCCAAATACATTTGATGCATATACCTTGGACCACCTGTGAATGATGATGGAATGATGATGCGGTTACCTTCTATAGCCACGCTAGAATTGCCATCATTTGCAGCAGCAACAAACTTGCTAAATTTCAGTGTCCGGAGATTTGACTGGTTTTTCCGAATATATCGAAGACGATGGCTCTCGATCATAGTATAGGCATCCACCAGAAACTGTTGAAGTAAACGGCGTGATAGTAGAAGGACCTGCGAACCAACCTCACGAACCATAATCCGATATGCAAAGAACTCCCTCATACTTATGTTGGGTTTTCTATTTTTTTTTAATCCCGTGAAACCATGTTGGATACCTAAGCGAAAGCCATCTTCTCCATATGGAAAAATGAGTGGATACTGAAGTGGAAGATAGCAAGGATGCAATTCATTGATCCTTTTCAGCTTACCAGAATTTTTCTCCAAAATAATATCACGCTTGTCCATATTTTCCTGAAAATCTCCAACCACTAATGCAGCTACTTCAGAAGAAGTGGGCAAATTGTAAACACGACCATCCTTTAGTCGACTGTGAATCAAAACCAGAGATAACTCTTCCCGTTCGTCTTCATTATTAAATCTGTCCTTTGCATTTCTGAAAGTCTTCACATGAACATTAGAGGCCCTTAGCATGTTCATTATCGCCTCAACCAGATCTTCTCTTATCTTGCTTCGTTCCGAATTCCCACTGGTTTGAAATGGAAAAATTACATATTACATTAGTAATTATAACATGCCAACCACACTCTAATTACGAAAGTATAAAAGAGTGACGGGAACGTGTATCTTACATACCTCAAAGCTGATATCCTATTTCGAACCTCATTTTCTGTATCATGAATATATAACTGTGAGAACTTCGCCGGTTCGGTAGGTTTAGGTTTCACACTACCAATCAAGTGAAAATTCTCTCCATGAAGTTTGAAAACCTTAGGACCTTTACCCATATTGACTGAGTTATCAATTTTTCCTCCCAGAGATGTAAAAGAAAACATCATATTTAGAGCCCTGATATTGTCCTGGTAATGCTTACTGATAGGATCATCATTTGTAAGCAGACCCTGTAGAAATTCTGGTGGTGGTTGTAGCACTGGAAGCTGAATTTTGCCTCGCATACAACACATAGTGTATACAGGTATTCTGGCATTCCTACTCTTGCTTACACGTTCATTGTACCAGAAAAGAGCCCCACACTTTGGACATTTATTAGTCAGATCACCATCATCTTTGTAATCTACAACAATTACAGTTAACAGCAAGATTAGTAAAGTTGTAAGATACAAAATTGTTTAAAAATTAGTAGTCAGATCACCATCATATTTTTGTTATCTAGAATAAAAAAGCTTGAACCTGGTCGGATCAACAACTACATTGCACGTACCTTTATCTCCTTTCTCTTTAGTGGACACTGTAGGTGCACATACTGTAACTGTTGTCTTCTTCTTTTGTAACCGAGTAGACATATCTGCAAAATCTAGATATAATAAGTTGTTCAACTTTGCCTTATTTTTTGCAAAGCCATATTCGTAGAAAACGTAGAACCTAGTCCGGTCAACAACCATATTTTTCGTACCTCTATCTCCTTTCTCTTGAGTAGAAACTGTTGGTGCAGAATCTGCAACTTTTGTCTTCTTATTTTGTAACCGACCAAACATTTCTGCTAGAGCCTTCTCAGCTTTAGACACAAGCTCAAATTTCGTCTGTGCCTGACGTTTTAGAATTTCTGAGCTGTTATCATCGCATGTATCTGAGTCTGTTCCAGTCTCCACACCATCACCACTTGAACACTCCCATAAATCATCATCATTATCTGCACCCAAAATTTCGGGAGAATTATGAAAACCCATGCCAATGTCTTACTAAATGCCTAAATAGTATTTCAAACAATTTTTTAAACTAAAAATATTAACATATTTAATTACAGACCTGAGGAGTCGGAGTCTACACTTATAGCTGATGATGATGGTCCAGGTATATCTGTAAGATTAGTTGTACCTGAGGAATGTGGACCTTCACTGCACAGTGTCTGTGTAGGATTTATCAGGCTACCAATATCAAATAGGGTTGATTGTGTTATGTTCTGAACCGAGGGAGACATCCGAATAGTATGTCCACCATGTCTATTTGAGAACTTAGTATTTCCTTTAACACTTTCTTGCTTTCTGATCAATGATGAGCTCTTCTCCCTACATGCCCTCTTCTTAGAAGGATAACCAGATTGCTCTACCGTCGACGCCATTAAATCTACGTAACATATGTGAGTCTGTAAGTTTCTCCTATTTTAAACATTTTTATCCAGTAAGTGAATTAGTTTTGTTACCTGCCGTTTGGTTAGATTGCGTTTCAATGGGATGATTCTCCATGACGGAGATATTCTGATTCTGTGTTTCATTTCGACTGCCTTGACTTGGTAATTTGTGGACATTTTGCGATTGAATCATGGAGATCCCTGTTTGATTAACCTCTTGAATATTTCGATCACCAAATTTACGTTTTTGAATTAGTCTGAGACGCCTTTGCATTCTTGCATCTTTTGTTATATTCCCATTCGAATTTGTTATGTCTTGCAGCACATTAAGATCTGGTTCTTCATTTGTGCGGTTAACTTGCAGGAAAAAAGAAAGACAACGTTTTATCAGTTATACGGAGGGAAACTTGTAACCATTCACATAATTTGGTGAAGCCCCTTGACAAAGAATTAATACCTTGTTTTCTTCTCTTAGGAGGAGGAATGCCATCACCATTTTCATTCTTTTTTTTCTTGCTGGTTCTGTTCATGTCAACCTTAGATTCTGGTTCTATGTTTCAGCAATTTGGTGTGTTGAGATATTAGTTTAATTGCTGAAGCTTTTTAGCTCTTTTATTTTGTGTTTCACAACCGGACGTAATATTTTTCAATCAACAAATATGGAAACAATACCTTAGATTATTTAGTATATGGAAAGTAAGAGCTGTTTACTCCTGCTGATATTTCACTCTGATTTCATTTCATATTGAACATTCTTCTGATAGTAAACAATGGTAATATGGTGATTAACACGTCCTAGAATTCTGCTTGTTCAAAGAAAAATTCTCTGGGATTTTTTGTTGAGCTGTATTAATAAACTCAAATTTCTACAGCGTTACGTCACAAATATGGGCTCAAAAAACAGCCTACGTCACATATACGTCAAAATATGGTATTTGATAAGCCTAAATCATAAGGTAAATACCCAATAGAGTTTCAAATAAACGATGGCCCTTAACACCCTTAATAATAAAGCCCATTATATGTCGTATCATTTTAACAAAATAAACATCTAAAATAACCAATAATACATGAAGCTTTTCGTATATCATAGCTTCTTCTGTTAACTCTTCTTCCTCGAATTTGAAAACATTATTTTATGTTTTCGAAGAACACAATTCCGAAATCCAAATCCCTTTGCGATTTTATGAAAATCTATCAACGATTTGAAGATTCTATTGAGGGAGTAGCTATTAATTCATTTTGTGTCTGTTTCGTTTATGGTTGTATCAGTATAAGCATAGAAAATTCAACGGCGTTATCCAATTGATCTTCTTTTTTTATTAAATCCTTATGCACTAATATATCTCTGTCCTCAATTGCAGCTTGGATCCATCACCTGAGAATCTTACAGTGATTCAATTGTAAATTCAGACATGGACAGAATTTGGTAAACTAAAATCTCAACCTTTTAATTTAATGACTATTGTGTTAGTTTTCTCTATACCTTTAATACTGATCTTACTAAACATTGTAGGGTAACGAAGATATGTTCTGAGTTTCTACAACCATTTTCTCCCCATTCTGAACGACAAATGTAAGTGCTTTCCATTCTACTGTTTTGTTCAGATAACTTCAAGCTACTTGCAGACCGGGAGTTATTCTTTTACTGTTAAAACCTATGGATAAGTTTTGTACTGTTACCGCAGAATCAGAATATCTCTGTCATGGAGAATCAGACGATCAGAATGGATGACATTATGGAGAAAGCAAGAAAGATATTTCCCATTCAGCTCAACTGGTGATCAAAGGTTAGTTCAAAAAAGTATATTATAGATTGAAACGTTAGGAAGGTAAATCTCGTCAGTTCGTCTGAATCAAACTTGCTCTTAATGATAGTGTAAAATATAGCTTAAAAGCGACTCAAATCAACTTAAAAACTGATTAAGCATAAGAAATAGAAACTCATAAAGAGCAGAGGCATCATATTAGTTTTCTGAATAAACTTGAACAACATATGATATGAAGCTTCAAAGAACTTCAAATCGAACTAAAATCCAAAAATTGAAAATGCAAAACGAAAATCTCAAAATAAATGAAACAAAAGCCTCTGCTCCAGCACACAAATAACCCCATCCTCACTCTAGCCACTTTTTTCGAACTTCTCTTTCTTGACCTTTATGGTACACGCCATTTTTGTAACCGAGTTCTGATCAAAAGCCTCCTCCAAATTGATGATTGGTGTCCTGGTGCGCTTTGCTGGTGTCAGATCAGTTGACCCAGATGAACCACCCTGGATCATCAAAGACCCCTATATTTAAAAAAAATTAAAAAATGAGATCCCAAGTTTATACATAATCCAAATGCACGGTACACAAACACAAAAAAGCTATAATAGGACCTCAGGTGCATCAGACTGAGTTGAAAATGTCCCAGATAGCATGTTTTCACTTCCCTAGACATATCACATAATATAGTTAAAAACTATGCATCAATAAAAAGAAAGAATTATATTTCTACTGTATAAACTGAGGTTTAACCGTAGGAGATTGGGCCGCTTCAAACTCATTTATCATTCCAAGATTTGTGATAATCTTGAGGACCTTAAATGTGTCATGCTTGTAAACAAAATTCTCCTTTTCAATCTGAATCTTGAAAAGAAAAGTTTTTCCCTTTAAATCGTTGAGAATGGGAGGCAACACATCAGGATCCTGAATCTGAAATAGTAGAAAAAAAACACCATTACCAAAGGCCATATTTACGATAATTTATAGAGAACATAAAATATTGAACATCTCTACCTCATCAGTAATAGGACCAGTGAGCTCAATACATGGTTGGCGCAGCAGTTGTAGTGCCAGATTATCAAAGAGGAGAAACTTGCAGTCCTTGGTATTGTCAAGAACAACCAAATGCAACTTGTACCTAACGATAAATAGTATTTTAGAATAAGTATTTGGAGCTCTCGATGGTCCCAAAGATATTAGTTATAATTGCATAAAATTTTAAAACATTAAACCTTGGCAATAGTTTGGGGCTGTTAGTCTTGCATTTGGGACAATAGTAATTGCATGCAAGAACATCGTGCTCATCTCCATCATCATAGTTGTCGCTAGGCACTGTAATTACCTTCTTGGCACAGACCTTGCAACTCAGGTAGTACCAACCCATGTCAGAGTCGATACCCGCAATTGTGGCCATTACAATACACTTCTCCACCTGAGTCACATTACACAAACGTGAGACGATATGGTAACATTATAGACACAAAATCAAATTGTTTTAGAAATCTCAACCTGTCTCGATTCAAGGACCTCAGCAATAGTCTTTCTAGGTGTGTGCACAAAAAAGTCATCCTTTTCAGACACAGCATTCGCCAACGCAAGCGGCTTAGAGTCAACAATAGACAATTTCAAATCATCTTTTGGTAGCCTGCATTTCACGAAATGGTTACAGATAAGAACATTTGATGTACACAAACCCCATCATTGACGTTCTTTGAAATGGTTAAGTATAAAAACATTTGGTATATACTTACAAACGTATGAAAGCTTGGACCTCAGCGATGTTCTCTGGGTTTACTGTCACATCTGAGACGTTGTATGCATTGGAGACACTACGCTCATCTGAAATTTGATTATTTTTCTTATTAGAACATTACAACCATACTATATAACAATGTCACATTAGTAAGCACACAGAACATAACAAAGTTACCTTTCCAAATTTTAATTTTGCCAAACCTCAGAACACAAATAACTGTGTTCTCAGAACGCAACTGAACTGCATCACTGATGTCCTCTGCAAACTTCCCCCATAACACCAGGGGGAGACGTTCATCCCTACACACAATACCATAAATATATAAGGTATCGATATAAAGCCACAGAATAATATAGAATATAAAGTTAAATTATATTTCTTCACTTACTCAGTATCACGCAGTTCCACAGAGATCTTCTGGGTGTCCTTACCATTGACGGACACAACTTCAATGTGGGACACTTCAACAACTTGGCCGACAACATCTAGAACAATTTCAGATTCAAAAAAATATATAGATTAGTAACTAAATAGAATTATAAAAGATTTCAAAGAAGACAGTTGTTGAATATCATTATAGTACATAACATCACTTACCAACTAAGAAGTCTGGATCGAGCTTCCCATTGAGTACAGCACGGTAATTAACCGGCTCCAATCCAGTCATGTTGTAAGGCAACGCCTCACATATCCTGACACGGGTTGTAGGAAGGAAAACCACCTTGTATGGATGTTTGGTTGTCCGATAAGAACCACTTGAATGGGTGACCGTAAAATTAATTAGGAGTTTCGTTTGTCCCTGGTGCAGCACATGGGCGAACTGGCCCACTTCATCCTTCTTCACGGTCCCATGAATCTTATCACCCTAGAGTTAAAAATGAACATAGAATAGTAAGAAACCAAGATCTATACAACAATTAACATAAGTTTTTAGCAATGTAAAACCCGTATAGGGACTTACTCTAGAATCCACGAAAACCATTTCAATAGTCTCGCCCCCGGCAGCTGAATATTGCTTCCATAGCCGAATGATTTTAACCTTAACCTTCCACATTGACTTGAAAGGTTTCAACTCAGAAATGTTGTTCATCGCAGCCATTTTTTTTTTGTGTTTTGCTCTATAGAAATGTTTATTTGATTGTAGAAATGACGTACATCCTCCTTACTGTTATATAAGAGGAAATCACAGAATTAACGTGACTTGATGCGTACTCTAAGGCAATAAATGGAATAGAAATAGATTGTCAATCACTTTGAAATCAGAGCATAATATATTCTATGTTTACCATAGAAGGTCACTGATTCACATATTCTCTATAAATGTGGTATAAACTTGCGGAATCATCATAATAATTTACCATATCTACGGGATTCCAATTGGTTTTATTTACCTAATTTAGGCAATACTTATAGATACTAACCTAAAATAAAAAAGTCCACATCGTACATATTAAACGGACGTACTTAGCAAAGTTTTTAGGCTAGATACATTGCACAATAAAATTTGGAAAACCAGAAAAAATTGAATAGTTTTTGCAATAAGTGGTTATGTTTTAAATTCTACCAATCTAAACCGTCTCTTCTTCATCGAATTGTTTATGAAGTAATTGTGCCACCTTAGAAATCATGTCTATTTTATTATAATTTAAGTTCAAAGCTCGAATTTTGAAAAACAATTGTTAAGTAAATGAAAGTAGCACATATACACATGGAAGTGGTGTCATCGAAGACCCTTATGTGAGGAGAGTTTGAAATAATAATAATTCTTGGTTGGCATGAAATTCTCTGGCTACGAACATATGTATTTCTTGGTTGTCATGAAATTCACGTTTTGGTAAATGAAATATAATAAACTCTCTGTCTACGAACATATGTATTAATGTCTTGGTTGGCATGAAATTAACGGTTTGAATTGAAATAATCAAGTCAAATAATTTTTTTATAAGGTAATGTGGGAAGAGGGGATATTATTAATTCTATTGTTTATGTCTTAGTGAGAAGAGAGTGCCGTAGGTTATAAATTTTATTATAAGGTAATGTGGGAAGTTTAGGACCACGATATATTTGGATGGGAATGGCATTTTTTGTAAATACTCTAGTGAACCTTGGGTAGTTTAATATGTTGGCTGAGAGAGAATGTGGAACTGCCACCTCAGGATGGCATCCTTGTAAATATTCTACCTTTTCAAGGTTTCTTTTTCAAATTGTTTCTTCATTAATAAGTAAGGGATATTCAACTAAACCCTTGAAATAAGTGGCCCATTTTAAGTCTCTTAACTATCTCCGATCCCAACGTAAACTAACTCCCGAATCCCTATCATTCACAGTACTAAACGATGTATGATCAGGTGTGGATGTTACACCTTTTGGCATTTTGGAACCCAAAAACATTAACCTAACTAAACATTAACAAAACAATTTAGAGATAGAGGATGTGACTAACATTTGCATATGTTCACGTTATTATAGATTTTTCAATTCGTTTAAGCCGTTTTACAAAAAAAAAGACACAGAGATTTTATTGCAACATTTTTGTTGTTGTTGTTGTTGTATCCCTATATATATAAGTAGACAAAGTTAGGTATGTTATTCTATTATATGAACCAATGCTAAGGATACTACAGTATCTATTGCATTAAAAGAATTATTTGACATAATATATGGGTGGTGCATTTATTTCACACTAACAAGTAACAACACATCGTCGCAAACCTTATTCTTGGGCCAATCCACCGTAATCTATAAGAACATATACGCTATTTAATGTTCATCGTCGTAACATTTGACCCCAAAAGAAAAAGACATTTTTAGTCGACGTAAATAGAAGAGTGAGTAGAAGTTAGAACACTTACTCACATGATTACATATATATTTTAGATACGACTAATATCTTGATTGTGACATCTATCAATCATAAAAACTCAAGAATGATCAGTTGCACATTCTAATAATTCCACATATTGATTCAATAGGTTTCCATGATTCATGGATTATGTACAACTAAAAGACAAAGGTATAATTGATAACAGAGAATTCTCGATCACTGTTATTGTAAAAACTCAATTCATGTATAATTTATAGAATGTAACAAGTAAGCGTCGACATATGATGCAGAATTCTAGAAAATGTGAACATGTTTCGAATGCTCACCAAGCGTTAGGAGCATAACACAAAACATAAACATTCAAGATTCAAGGTAATTACATAAATGAGAGAAATGTTGTCAAGACTCAAAAACCAAGAAATAAACACAAGAATCAAAGCAGGGAAATTTCAACTCAACATATACAATTTATAGTATTTAACATAGTTATAGTAATCATCAAGGTAGAATGCAAAATTCTGAAGATGTCATTTCACATGTTTATAATGATCACCGAGGGTTATGAGCCTAAAAGTAAACAGAAACAATCAAGATTCAGTGAAACTACTACCAAAATCTGCAGTCTTTCACACATGTTGATTTACAAAAGAAGAGACTCCAAGATGCATCTATTTCATAAAATGAGAGACCTTATAATACATTCAAGCACCAAACTGAAGAAATCACTGAACGTTAGCAGGAGTATAACACAAAACAGAAACATTCAAGGATTCAAAGAAACTACCACCACAATCTGCAAGAGTCTCTCACCTACATTGATCTACAATAGACTCCAAGGCACAACCATTTCACAAGCACGAAACCAAAGCTAATCGAAATACAAACATATACAATTCGAATCTAAGATAGCAATCAGCAGCGTTAATTGCAGAAATGTGAAGATGTCATTTCACATGTTTACAGTGATCACAGAGGGGTATGGTACACAAAACACAAACATTCAATATTCAAAGAAAATAATACTACAATCTGCAGTTTTCACATATGTTGATCTATAAGTAACTCAAAAATGCATCAGTTTCATAAAATAAGAGAACTTATTATACATAAAATTGCCAAACTATAAAGAGATTACTAACATTGTTTAGAATGATCACTGGATTTTAGGAGTATAACACAAAAGAGAAATATTATAATTTTCTTTTTTTAAACTACCACCACAATATGCAGGAGTCTCTCACTTACTTTGATTTCCAAGAGACTCCAACATACATTCATTTCTTAAAATGTTTTTTTTTAAGAAAAACATTTTCAGTTACTTTTCTCCAGTTTCTTTAGTTACGTGTACATCACTTTAATACTTTATAAATTTTCACAAGAGAAAAAGTCAAGAAAAGCTTATACCTGAACAGAGCATTGGCGTCATCGCGATAATGAACAAGCAAGCCCAAACCTAAACAATTGAAACTAGTCTTTACTTGCATGTATGTGTCCCCTTCTTGTGACTTTCATCAACTAAATTACAAACAAATTTGAAAAACACATACATACCTGAGAACTTCAGAAAGCATAATTACAAATAAACCTGCTACACTTCAAATGAGCACTTTCTGAAGCATTGCATACCTGAGAAAGAAAAAAACAGAATTCATTAGTCTTTACTTCACGTTGTGATATCTGTTTTCAATTATCATAAAAAGTCTTTCTATTCCGTTCATATTCTTAGGTTTATGTATCTGAGAAATTTTTATAAGCCGTAAGAGTTGGTTTCATCGTCTCTGTCTTAAGTCATTGGTGAGTTTTCCCAACCAACAAGTCAAAAGAACCAACTCAATGGGTGGTTCATACACTCTGTTTTAAGACTTGGTAGCTTTTCCATCAGACAAGCTAAACACCGATCTATAGTCTTTGTCTACAATCTTTATTGCAAGCCGTGGGTACAATCAAAGTCTGTCTAAAGACTTTTCTTAAGCCTTTTGTTAGTTCTTTTCTTAAGCCTTTTGTTAGTTTTATAAGCCGTGGCTGACTAAAGTATGCCATACTTTCCATACTTCGCTTAGGCATGCACTACCAACCAATAGTTGTGACATGAATGTCCCCAAAGAATCTCTCTTTGTCTACAGACGTTTCAAATCTCTGGGTATCTGTTTTTGATTCTCATAAAGACTTTTTATATTCCATTCATAGTCTTGAGAATTTTTTTTTAAGCCTCGGGTAAGGAATTAATTTCCAGTTCATACTCTCTGTCATAAGACTTGGTTCAAGCTGTTAGTCATTTTTCCAACTCAATTTCGGTTCATAGTTCAAGTCTTAGTTATACTTAGTTTAAGCCGTTGGTCGTTTTTTCCCATCCAACAAGCTAAACACTGACATGTAGTCTATGTCATAAAGAGTCTGTTTTGTTTCATATTATTCGTCTTTTAAGCCGTTGGTCTTTCTCTGAAGCCTTGTGTAGATATGGTTTTTGGTTCATAGTCTCTGTTTTAAGACTTTTCTAAGCTGCAGGTAGTTTGTTTCCCATCCAACAAGTAAAATAGGTTTTCCTTAAGACCTCTTTAAACTGGTGGTCACTTTTTTCATCCACTGTTAGTCGTTTCACATCCAATAAACTTAGAAGTCTAAAGGGTTTATAGTTTCTATCTTTAAGACCTTTTATAAGCCGGGGGTAATAGTAGTACTGTCCAAGTTGAGTTGAGTCTTTGTCCAAAAAAGCCTTTGTAATGCCGTGGGCAGTAGTATTGTTCTAAATACTCTTCATAAAAGCTGTTTTAACTCAATTGTTCTATAGACTTTTTCATAAGCCGTGTGTAACAAACAAGTCAAAGTCTCTGTCTAAAAACTTTTCATAAGCCGTGGGTAGATATTATCTAAAGACTCTTCATAGAAGGCAAGGTCTTTGTTTAAAGCCTTTATAAGCCGTGGGTAACTCATACTCTTTGTGTGTCTAAAGAATTTTTTTTTTTGGTAAGTTATGGACTCTTCATAGAAGTCAAGGTCTTTGTTTAAAGCCTTTATAAGCCGTGGGTAATAGTAGTATCGTCCAAGTTGAGTAGAGTCTTTGTCTACAAAAGCCTTTGTAATGCCGTGGGCAGTAGTATTGTCTAAAGAGGTTTCATAAAGCTGTCTTAACTCAATTGTTCTAAAGACTTTTTCATAAGCCGTGTGTAACAAGCAATGTCAAAAAAACTTTCATAAGCCTTTATAAGCCGTGGGTAACTCATACTCTTTGTTTTTGTCGTTTTATCCATCCAAACATTCTTACTCTTTGTGTGTCTAAAGACTTTTTTTTCTTGGTAAGTTGTTGACTTATGGGTCGTTTGATCCATCCAATGTTTCATAGTCTTTTTGTCTAAAGACTATTTTGAAAGCCACTGTACATTTCCATCTAACAGTAATAAGCCGTGGGTACCATCTCAGTCTCTGTCTAAAGACTTTTCTTAAGCTTTTTGTTATTGAGAAGAGTATGTCTTCGTCAAAGTGCCTGTCTAAAAACTTTTTCACAAGCCGTGGGTAGATATTGTCTAAAGACTCTTCATAGAAGTCAAGGTCTTTGTTTAAAGCCTTTATAAGCCGTGGGTAACTCATATTCTTTGTTTTTGTCGTTTTATCCATCCAAACATTCATAGTCTTTATGATGTTTTGTTTGTCGTTTAATCCATCGAACATTCTTACTCTTTGTGTGTCCAAAGACTTTTTTTTTTTGGTAAGTTGTGGACCTGTGGGTCATTTGATCCATCCAACGTTTCATAGTCTTTTTTGTCTAAAGACTATTTTGAAAGCCACTGGACATTTGCATCCAACAGTAATAAGCCGTGGGTACCATCTCAGTCTCTGTCTAAAGACTTTTCTTAAGCCGTTTCTTGTTGTTTATGTAAGCCGTGGGTAACTAAAGTATGTCATACTTTCCATTTTTGCACTACCATCAACCGGACAATGTTCCCATCTTTTAGACATGCACTACCACCAACCGGACAATGTCCCCCTCTTTTAGACATGCACTACCATGATTGAAAATTTTCTATGGGTCTACTAAGGCTTCAGGCAACCGGACAATGTCCCCAAATGAGAATCTGTCAGCACACTATTAGATTAGTGTCTGCTTATAATCCTTTTTTGGGGTTTGATGAAAAACCAAAACAAAGCTTCTCTGTTTTGATAAAAACCATCTCTTGGATTGGGAAAAAAACAAACAAAAAAAAAAGGAAGTAAAAAAGAGCTTATCTGTTTTGTTGCTTCAGCTGTTCGGCTCACAGATTCAAACTTGTCTTCAGTTGTTATGCCTTCTCCACATAAACACACACTGAAGAAAAGAAACAATAAAACAGAGAGACTAAAGTGAGTGAGAGAGAGAGAGAGAGAGACATTATTACTTCTACGGTTGCAAACAGCTAAAAGAACAAATTTAGAACTCAAATCTTTGTATGAATATTGATTCACCGATATATATACGCACCAACCTTTTAATTAAAGTAATCGTTCAATCTGTTCACTTTGTATGATCAATCGTAAGTCTCGATCCATGAATAAACATCAAATACCCCCCCAAATCTAAAGCACGATGAAAACTCTAGCAAAAGACAGAGAAGTTCAAGTACCTCAACGACGGTTTCACGCTGAGTCAAGCGCTTCCGTGTAGATTCAACGAACGATTCAGGAAACTTGAAACCCTAACTCACAAAATCGCAAAACAAGATAGCACGATCACATCAGTTTAAACAAGATGAGAACGAACAAGAACAAATTCGCGATCTAGAGATTAGAGAAATTGAAAATAAGACATACTAATCTAAGAATCTCACCAGTTTCTAAGAAGAACGAGAGACGAGAAGAGTATGTCTTCGTTAGCAATCGGCTCCTACTGGTATGAGATCTTCTGTTGATTCGTTGGATACTCCAATCGGACGGTCCTCCACTTTTTCACACAACTCTCAACCGTACGATTTAACTTCACCTCTCAACGGTCCGCCATATTAGATATGGGTTTCAATATGGGCCTACCGGTTTTTGAAACTAAGGTCCATAATAAGCTCATTTATTCAAATTTCAAATCTTTAAAATATACGCTCTCCTACGATATCCTATCTTATAACCTAACCACACCGACTAAAACCACATCTTCTAGAAGAAGCAACCAGTCTCAATCGAAGCTGCAATCTTCTACATAATAACGATTATATATATTGATGAGAATCCTTTTTACTTTCCTATAGCAGTCATTTTTATTAAATACTAGTGGTTTTCCGGCGCTACGCGCCGGATTCGTATGTTTTATTTTTAAATGAATTTATAATTTATTTTGTGGTTTTAGTAAAGAAAATTTATTCAAAAATATAAAAATAAAAATATGTTGAAAGAGAAAATATTTTTTCCAATCCATTTGATAGTGGTTAGCGACCGTAATATATTACTTTGTTTCAAAGTTGAGGCTAATAGAAAGGTACAAATTTCCTCATTTGTTTATCATAGTAACATAAATTGCAAACTAATCTATTTTGGTTTTCAATCTTTCAAGCAGAATTGTAAATACCACGTTTTACCTTTAAGCCAGCAAGATGCCTGAAAACTATGTACGAAGGATTTGGTATTAATATCAATGACATTGTTTTGCCCCAAGTACGACAATCTTAAAGGAATAAAGAAAAGGTTACATGGACCTTTGCCCCCAAAAAAAAAAAATGCCCAAAAAAAAAGTTACATGGACCTGACATATGAAGGTTGTCAAGAGGAAATAAGAATACTATTCCAGGCAAGCCAAGTGCTTAATTGAAACATTATATGAAATAATTGGCACTAATATTCATAACATTATAACAATTCAATAGGGGTTTAAAATACTGCATTGCAGTTGAGAAATTAGTAAGGCTGATTTAAAAAGAAAACAAAAGAACAGAAAACATTGCAATATAGTTCAATGACAACTTATTAAACGCTGGGAATTAAAGATAAAAGAAGCAGTTGTGAAACCAGACTCCAACTTTCACTTCGATCTTCTGGAGTTCAACTATTACGTGGTTTCTTTGTAGAGGTCCACAATCTTCAACAGGGGACTCCTCGAAAGGAGCGTCATCTCTTACAGCCGGACACGGACCATTATCTTTACCCCTTTCTCATTGGAGGTCTTCAACCTGCACTTCTACTGTGATTCCAAGTGGTATTGACAGAACCAGCAGTGTGACAGAGGAAGCTAATAAGCAGGATGGGTTTCATTACAAAGGTTTACCTGCGGAGGAGAGTTTAGGACAAATGAATTCAGTTCCAAAACACTCAATGATTCGAAATTTTTGACCACTGTAAATTTTTTGGGTGAAGAGGAAGAACCCTCATCAATGTTCACCAACATGAATAAAAGGAAAAACGATGGGTCTACACATAATAAAACCTTTACAAAAATGATAAAAATACTAAATGCATAAACTCTTACCCCTAGATGCAACTTGTGATGGCCTCACACTCACCGGCAAATTAGAAAAGGGTTACTGAGGCTGGATTTAGGAAAGGACGTCCTGCAATAAGGTCAAAGATTTAGTATGTAAAACTATAAATCATATTACTAATCCAGGACATGCATACCTCCAGCCAATTTTGGATTGATATTGGTAGCTGCAATAACCCGTGGTTCCACGCCGTGGATAACCAATTTATCAAGGAGTTGCATAGCACGATTGACAAAAATACTAAGACAAACGTTTACCTCCAAAACACGTCACCAACAATATCTGCAGGCAATTAAAATGGACATTTAGACAGACTACATGAAAGATATGAATGGGGAAAATAATGAACAACCTGGCAAGTCAGTGTTTGTGTTAGCCAACAACATTGAATGATCGTAAATCCCTGAACCTGAAGAGTTCCATCGGGATCAAGCCCCTGTTCTCAGGCAACTCATGAAATTTTGTCTGCTCTGTAAAACGAATTGATACATGGGAGTCTGAAAGGCGGAAGCTTTGGTTGGTCTTCGTTACATCAAACCCACTTAGATCATACAGTCTGCATTGCTTATGTTTCTAAAAGTATTGAGCCGATGTACACTGATTCAGAGATGAATCAAGGTGGACTGCGAACCATTCCACAGAGCACGTAATCAAGGTGGACTGCGAACCATTCCACAGAGCACGTAATCACCTTATTTCGGAATGAGTACATGTTATTAAAGCGAAATGAAGACCAAGATTTGTTACCTTTCTTTCTAGCAGTACCAGATGAAGCCCATCAACTCCCCACCTTTCTTCACATTTCGAGTTTTCCAGAACCCGAAAAGCCTCCTGACAACACTCTGCCTGCAGAACGGCTCCATATATTGGCATGAGCGACCAGCCTTGAGCTCAAATAAATGGAACTGTTGATTTACCATCCTCGGGGCTAACTTAAAACGATTTAGGGTTTTCTAATTAAGAATCGAGAGTTGGATTCTGATAAGCACTAACGGGCCTCGGGAGATGGTTATTGGGCTTCTGAAGTTATCAAGTCAATAAACCTTTTATTAGTCTATTTAAGTCTTCTGTATTGTACCAAAAACACTTATCGAATTACGATCACAAATTATCAAGAGGATTCCTCCTCAAGCTTTCTTTCTCCCTCTTTCTCTTCTCATCTTAACTCTTCCTCTGATCTTCTCCCCTTTCTGTTACAAATCACGATGAACCCTGATCCGGGTTTATCAATGGTATCAGAGCACAGTCATCCTCTTGACAGTGCGTTTCCGGATTCAACATCGAACTCCGAATGGAGGGATGAGATGATGGCTCTATTGATCAAATGGAGAGCTGAAGATAAAGAGCGATTCATGAAATGGAGAGCTGAAGATCAGGAGCGCCAGCTTAAATATGATAATCTGCGCCAGACATTACCGCAGATGACGATGAAGACTGATCTCGATCCGGTGGAGAAGACTCACAAACCATCGGGGAATTTCGTCGAGCAGATGGTGTGCGACCCTCCAGACAAAGCACTTGACGGAGATCGATTTGGGTTCGCGGATGGTGATTCTCAAGTTCATAACACATTTATCCCTAAAAGGTATGAAGATTTAAAACGCTATGGAGGTATCAGGTTCAGAAGGATTCCGATCAAGCTAATCTACCACAAGGCTAGGTTTAAGAAACGGAAAAGACGGCTAATAAGGGGGAAACGCGAGCTTTCGGTTTCACAAAAACTGAAGATATCAACAAACTCCTTGCGTTTGGTTGTGAAGAGTGTGAGAACGAAGAAACAGTACCACCGGAAGAAGAGAGCCACACAGATTAAACTCACAGAAGCTTGTAAGAGTTTAGGAATGTTCTGTGAATCTTCAGGTTATAGGGATACTAAAAGGCATTTTCAGATCCGTCTGGGAACAAGAAAGATCTTGGAGACAGGAGTGAAGCGAGAGACTCATCCCTTTGTGTATGGGTTTACTTCTCATACTCCTATGGATATTGATGGTCATGTTGATACGTGGATAGGAGATCAAAGTATCTTTGCTGAGGAGCTTAAGGCGCTAGATCATGATGATAATGATGCTGTGATGGAGTCTTTGCAATATGAAACGTCAGTGGTGTCTGAATTCAAGGAAATGGCCAAGTGTAAGCGCCATAAAGTTCAACAAAAGTGGGGAAAACGAGGGTTTCATAAGGTTCGGTTCAAGGTTATACTTCACCAAAGAAATAAAGTTGCAGCTGAGAAAGTTACAAAAGGTGGAGAACCTTTCAAGCTGGGAAATTCAGAATCGCTTCACACAAGAAGATCCAAATACACAAGAAGGCTCTTTGTCAAATGGTGCTACTTTAAGGCCAGGAAGCGTAAACAGTATAAAATGGGTTTTATTGCTCAGATTGAGCATGTGCTGCCTGACAGTAGTCATGAGAATCAAACGAGAGGGCAGGGAAGGAAAATTTACCCTGGTGGTTTTCAGTTTCCACAATGGCCACAATTTATCAAGAGTTGCAGTAAGATTTACCATGTTTCTGGTAGTGCTAATCTACAAACCGAAGAAACAGGGGAATCTCACAAAAGTGTCCAGTTCGAGTTGTCTCTTTTCAATGGTAAAATAAAAGGTAAACCCCCAGAAGGTGATTCAGAAAACAGAAGAGAAGCATTAGAGTATAAAGTCTCTGTTAGTGAAAATGGTGGGTCTAACTTGGAGTTGATTGGTGGAAATGGGACTGACAATTTCAGCTTCTCTATATATGTGAAGCAACAGACCGGGAGGCTTGTGAAGACTTTTTGTGGGAGACAACTTTCGGAATTTTGTTTGGCTGTTCAAGTATGGGAACCTGGTGGGAAGTCAGATAAAGATGTTCAACTTGTCGATGTTCATTATCAGTTCATCAATGGAAGAGAATGGGATTTTTTGGAGAGTGTTGAGGAATTGAGTAAGGTGGAACCAAGACCACCAGAAATGATTAAGCCCAAAAATTTGGTTTCTCTCCTTGATACTGGTGCGTTAGTGACGGAACTGATCGAGGATTGCAACACTGATGCGCTCATGGTAACGGCTTCTATCGTTCATCAACTTGAGGACAAGTTGGTTCTCCACCGGGGGAGTATTGATAAGAGGGCAGAGTTAGAAAAGAGCAAGGTTGAGCAACTGAGAGAAGTAGAAGAATGGCTTGCGCATGCATTGCAGGCTGTAAGGCAGGAAATGCAGAGAAGGGTTTATAAGAACCGGTTAAGGCTGAGAAGGGTTCTTGCTCAGGTAGGAGAACTTGAAAATCTGAGTTTGGTAGAAGCATGTGAAGGGACTTATGCAGGGATTTCCTATACGGGTGCGGCTGTTGGAGATGTATGGGATATCATAGCTCATATCAAGAAGTTCTTGGAGATTGAGAATGGGTTTGGAGTTGAGATTAATATGGGGTCGTGGAACTTTGTTACAAAAGGCGTCTGGTCGTGCTTGTGGATATCGGTGAAGTATAATATTCGTCTACGCCACTGTGTTAGAGGCGTTTGCGTTTCACGTCCATTGCGGGGGTTTCAGGTATATAAGATCAATAAGGAAGCAACTCTGAGCATAATGGATGTCAAGTTGACGATGGAGTCCTCGGGAGAGCATGTAGCTGCAATCTTCACCCACAAGCTGTTTCACTTACCGAGGCCACCCGAGTGGTATACAAAAGGAGCAACGTGGTGTTCAGTGACAAGGTTTTGGTTCAAGATATCAGGCTGCTACTATATATTCAAAGTTGAGAACCATTCAATTTCAGTCTCTACGTATGAAGCGTTTCAGTCACCAAGACCACCGGAGCTGATTCTGTTCATAGTGAGATTTAGGCAGTGGAAGTCAAAGAAGCTAGAATCCGGGGTAGTAGAGAACAAAACTCGAGCTATGTTGAGTTCAAACGACAGGACTTGGTCACAAGTGTATGGTGCTTTTCCCGGCATCATATTTTGGAGGACTTGGTGCAGGAAGCTTATTGAAGATCAGTCAAGGGTGGGCATTCTCATAGCTGAAATGGCATCACTTACCAAAGTTGCTGGAGCTGTCTTGCAAGGACTGAGTTTATGGATTCTAGCCGAAGAGCAGGTGCAAGGTGGAGGAATTGAGGAGGAGATATTGAGGATACTCAACAGGGTTACTGCTCTCCTTCTAGAGATTGCTTATGCCAACTTGAGGACAAGTCGGATCTCTAACGGGGGAGTATTGATAAGCACTAACGGGCCTCGGGAGATGGTTATTGGGCTTCTGAAGTTATCAAGTCAATAAACCTTTTATTAGTCTATTTAAGTCTTCTGTATTGTACCAAAAACACTTATCGAATTACGATCACAAATTATCAAGAGGATTCCTCCTCAAGCTTTCTTTCTCCCTCTTTCTCTTCTCATCTTAACTCTTCCTCTGATCTTCTCCCCTTTCTGTTACAAATCACGATGAACCCTGATCCGGGTTTATCAGATTCTCGGTGAAGCCTCACAGAACGGCTCCATATATCGGCATGAGCGACGATGAAAACGAAGTAAAAAGCAATGAAGCAAAAGCAGTGGGGAATGATGATTGATTGCTATAAAAACTGTTTTGCAGAAAAAACTTTGTGGGAGGTGAAGCGAAACGACAGAGGCAAGAGGCGTGGCTTGGATTCATCTCTGCACAGTTTGTTTCTGGAAAGGTAACCCTAACTTCTCGTATTGGGTTAGTGGGCTAAACTTAACACTGAAGTCCATTAAAAAGTCAAACCGAATTGAAAACACAATTTTGAGAAAAAATTTCGACAGTGTACACGTGTCCTAAAATGCCCCATCCTATATGATGAGGTGGGTGAAGGAGGAGAGAGACAAGCCTCCTTTATTGTATAAGATAATTCAATTTATCGAGTTAAAGGTCATAGTACGAAAATGAATTGAAAAGATGAGGCATGCACTTAATTAATTGTAGTCGCATGCATGGAGGAGCGGGTGTTGGGAGCTTTAAAGGCTTGTTCTCCCATCCTTCAAATTTTGTATTTGTAACCTTTATAGTATGTTATTTCTTCATATTTAATTCACAAACCTACACACAATCACTACTGATGTGCATAGTTTGTTTTATACATCCAAAAGTAGGAGTAGGAGTTGATGTGAGTATTAAAGTTGCATCGGCATTCATCGATTTATCAACCTCCTCTTGTCCAATTCTCTTTATTGACTCTCCATTTATTGGCCTCTCCCTATTTCCCAACTCTTCTTCCATTCACATACACCATTTTTATCACCATACATGAAAATTGAGGCATATACATGATGACAAAAACGCATGAGGTATACACATATATAGATGATACATCCATCCATATGACTTCACCAACGATCTTATTTTTTTCTTTTTGACGATCTACTTAAGAACATGAAGTAGTTAATGATGATAACATAATTAAAATGATGATAATGGTAGAGGAGAAAGGCAAAGAGAAAAGGAGACAGAAAAATTAGTTAGCTCTTCACATCTAAGCATTTAAATGAGCTTGGAGTTATTGAACACACCCAACTTGGAACTCACACATCATACTTCACTTTACTTACCTCTTTTTTTTCTTATTTCTCCAAAAATCAAAACTAAAATGCAATAGTCGACAGATCACTTTTATTGCCTAATAGTAAAAATCCTTATAAAATTTATAACTATACAGTTTATGTATTTTATTTTAGAATATCTAACTTATCAACCATTAATAAATTCTTATAGTATATTGGTATCTATATGAACCGGTGGAGACAATAACTCTGAAGATTTTCCTACATGAATATAAATAGAGACGATCTTTACATACTTTTCAAGTCTATCTGCTCATTTCCTCACAGGTTCAAAGAGAGATAGAGAGAGTATAAAATTTCCAAAATCACTCATTGCAACACAAAGGCTGAGGCTAATGGTTTCTCGACAAGAAGGAACCCTCTTCTCAAAAAAGAGGGGTTTAACAATCTATGGAGAAGAGTTTCACAATTCATTCAAGAAGACTAATATAGAAGATCAATCACATGGTAAACTTCAGAGCACTAGACCAAACTCAGAGAGTATGAGATCAGTTACCTTTGATTTCGAACTTCATCTCCACACTCCTCTACATTCAGATTGGCAGAAATCCATAGAGCCTAAGGTATATAATAATATATACGTAACAAATTGTATAGTATTTTTATGGATACGACGATATCTATGTGCACACAAACATGCATCTAAAACATGGATGCTCCTTATATTTTCAAGGGTATTCAAGAACATCTGAGGATCATATGACATACCACAAAAATTTGGTGGTCGTCGGACGACCTAAGATGAGCCTAGACCTTGAGCTGAGCCTTTCACCTTCTTATTCACCTCCAAAAACCAGTACAAAGATAGATGAATCCATAAATCACAGAGAGACCGTGTCACCATCCAATGGTAACAACTTGACAAGCCCGAGTAAGAAGACCACACTGTCTTGGCTTTCGTTTGACGGTGGTAATGATGTTGATCACAAGGATCAAGAGATGGTAACAAAAGTGTGCATGAAATGCCACATGCTGGTCATGCTGTCCACACCAACTCCTGTTTGTCCCAACTGCAAGTTCATGCACCCACGTGATCACAGCTCTACAAGACTGTTCAAACCACCAAATTTGCTTAGGCTCCTATGCTAGGCTCTTCAGAGTTTTTGGATATTAATGTGCGTACGGAATAGTATGAGCTGTATATACACTACAAGTACCAAAACTTTTATTCCATATGCTTCCATGAAGGATATATCCTTTCTCTTTGTTTATGCTTAAGATTTCGTAACCTAATAGTATTTGAATTGAATTTTAACTGAGATAACACGTACATGGAATGTTATAAGTCCAATACAATCCTAACTACACATTTATGGAACTGACTATATATAGTTATGTTGAAGACATACTATTGTTTGACAAGCAAACTTGAGAGTATATAATTCTGTTAAGAACCAAGTTGTTTGAATATAATTAAACAGAAGCAGGCCACGTGATGCATCATGCATGATAGGATGTGTGTCAATTAAAGAAGAAACAAAAATAAAAGATAATATGAACCAGACGAAGATGCAACAAAACTTATATAAACAGCATACAAAGGTTAGTAATCTACTGTGGTTTTTTGAAAATGCACCTATGTAGAAAAAGTTACTAGTAATCTGTTGTGGGTGCACTAATCAGATACTGACACCTGCCAACAGGTCGATGCACCAATCAAATACTGACACGTGTTAACACAAGTGGCAAACTGGCAATGCACCAATCCGCGCTCCATTAAAAATCTAGCGTAGTTTCGATATTCAAAATCGAAACCAAGAGAGGGAGATGATGATGAGAGGCAACGACGAATCGATGAGAGAGCGTCTTTCTTCATCTCGCGATCCGACGATCACTATCGATTCCGCCGTTTAGGTTAGTTCCTTCTTCTTCATCATCAGATCGGTATATATGGATTTGGTACAGTCGATGATTATAGTTTCCGAGAATCGCAGAAGGAAGGAGAGACACGGAGAGAAGTAGAAGAGTTGAGGAGAAAGCTTGCCGTGGAGAAGAAACGGATGAATCGTGTTAAGCTTTGCAGTTCGATGGAGCTTCTTCTTCTCGTCGTTCTGGTTCTGTTGCTTTCTACTTTCTTCCTACTCTTCTTTCTCCCATCTCCTTGAATTGATCAGCGTCTGTTGCTATTTCCACTTCGATCACATTATTATCATCTTATGTAGAAGGGATCGTCATCACCTCGATTACATATTCTTTGCTTTATTCTCATGTCAACTGCTGAATATTCAACAAACGTTTGTGTTTTGGAATCTTAACGATTCATTGAGAGAAGATGGCTGACTGTTGGTTCAACCGCAGCGGTTGCGGTTGCGGTTGCGGGAGTTTGCGGATGCGGGTGGTTGCGGTTTTTAGCGGTTTTAAGAGATTGTACGATTGGTTCTGCGGTTAGAAATTGGTGCGTTTGCGGGATACTTATGACTGGTTAACTACCAAATGCAGCAGCGGTTAAATAATAAATTAACAATATTTACATTTTATACAATTATAAAAATATCAAAAATAATAATATTATTATAAATATAAAAGTTATATTTAGAAAGTTATAGTTTAAATTTTTTAAAAATATAGAAAATATTTTTATTTTAAAGTTTTATAATATTAATTAAAATATAATAGATATATTTTAGCATTTTTATAATTCCAATTTATTTTTTTATTGAATATTTTTATTTTTGTATTTATATTGTTTTTGAAAAAAAAAGAATTTTTTTTTATCCTCCCGCAACTGCCCGCAACCGCAAACGCTAGCTGGAACCAGCTTTTGAATTTATGAGGTTCAGAGCGGTTTGAAGCGGTTTGGAGCGGTTTGAGCGATTGTTGCAAAACGCCGACAACTGCTACCAACCGCAAAAGCTGCGTTTGCGGGTGGTAGCGGAAAAACCAGTCATACCCGTAGTCTCCTCCGTGGCTTCTCTTCCTTTTGAAGCAACTCAGCGAATCCCAAAGCAGGCTTACAATTTTTCTATGTGCAGGCCTGAATGTAGGCCCATTAAGGCCTAATAAGCGTTGTACTAATAACAAGAGTTAGGGTTTTCGAAGCAGGAAGCTAGTGGCCGTCTCTGTATATATATAAATCAATGGTACTCCATCATCTTGTACAATCAGTCGCAAGCGTTTATGCTCCATCATCTGTAGTTCTTTGAATTATTAATTAGGTATAGTTTTTTTTTTTTTGGTTTGATGGAAGGAAGATTGCCTCTTCTTTCAGCAGCAAGTTCTGTTCTTGTTAGCTTTGTTCTGGAGGCATATATCAATTCGCCATCACGAGAGGGATTTTATAATTTTGCAGAGTTATTCCTCTGTATAATATTATCCTTCTCTTTGGTACATCTGTCTTCTTCTTCCTCCAAATATTTATAAAAGCTTTGAAATGATTCACTTATTGGTACATGGAAGACTTTCTTGCTTATTCAGAACTATGCTTTGGTCATTCTTATAATATAGACGATGCATTACTTTCTCTAAATTTTTAGAAATAAATTAGAAACTGAATTTAGTCATCTCTTAATCACACATTTTGAGCCCAACACAAACCAAAGTACTAAGCATTTAGCTAAATCCATGTTTTAGCAGTCTATGGGGTATATAGTTTAGATTAGTTTTGAAGACACTATCATCGTCTTAAAAAAGATTGAGAAATTGCAATTGATGAATACCACATAATGGATTTAAAAGGATCCCATGTTTGAAAATATTTTGCCTTTCTACATTGCGAGAAACATAATAAATAAACATGACAAATGATAACTGAATGTGAATTCACATAATAAGTTTGAAAACATGTGATATGAAGAACAAGGATAATGATCAAGAGTCCTTGATCTCAATTATAACCGAGTTTCCCACATTGGACGAAGTATGAATGCTATCTCATTAAGCAAAACCAAACATTACGCTGTTGCTTTTGTGCCTCTGTCCTAACCGAATCTAACTGATCAGGTTTAGCATACTGTACATTGATCCATGAGCTATTACCTAGCCAGGAACAAGATCAGCAATGTAGATGGCTTGCACAGATTGCTGAAACTCATCGTTCTCGATCTTAGCTTCAACGAGATCACAATCAAGAACCCAATAAGCCAGCTAGTTTCCAACTACGACTCTCTTGTACATTCGAAACCCCATTCAGACCAACGTTGGTGAGGAGCAGCTGTGTAAGACCGCAGACCAACGTCCCAAAAGCTGCTTTTGTAGCGGAGATTCTCTGTCACCGCAGTCGCAAACCAACAGACATAGTAGAGTTGTTGGATGATCAGATTCCCTAGCCTCCATCAAGGAGGCCAAAGGCAGAAGCCATCATCAGCCGCAGAGACACCGCCACATTGACGGCTCCTCTTTTTACACATGTTATGAATTGGCCAATGAAAAGAGAATGATCCTCTCATAAAACAGTTGTCGTATTCTACTGAATAGAGTTTGTCAACTTATATTTCATAAAACTTCATCTTCACAAATATGGATTATATTCTTTTTCACTGTATATAATAAAAATAGTACCCCCAAAGTAAATATAAATGTAACATCTGTAAAATGGGAACTCATGAAAGAAACTTCACCGGCGGTCTTACGTCCCCCCGGCAGCATATATTTCATCTCCCTTCTCTTTTCATCATCTTCTTCTTCCCCTGTATCGCCACCACAGTTCTGTGACTGTGAGACTTGTTTACAAAAATAAAACAAACTCTTCTCCTTTACTTCCTCTTGTTTCAGATTGATTGTCGCTTGGTAAATGGTTTTTGGCAAATGAGAAGTCTCTGATCACTACTGCTTTCAACCTCTATAACTCTAGCCTCCCACTTCAACTGCGTTGTCAAAGCTCTTGCTGCTTCCACCAGCTGCACTGTGTCACGGATTATCACCCATCCCTGCACACAAGTTTTGTTTTCTTTCTTTATTACTCCTTCCTTAACATAATAATATATGTTTTCGTGTTTTAAACATATTAAAAAAATCTTAAATTTTGATTATAAATACATTATTTTATTTCTTACAATTTTTAGCTATTCAAAATTCAATAAACACAATATACAATTTGTTATTATTACATAATAGAAAATGTAAAAAAAAATGTATATTTTTGAAATCATTTTAAAGAAAAACATGGATCATTTAAACACAATATACAATTTGTTATTATTACATAATAGAAAATGTATAATTTTGAAACCATTTAAAAAGAAAAACATGGATCATTTTAAAACCTAGCTACATAAGAAAGGATGTTCTTTCTTTCAGAGTAAAGACAATGTGTGTACCTCTGGACGAAGTAATCTATCAACCTCTGTCAATATTTGCAGAAGCGAGCATGAGCTCTTGCGCTGACTCGTCTGAAGGGATAAAAGATTGTCTGCATGGACCAGATCATATGTTCTTGGATAAGTAGGGAACGCTTCACACCTGAAGTTAATAACAAAAGATACGTGTTGAGCAAACTACTGTGCAGCGAAATAAGACCTTTTGTTATGAGTTATGACTCACCAGTCGTGTAAGACGCCAACAAAGCCTCGGTCAAGGATCATTGGGAGGTGGTTTGGTCCAGCTGTAGGGACAACATTCATGACCCATACCGATTTTTTAGCTTCCAACAAGGCGGCATTGAGCCCACCGTATTGAGCATTCATGTCCAAAACGTTTCTGAGCATGTTATAAGGAGGACACGGATCTTCATCGCCTGGTCTCTTGGGGTGGTCAGAGAATATCAGAGGAGACAAGAGAGACCAGTAGTCTCTTACGTTTGCTTTCCAGTTCGCTGCATCTTCTCCAACCTCCTCCGGGTGAAGACCTGAACCAACCAACCAACCAACCCAGGGATCAACAAAAGATGGATTCAGAAGGTAATGGTAACGAACAGTGTTCTAAAAAGGAGACTAACCATATAGTGAAAGTTCAGTTTTGTTCATATTAGACCGGCTAGGCCATCTTGTCCTGCCTTCAATGGGAATCCACCTCCGGCTACGTGTTCCACCAAGACACATCTGAAGCGGCCTGTAATAAGGAGACTCAACCTCGTGCCCTTTGCTACACACAGAAGGTCCCACCCCAGGCTTCCTGTTTATTACAACATTTCATGTAAGTAGACTTAATAAACTTAAGTTATTTCTATCTAGAATACAATATGGTGTGCAATCTTCTAAAAATTGGTTTAAGTAGCGCCTAAGCGTCTGCCTAATCGGCAAATCAAATCTAAAAATTTGGTGCAAGTGCTAAAAAAATTGGATTTTTTTTTTTAAACATTGGTGTAACTAAACTACCGCATAACAATGTCTTGAATATTGATGGTGTGTGTTACTGACCGGGAACTGTAACATTTGGTTTTGATTGCCTTTTTCCAGACAACTGTCTTGTCTTGCTGAGATAAAAGAGTCCAACAGATGCTTTCAGCAAAATCATGAACAAAGTTCCATCTCTTTATATCCTCTTTGTTACGAGCACTCGTAAGCGGAGACGTCCAAACAAAGTAACCTCCAGGCTTCAGAACCCTGTCAACTTCCACAAGGAGAAGCCCGTCTGCACACAGCGGGATTTAAACTTACATTAAAGCCAAGGTCCTCATGAGAATAATAATCATTCTTAATAGTTTACCTTTCTGGTCCCAATCAATACCACATGTTGAGCAATGCAACATATCAAAGGAAAGAGAAGGATACGGCAACTGCGTTGAAACAAAAGAAGCAATCATAGCAGGTAGACCCCTCTCAAGTGTTAGCTGAACTTGGCTACCAGAGGCTTCATAGTTTGCTATGCACATAGTCAAAAGCTGTTTTGAGAGTAGATGTGCTCCAAAGCTACCATAACCACATCCAATATCCAATATAGTCCTCACCTGAAAAACAAAAATCAAGATTAAAAAATTAACTTATAAAGAAGCTGAGCTGAGACTTTGAGAGTATGTTGTGTGACTTACACCAGCTTCAATGAAGTTATCATTCTTAATCCCAATCATCTGAGCAATCTGATGAGAATAGTCTTCAACCTCATCAAACATAGGAGACGCGGAGCGGAAAGAGATCTGATCATCATCCATCATCATCATCCTCTTGTTGATACTACCAGAAGTCAACACTTCATCAGCAGTGATCTTAACATTATGATACCATATCACATCTTTACCAGTGGGCCACCTAAGAGGAACCTTATAATCCACCGGTGGTAAAACCAAACACTCCTGTCTCGACCCACCAGGCCCGCAGAACCGATCAAGACTCTCGGAAACGTTAAAGCAAGGAACATAGTTCTCGGATTCTACACTACAATACTCCATTTCTTTCCACCTAGTGGGACCAGCAGAGATCTCACCAATATCCAACAAGTCTGACACAAGCTGCTCCTGTAATCTCCTGTAGTTATGGTACACGTGACCTCTCGAAGTGGTGGAGATGGAGATCGTCCACCAGAAGGAACCAGCCAGAGCGAGAACCACGATTAGGACCAAACTGATCTTGAGAAAGAGAAGCATCAACCTGTGTCTGGTCCTTGCGTTGTAAGGATCAGTAGATTGAGTATTGCTGTTGCTGGTAAAGAGGAAAGCAAAAGGAAACCTCAAGGTTAAGTGGCCTTCCTTTTCTGACTTGTCCTTCATTTGAGAGTCTCTGAGATCATCACTGCTGTCGGAAACTCGTACTCCTCCTGAGACGCCACGTTGCAGTGGCATTGACATTTTTAAGATCCCTGTAATAGAAAAAAACAGTAAAGATTTAAGCTTTTTTTATTGAGCTGAAGTTACTATTATATTCGCAATAAGACATGAGCAGATCCAAAAATTCTGGGTAGAGTTTTCACTTAAAACTTCTAATTTCGATTTAAGATTAGATCAGGAAAAAGTTTCGATTTTTTAATGTGGAAATTGAAATTCAATCAGAACCCAGAAAAATTGGAGGAAAACCCATCAGAGTGAACCAGAAATCGAATCGAATTGAATCAAATCAAGAAAATGAAAACAGAGCAAGGAGAAAGGTAAATCGTAAAAGAAGGAGGGAGTGAAGAAAAAGAGGAGACACACACACCTTGTTTGTTTTGGTGTTTTCTCCTTCTCCTTGGAGCAAAAGATACGCTCTGTTATTTACAAAAACGATGATATCAGATTCTTCTTTTTCTTTGAGAGCTCTCTCTCTCTCTCTCTCTCTCTCTCTCTCTCTCTCTCTATGTGTATATATATCTACGAGTTGAAACTGGACAGTGTGTGTAAGAGAGAGTGAAGCAGAAGGGGTTCGTCGTGTATGGATCCAATCTCGACAGAGCCACCCCCGTGAGGAGGACTGATTAATAAAGAAATACTTCCGTTGGCTTAGGTTACTCTCTCTCGCGCGTTGAATTTAATAAAAGGCAAATTATTCTGTGTCACTCCACTTTTGTTTTGTATTTTATTGATTTTGTGTTCTCACCGTATTTAAGGGAAAAGAAGAGAAGCTTCCTTTTGGTAAGACGTCATTAATTACTACTGACCCTCTTTCTTACTAGTACTATTTTTAATTCTAATCTCTCTCTTTTTCTTTTTTTTTTCTTTCTGTTATATTCTCTGTGTAAATAATACTTCCTACATATTTGAAAGATTAATGTTTTAAATTTATTTTTGTATATGAAAGATCCATATTTTAAATTTTAATTAATGTATTTTACTTTTAAACTAAAACACATCAATTAAAATCTAAAAATCTGAATGGTAGAATTTTGTTTTGGAAATAAATAAAATTTACAGCAAATCTAAAAGTAATAGATAAATAAATGTATTATTTTTTATTAATATGTGTAAATTCTAAAATATCAACCTTTCAAAAACAGAGGGGTGGGGGAAGCAGGGCCGTTTAATAGCACGCGCAAGTGGAGCAGTCGAACATGGCCCCGAAATATAAAAATAAAAAATTTAAGAATTTTCCAAAATATATAGATAAATTATGGTAAGAAACTTTAAAATTTTAGATATAATGCTAAATTTAGAATTTATAATTAAAAAAAACAGACAAAGTTATTAAATTTTAAAATTACTTGATAAAATGTACGATTAAATTTTTTTTTGAACATAGCGTAAAATTAATTTGAGACGGCCCTGGGGGAAGAGTTGTAACAAATTATGTTTATTGACTCTTCAATTCAGTTTCTAGTAGACAAATTAAAAATATGAAGATGCTTAGTAATATGTATTTCTCCCTATAATGTGAGAATTTTACCTTTTTAGATATCGCGATCGAATCAGTAGAAAAAATACTACTTACTTTGTGTTAGGTCTCGCCACAAGCTTTTCTAAAGGTTATTTTGTCGGTAGTTCTTGATTTTTTTTCTTTTTATTCTACCGTAGATGTAGTCATGTAGATCATTAGTTTTATTGCGTTGATGATATTTATATATGAACGTTATCAGTTTCAGTGAACATAAAACATTAAGGTTTCTTTTTGAATTATCTTTTAAAATAGTATCCATTTTAATTAGTACTATCATCGTCTAAATTATCATTTCAGCTACACTAATTTACGGCTTAATTACATTACACGGTCAGAATATGGGGGTAGAGAACAACTTGTGCATGCATGTCTCCTATTTGGTTTTTGTTTTTCAACTTAAATTTGGCTTCTTATCCGAAAATTAATGATTAAGATAAAATGAAATATTTTTATAATACCCACGATCATTTAGTATCAAACGCACTACTAGGAGAGACCAATTTGCCCATTTGTAGACGTCAGGCAACCACGATAAGGTTAAACTTGGGGTGATAAGGCCACGATGGTGGTGATATATGTTTACATTTTTGTAACTTCTTGGAAATAAAATGGTTACATTTTTGTGTATGATTGTACTCGTCGTGGGGAAAGGTACTATACGGATGGTTTGGACTAATCAAACCGTAAAAGAAAAAACGTATACATATTACGAACATAGTTGTGGATTTTATTGGAATAATGATAATTCCATGAAGAAAAGGGTATCAGGTTGCTCCAATAAAATTCCAAGATGCAAAGAGACAAGAAGATGCATAAGTATTCAACTGTTTTTAGGGAGACGTAGTGATTCTAAATTTCTAATAACAAACAAACAAAGAGATATGTAGGATTTTTCAAAAAAAAAAAAAAAAAAAAGAGATATGTAGAAGATAATAACATACAGTTTTCTTACAATATAGCCCATTCTTTTTTTCTTTTCTTTTCTTTTCAAAATTATAATAGCCCATTCTTTGACAAAAAACACACAGTTTGCCAAATTTAAATAGTAATAATTTCCTAATAAACACTACTTTGTATCTATAAGTATAGTTTCCATTTAATAAGTACAACTTAGTGAGTGAGCGAAATTAGAATTTAATAAGACTAGCGTGTAGGGTTTATAAGTGGATGGGTGAATTAATGTAATATATTTTACTACAAAAATAAAAGAAAAACTTAAGATTTATTAAAAAACAGCAATCACCATATAAATAAATGTATAAAAAGAAGATAACTGGATCCTTCGTAGAATACTAGTAGGTAAATCAGGGAAAACTAAGGCTTCGAATGGTGACTATTGTCTCGTCTCGCTCTGCTGTTAACAGTAATAAAAATATTTACATATACTATATATCTATACATTTTTATAATTGTTAGAATCGCACCGCAGTTGAACCGCTTGTCTCGCACCGCTCAAACTGCAATCACCATTTCGGAGCCTAAGTCCAATTTGAAACGCGGTTATATGTGGTGGCTCAACATTTCTAACGTGGCTGATTTGACGGTGACTGTAACTTGTAACTGTACGCCTGTATACAGAGGATCAGCGATCACATATTTTTTTAGGGTACAAGCGTAAGTATAGAACGTGGATAAGTTTAGTGCACGGTGTTCGAGCTCTTGTGTGTAACGGACCGTGACAAAGAAAACTTCACGGATCAGTTATAATCTGTTGGATCACATGTGATGTTTAGCTATGTCCCATTTTTCTTGGTTTAAATAGAACTAGATCTTGATCCGTGTTCCGCGCGGATGTTGGATTTAACTTGTGTTCAATGTAAATTTATAAACCATTGATTTTATAAAATATCCATTTATATTTTTATGTTTTGTAAAATATATTTAGAGTAGAATATATTATATTATAATATAGATGTTTGATGATAATTTTTTATCTGTACGTAATATTATATTTATAATTTTATAACTTGATGCAATTTGATGTAATTGTAATATTCATATATATTAACCTATTGATTTTTTGGTTTATTTATTTAAAAATGATTTAATTTTTTACAGTAGTTTTTATGAATTATTATTAATTTTATGATATTTGGTTTTTTTGAAAATTATATTATAGCAGATTAATATATACTATATATTACAGATTGTGTTTTTATTTTGAGCAAAAAGATATAACAATTTATTGTAATTAATTAATTTAAAATTTTGATTTTAAGTGAAATGGCAGATTTGTAAATAAGAAAGAAATGCAATGGTTAAATGTGTAAATAAAAAGAAATATTTAATATGTTATCCGTGTTTCCAAACAATTATCATTTAATCTGATATCCAAGTTTTCAAACGACAGAATCTGTAAATGAGAAAAAAATACAGTGATTAAATATGTAAATTAAAAAAATATTTAATTTGTTATCCTTGTTTCTAAACAATTTTGATTCAATATGCGATTCATTACTATATATTTATTGCAAATATCTAGGCACGAAAACCAAAACAAAAGAGGAAAAGTACCCCAAAAATGAATAAAAATTGAAGTGGTTTACTGACGAGTTTGAAGTTACTGATATTAATATGTGATTTTTATGTGACGTTAAGATTTATGAAAATTATTTTCTAACGTATTCCCAATGTATCTGGTATGTGAAGATGCAGTTTCCTGAGATGATCTGTATCAGTTCGCGAAGTACTACAAGAGGTACTACAGGCGTGTGTCATGAAGATGGAGTTTAATGGAAGTTTGGGTTTTGTGATGTGCGTGGGCTTGCTGAGCTTGGAAAAGGAAAGAGGATATGTGCTTGAAGACATATGGACGTTTTCCATAAAGCAAAACGGAGTTTGCTTGAAGATGAAGTTTTCCATAAAGAAAATGGAAAGTTACCTTAAGTGTATTTGGAAGACTTGAAGAGCAAGTTGAAGACTTGGAGAGCGAGTTAAGGACGTGGAGAGCAAGTTCTGGTCTGTTATATAAGGAGGGGCGTGCCTTATGAGAAAGCTAGACCTCAGAGAATAGAGAGAGAGAGGTTTCCTTGGTGTGTTACTGCTTGGTGTCGAAGGACATTATGAAGCATTGTCTGATGGAGTCTGATGTGGACTTAGTTTGGTGGCGTTGGAGTTGGCGCTTTGTGTGGTGGAGTTAGCCATCGTGTATAGCTCGTGTGAGCTTTGTGTGTGCTTGGGTGATCAAGCGTTTTGGTGTCACTGGTATGCATTGGGTGCTGACGTACTTGGTGAAGTACTTCAGTGGAGGTGGAAGATTGAAGCCTAGATTCAGGGGGAGTTTAGCAAAGGCGGTTTCATTGAAGAGATCTGTGAAGATTGCAGCTGTAGAAGACAGTGTGCTCCGATGCGTCGGATGGTGATCTATGCATGCGTGCTTGATTCCTAATCTTTGTAGATTGCTACTTAGAAAAGAGTGGTAAACACTAGTGTGCGTGTTGTATCATATAGCAATTGTAGGTTGCTCTTTGTTCTAAGTCAATGAAATCTGGACGAGGTCCCGGGAATGTAGGAAACGAACCCCGTTAACAAATTTTGTGTGTTTTACTTTCTGCACTTGTTTTTCGTCGCCTCATCTGCACTAACAGTATGTCTTCTTCAACAACTTGTAATTTATCAAGATTTTGTTTGTGTACATATATATTATATACACATTTTGGTTTTGGGTATGGATCTAAAACAACGTGACAATCGTGCTATAACTACAATTCATTTGGAATGCACAAATGTACTTCTACGCATAGGTTAAGGGAGAGAACAATATGAGAGATTAAGAATCTAAGCATGTAGCGATAACGTTATTTAATTATGAGTATATTATTATGTCCTAATCGTATCAGCATTAAAAAAAATGTAAATTGTGCGCCAGATCTCCATCTCTAGGTAAGTCAGCTGTACAGTTTTTTTAATGGTCTGGAGGATATCTGACGGATCAAGACTCAACCGAGTAATCTACGGAGGCTTGTTCACCGGATTGCTCGTAATAAAAGTTAGATGTTCACGTTGTATGGCCACACAATCAGTCAGTTGAACAGTTATTTGGAGATTAACGATAAACCGGTGAGAAAAGAAAATGTGATTGACTCCTTGGTCTAATCATGTAAGGTTGTGTAAATTGCGTCAAAACTATATATGAACTCCAAACTTTTATAGTTTTATGTACTTTATGTTTTTTCCTTGGGTGTAAATATATACTTTATGTTTACACAGAGCAACTTGGTATGTAGCTCATATTATATGATTTACGACCAATCACAAACCATAAGTCAAATGTTCCGGATGACTTAACCGGGTGTCGTGGATCTAATCCGAAGTTTGACTTGAAAGCAACTTTAACTTAGTTAAATATACATTGGATCTAGAAATTTTGATTATAGGTGAGTGTGGAGTCGTTGTCCTTCCATTAATGTCAGTGCCTTATTTCCTAACCTCACTATGCTTTTTTAACTCGAAATTAGTGTAAATGTACTAGCCACATTTTAACACGAAGTCAGTTTACTTTTATAGCACAAGTTACAAGTGTGCCTGGGTCAGTGTTAATTCTAATCATAGTTCTTTTTATATTATGATAGTTGTAATAATCAAGTGTATAACCGTAGATGGGGACCTGGGGGACAAAAGAAAGTATTTACGAGTACGACTTGGATAGCTAGGCCAATTCATATAAGCTGTCCGAATAAATTATACGTAACTTTTTGAATTTTCTTAGCGTGATTTTTTTTTGTCGTACTATTATTAGTCTGTTTATTTTGGTTTCATTCCCATTATTTCGTAGTTTTCCAGCGTTTTTATATTGCTTTGTGATTGGCATATTGTAAAAGCATCTCAAATGCTAAGTTTAAAGTATATTTCAATAATAAAATACA
Source organism: Brassica napus (assembly GCF_020379485.1). Taxonomy (NCBI): domain Eukaryota; kingdom Viridiplantae; phylum Streptophyta; class Magnoliopsida; order Brassicales; family Brassicaceae; genus Brassica; species Brassica napus. The sequence goes on from NW_026016306.1 coordinate 88,478, forward strand.
TAGAAAAGTAAGAGAAATAGAAGAGATTTGTAGGAGTTTTCGTTTGGAAAAAAAAAAAGAAACTCTTAAAGACTTTGGGATACTCACTCACCTAATAGTTTAATTTCTTTAAAACTTAAATTTAGATATTAATATTTCCAAGAAAATATTTAAAAATGAAATATAAAGCTCCATAAAATGGCAAAGAAATATTTCTTCAGACGTCAAATCGTCAATGGTGCTTTCTACGCGTTTTTGTTTATGTTATGAATTAGATGTTAGCAATTATATTGTAAACTAAGGCAAAAATATGCTCTAGACATTTTATACAGTGGTTATTGTTCTTGAGTATTCAACATCACTAGTTGAATTTCAAATGAGAGAGATGATAAACAGTTGATTACAAACGGTAGGCTCCAGATATCAATGAAAATTAAGTACAAACTCGCATGGTTTGTTAAAGTTGTTCAACAACGACATTGTATCTTCTTCAAAAAATGGTAAGCTTAATATTTTACCAAAAAAAAACTCGCATGGTTTAGTTTATAAGAAAAGATTAATGGTTTTTATTATGTTTTTTTGTTGGTGTTTAAAGAAACGTTCGACTATTGTCCACCGCTACAGGGCCGGCTAAAACATAGAAGCAAGGGGGACGTGGATCCAGAACCCAATTTTTTTTACATAATTAGTGTTAAAATAAGATTTGATTTTCAAAAAAAAAAATTAAAAAGAACTTAAAATTTTTAAGTTATCCATAGAGTTTATGTAAAATTTCTTTTGAAAAACTATTTTGCCCGTGTACCCATAATTACTTGAGCCAGCCCTGCACCGCTAGAGACGTATGTTTATTATCTAGAGCTACTCATTAATTACGGGATATCTATACAAATACAAAACGAACTTATATACTTTAGTGTGCTACTTAAGAGAACCTCTAACGAGGATATTAGAACACCATTAGTGGTAGATTCTTCACCCAGTACCTTACAATTAAAAAAACTGAAAAAATCATAAAAGTATGGAAAAAAAAACAGAATTTGCAGGAAAAGAAAAAGAACGATTCTTCTTGCAGTGACATTTCTGAAGGGAAAAAAACTACTCCTTCTGTTTCCGAAAGAAGGATTTTCTAGAGTATTCATGTATTAAGAAAATAATTAATTTTTTATAATTGAATTTTTATTTATTTTACTATACATTTTCCAATAAATATCAACCAATAGTATTCAGTCAATTAAAATATTTTCAATTAATGTTTTTTAAAAGTATACAATTTTTCAACATTAACTACTAAAAGTACCTTAAATTTTTCAAAAATCTATCATTTTGGAACAAAAAATAAATCTATAAAGTCCTATTTTCAGGAACAGCTGGAGTATCAAACTAGGTGTTACCTTGTTAATGGTTCAAATTATTTTTATTTAATTTTTAGTTACATAATTTATTTATATTTTTGTAATATGTTGTTTGGTATTCTCGCGATGCTTTTAGAAAATAAAAGTTCTCAAAATTTTAATATTAAAAAAAACAAATCAAAAATCAAAAAAATCTAAATATAGAACTTTTAAAAATTTCTATAGAATTCCCATTTCCTTATGTATCTATTTTCATTGGTGCTATTTTTTATTTTTATTTTTATTTTCATTTAAATTTTAATTATATAATAAAATAATAATAATTTTTTAATCTAAATACTCAACTTGAGAATTGCTCTTAGGCATTCGTTATCTTGTGTGTGAGTGACGGACTGACGGTATGGGTCATTTTGTATTGGCTTGCACCACTTTTCAGAGTTGTGATACATTGTCCACAGTTATGATTATTTCATGCACGTCCCAGGTTTATTATTATGTGACGATACCTCGTAAAAGATAGTACATGAAACAGTATAAATCTACTTGCACTTAACAGCGCCTTTTTTTAATTTTCTTTTCCTTTTCAGAGCTGGAAAGTCGGTTTATATTCTTCTTTCTTAGGTCGGTTTCTATAATCAACCAAACCAACATTGTTTATAGAAATCATAGTGACAACTCACTTCTTACTTCCATGAGTACGACTGTACGAGTCCATGACGCGTAGACCAAGATACCCATAAATAACAAGTGAAGTTGAAAAAAAGATGAAAATATTACTTTCAACATAACATTGAAATTTTATAAATAAATAAAAACGATTTTAAGATTCGATGTTCAGGAATCCGTAGTTAGAAAGCCTTTTTTCAACAAAAAAGAAAGAATCCGTAGTTAGATTTATTTTCTTGATTAAGTATATATTTAACTAGAGATCAAAATGATCACAATTGCATGAAGGTACATTATTTATTTTATATAAAAATTTATTCCATGATTTAAACTAGAAATAGTCTAAACAGTTATACAAAAATAAAATAACCAACGAAAATATCTTTTTATAAAAAGCTTTTGCAGTTTTAGCCAATAAATTTACGGTCATGTTTTGCATAAGAAGTTTGTAATAAATCTTGATTTTTTAAACTCCTTCAATTCAATTAAAAAGTTTGACCATTAATATTTTATTTTTAAAAATTAATGGGCGTGCTATTTTAATATATGATTTACAAAAAAAATATTTCCAAAATTTACATCTAATTTCCTCTACTAATTTGGCATTACGTGCCACCACGTAAGTTCAGTCCAAAAAAAAAATGACATAAAACTAACATAACATTACAAGAAAAAAAAGAAAGAAAAGCTAGGCCGTACGTGCCTCCAAATCCACCACTCCTTTATATTTTACGATAGGGGCTAATACAATATCTTATATCAGTGGAATCACTCACTATGATATCGATATATTGTTTAATTCATAAGAAAAAATAATCAAATTTGTTGAAAATATATAGGAAGTCGTAAACACATTCACCGTCGCATGATACAACAGTTTCGGTAGGAATAAATTATTTGTGGAACAGACAAGATTGTTTCTTTTTAATGGCGACAAGATAAGAGTTATCAATAAATATAGTAGTAAGAACTGTTCGATCTAAACATAATACTAGAATCTAAAGCCGTCAGAACACAGGCTTTCATTATTGTCCACTCGAATCCAAGTTTTGTAACTCAAATGTGACATCTCTCGTTTTCAGAAGTTGATGCTTATCCAACTTTGTCCCCTCCTACATGTTTAAATTATTTAGCATTTTCCTTTTTGGACATCCTCTAATATTATACCGAGCCAAATTACTTTTCAATCGGATTCTTATATAAAATCCATTTCGAAGATGTTTATATCTTACGTCGATGGAGTAAGAAATAAAAATAAGTATAACATATATATATATATATATATATATATATATATATATATATATATATATATAAGATAAACGAGAGATGGATCATATGTCACAGAAAAATGAGATTTTAAGAAATAAACCAATAATTATGAAATGAAAGAAGTATCATCGCTTACGACACAAAGCAGTATTGATCTGTCATAAGTCTAAAAAATATGATAAATTTATAATGTCGTAGGAAAAAGATGGAAGGCATCAAATGATAAATGGTAAATGATAAATGGGGGAGAAATGGACCAAACATGATAGATATATCAAAGAAAAAGTTGCTTTTGCTAAAATCCTCTTTCGTCAAAAAAAAATCCTCAATGAATATATGAAATGAATTAGTTATTAAATAATTAACAAGAAATTCCATGTGTCTTAACATTTAGACCAAAAAAAAAAAGAAACAAAAAATTCCATGTGACTTCCTTTAGCATTGGTGGAGGTTAATATATCTCTTCAGTCTCATTCTCTCTTTCACGTCGAAAAAATATTATAGAAGGCACTGCATAGTCTCTTATAGGGGTGGGCATTTTACCCGAAATCCGAAGTGGCACCCGAACCCGATCCGAAAAACCCGAACCGAAATCCGAACCGAAGTAGCAAAATATCCGTACGGGTATTGAATTAGGAGAGATTGGATATCCGAACCCGAACGGGTAATATCCGAACCCGAATGGATATCCGAAAATAACCGAACGTATGATAATTAACCTTATATTTATAGTTTACATCTTTCATTTTATATAAAATATTTATATTGATACTACACATACTTTAAATTCATATGATATACATACAATTACGTAGAAGATGATTTGCTATTCGCTTAAAATGCATGTCAAACTTCTTATTTCAGCAATTAACAAAAAGTTACATCCAAAATTTAAAAACAATAACCAAATTAATGTCTTTTTAGTTTGAAAATGTTATGTCCAAATATATTAACCATGCAATCTATTATAAATAAAAAATAGTTAAGTGAAAAGTTATATATTTAAATACAAGAAATTTGAGAAATGAAAATTTTCATTTTTTTTTCTTCAAAATCTAAATATCCGAACCCGATCCGAAATAACCGAAACCGAACTTAAAATACCCGAACCCGACCCGAAGTACAGAAATACCCGAACGGGTTCTATACCTCTATACCGAAATACCCGAAAATCCGAAATACCCGATCCGAACCCGAACGGGTACCCGAACGCCCACCCCTAGTCTCTTATGTTACTCATGTGCACATAAAACATTTCCATGTGGATCTCCATGTATCAAAACCCTTTTTTCTATCTACACAAGCCATTAATTAATTATCGTTCAACACTAAAATATAAGGTTTTGAGTGACTCAAATAGAAACGTCTTAAAACGATTGAATCGAATATTTTTTAAAATAGACAGGTTCTGTATAGAAAAATCGGCGATTGAATATTGAAACGATATTGGTGTGATGGCATCCCTATAATTGAATGTGTATTTTGTAGGGACGGGTTTATACAAATGGAATGGAACTTAGGGAACATGTGAGAGAATTGAAGTGACAAATAAATGACTGATGAGCCATGTAAACCATATCGTGGAGTAGTTTTCAAGTGATGATATGTATACCAATATCCACATGCTTTAACCTTTTTCATATAACTTATCCTCTCTCGAATAATTGCTTCGTGACGCCATTCATGACCATGATATGACTGATAACCTACTTCGTCATTTTTGAAGAGGAAAAACAAAATATTTGAATCTGGCAGGCTACCATAGGCCCAAATTTAAATGTTGTATATGGTTTTTGAAGACTATAATGACTTGCGCCGATTGTATAGATATAGATGATATCTCATGGGCATAATGAAAAATGGGGTGAGAGAGGCTCGAACTCTCGACCTCAGGATCACTCAGTAGCTATGAGACCTACGCGCTAGCCAACTGCGCCACAACCCCCGGTGGTAAATTGTAGATTTTTAATTTAATAGATCATGTTTCTCATGCTTATTTTCATGGAAAATTGCACCCTATATACATGAAAAAACATAAATACACTAAACTAACCAAAATTCTCCCCTCTCTCTTACTTTCTCTTCTTATCTCTCTCTACTCTCTCTCCCAAAATCTATTTTTTTTTTTTTGGTTATTTGGCAAATAAGCCCTATTTTCATTTCCCAAACTAAAAAAAGATGGTAAACCACTCTCCGGCGAGGGAATGTTAAATCACCGGTGGTCATGTATTAGTGATATCTGAATGTTGTCGGATTCGAACATACCCAACCACTAGTACATGTTCATTTTCCAAACTATCTATCCATATCTTTGTTTTTTTATTTTTATTTTGGGGATATCCCGGATCTATAAAAAAATCTAGACTAATTTTTGAAGGGAGGTACAGTCCACAGATATACCCTCTTTCCTGATATGCAAATTGACTCTTTATATCTTTGCTTTGCCATGTCAATTTATATATATATATATAACTGAAGCCAAAGAAACCTAATTAAAAAGATTGCCTTTATATAAAAAGTGTTCGTCTTCTTAATAACAAAATACATGCATAACAACGATGAATACTCGGTCTCTAGGAGTCTCCGTGATGAACATATATATACAGACGGTAACTATTCGTAGTGTTTGTTCTTTTATTTCTTGAATTTTCTTAGGTAATCTTTATTCTCACCAAAACAACAAAACACACAAAGCAAAAGCAAAACTCTTGGGTAGCTCTCGGAAGCCGAGATTTCTTCATGAGTTAAAAATGAATGAAATTTCATCAATCATCATGCTATTGTATTTATCGTTCATGCACCTAACCGATCCTCAATGTTGTCTCAAACTTCGCAAACAAACAAATCTGTGTGCACTCTATATAAGTAAAAATAATTAAATAGGGATTTCGAGTTAAACCAAATATGTGAAGAAATAGAAAAGAAAAGGAGAGTGAATGATTGGAGAACAGTGAATAGAGGATGCATGTGAAATGAGTAGTCAATTTTTTCATTACATTGGTATGTGTGTCTCTCCACAATCTGTCAATTTGGTCGCCATGAAAGTTGATCCACCCTGCAGACATTTCTGCGGATATATATATATATATATATATATATATATATATTTATTCTATAGAAAAAAATTGATTAATATTTTGGTTAGATCATTTTCAATCCAACTCTAAAATATTATTTTGATATAATTTTCACACTAAACATCTTTGACACAACATTAAAAGTTATATTATTATAATGCAATACTATAACTTCACACCAAATTTGATGTAAAATATGGTATTGCACGTTACAAAATAGTATAATTTTTAATATTGAATTGAAAAATTTCAGTGTAAAAATCATAATAAATAGTGTATTGGAACTGATTTAGAGATAAAAAAAAAGAGAAAAAGACTAGGATAGCACCAAACTAAGTTTATCTTCCCAAAGTAGCATTCAAGGTTCAAAGTCACAAAAATATGTTTCATTAAAGAGGTAAATATATACTTATACCCCTTGGGTTAATTAATCCAAACCTTAGGGTTTAGAGTTAAGGGGTGGTGTTTTGGAATTAGGGGTTAAAATTTTATAAAAACAAAATACTAAAATAAAAAATAAAAATTTAAAAAACAGTTTCAAAAAGTATTTTTAAATTATAAAAAGAAATTTGAAAAAAAAAATGAAAAAAAAAATTCGAAAAAAAAAATTATAAAAATTTCAAATCTGAAACATATAATCTGAAACTATAAAAAAAAATTCTTTTTTTCATTTTTTATTTTTATTTTATTTATTTTTGTTTGTTTATTTAATTTTAAACCAAGGGTATTAGAAATATTTTACCCTTTAATGAATGTCATTTTTGTGACTTTCTCCTTCTAGTGCTATTTTTGAGACATAAACTTCAAAGGTGCTATTATTGACAATTGCCCATAAATCATCAATGCATGTATATTTTAAGTTGTAATTTATAAAATTTGAGTTTCACTGCATGTACATTTCTCCATGCATTCGGCAGATAATATAAAGAAACAAATGGGCTCTTAGTTACGCAAAGCCCAATAATACCGCTCTAACCGTCACCCATAAGCACTTCATTAACCACCGTTTCAAAATTAACAAAAGACGAACCACACGGTGGCGCCGAAGCTTCTCCCGCCACGCGCCGCCACTCCATCACCTTCTCTCTTATCTCAACTCCTCCCGCTCCGTCCATCACCTCCCTAACCACCGCCTCCACTCTCTCCCTCTTCACTTCTCCCTCGATCTCCATCCCCAACCCCCACTCCTCGCAACAAAACTTCCGATTCGTCATCTGATCGGCGAAGAACGGCCAACATATCATCGGAGCACCGGCGAACACACTCTCCATCATCGAATTCCATCCGCAGTGAGTCAAAAACCCTCCGATCGCCGGATGCGAGAGTAACTTCTCTTGAGGACACCATCCCGTAACCACCATCCCTCGATCCGCCGTCTCCGATAGAAACTCCGCCGGGAGAGTCGATCGCACCACCCAGAGAAACTCCTTCCCGCTCATCGCTAAGCCCCACGCGAACTCTAACAGCTGCTCGCTCGTCAAAACCGTTATACTCCCGAAGTTAACGTAGAGAACACTCTTCTTCTCCTTGGTGTCGAGCCAATCTAAGGATTCCGTGTCTTCTTCCCATAGATTCAATCTCAACCGTCCGATCTCGCTGTCCCGGTTAATTTCCCGGTCTTCCAAGATCGGTAACGGTCCGACCGGGTAGATCCGAGGGTGGAGAATCGATCGCAAGGATGATACGACGTCGTGTTCGAGGTTTTCGAAAGTGTTGATCATTATAGCGGAAGCGCGTTTGGATCTTTGGGTGACATGCATGATGAAATTAAGCATGAGATGTTGATGATCAGTTTTAATGATGAAGTCTGGAAAGTCCTTAAGCTGAATGGTGTTCATGGATGGTATCCAATCTATCTCCGTCTTCAAGTCACTTTCATCTAGTAGAATTTTGCATGTGTTTTAGATCATTTTAAGTGTATTTTTTTCTACTAATGCTATTATTGTTTATAAAAAGAGTCATTTAGGTAAATAACCATAGAAGAGTCGGTAATTACAAATAAACTTCATTTCTTTTAATTTTATATGATATTATTAAACTTCAATATTTACTATATACAAATTATATTATATTACATAAAACCTGATAAATTTTAGCTTAACTATCAATATTGATTGACGCATTTTTATGAATGACTAATATTTGTTTACAAATATAATAGATTTTGATTGTTACACATTTTTATAAAATACACAATAAACAGTAGTATGAATTCTAATATATAAGTCATTTTTATTATAAAATATTAAAACATCAATCTGTTTATTTTAGTTATTAACAAAAACTGTTTTGATGAAAATATTATGGATCTGATTAGGTGGTGTTATAGCCTATGCTGTTTGATTTACAATTAGACGGTAGATATTTAAATTGTGTTTTTAATTCTTTTACTGTAGATTTATTTTTTTAAAAAAATACTCAAAGTATTTAAAAAAAACTGTAAACAATCATTTTCAATATTAATATATTTCATTTTCTAATTTTAGCTATTAATTTATTTTTAAAAAATATGATTACTTTTTAAAAAATTAAGTCCACAACTTTTACAACCCTTTCTAATAAATACCTATCTTACAATTAAAAAGTGAACTTTATTTAAAAAAATACTCATTACAACTTTATAGAAAAAGCTTTTATGAGATAATGTTTTATTCTTTTATTTTTTTGAAACTTGAAAATGTTATATTGTAAAATAGAGGTTCGAGGAAAACTAAGTATGAGCTAGAGATGTCAAGTTGACAAAAAAAGCTAGAGATGTCTTAAGAAAATTTTCAAAACAAAATGATATAAACCAAGTCGAGATGCAAGGTACCTTTTACAGGAATGATCCCTTTCTCCATGAGTTTTTGATAGTGGAGATACAACATAAGTGCTGTAGCACTGTTCGTCCAAAGCAGAACAACCGGAATCTCAAGCTTCTCCGCTGCGTCAATCGTGAAACTCATGGAAGCGTCAGAGACAATACAGCTAACCGGCGGTACATCAGAACCGGAGTTTAAACGGGTGAGGAGATCTTTGAATGGAGATAAACAGTTGTTCCTGGTGGAGTCTATAAGCTTAAGCATGTCCTGCTTAGCGTCGACGTCGGTCCAAGGAAGACCATCCGGGATAGTCTCGAAGCGAAAGGAGGCGAGACCGTCGAGAGCGTGAGGGCCACGTGATCGGAGGATGCGGCGGTGGTTGTAGTCGGTGTTGACAAAGGTGACGTGGAAGCCTCTGGCGTGAAGAAGCTTGGCTACTTTCAGCATGGGGTTGATGTGGCCTTGTGCTGGATAAGGTATGCAAACTGCATGTCGGTTCGGTAAGGGAGAAACAGCTTGTGGCTCCATTTTTATTGTTTTTTAGCTTGTTGTATAACTTGTTAAGAAGAGAAAGACACTTGTGATGGATGATACTAGACTGTGGAGTAGTCCTCGTTCTTATTATATAGTACAAAATCTTGTAATTTTATGTACATGATATTTATAAACAGCTGTTAACGTTTATTTCCATCTTCGAGGTTATTTTTAACTTCTGTAAAAGATATGCATTCATCGATTCATTTAGCACTTTGGACGTAGTTTAACCTGCTTAAGTAGGATGGATATCTTAAAAGATACTATTTTAACTGAATTACCCAGAGTATCTATATACGTCAGTGTCTACATACCACTGGATCCACGTAACTATTTCTCTTAATCCGTTTAGTCTTGTCTAACTGTGTAATTGGTTGGTTTGCAGGTGTTATTGTATATTACATGAAGAGAATGTGTTGGGTGCAATGTTCAGTATTGGGATGAACTTCGCACAGCTGAATCATGGGAACAGATTGAGCTCACTGTTTGGAGTCTTCTTAACTCCTACTGATGTTCTTACATTGAAGAATTCTTCTTACTTTATTGTTTTATAATTGATAGAAAACACAGTTTATAGTTTATACATACTTATGTGATTAATTAATTAATTAACTATGAGAACTAGTTTTTTTTTAGAATTTCAAGTGTTTGCTATTGGCTCTATGAATGGTTTGCATATAAGAAAATTTCATGAAGTTTAATTATACAAAACTTATTTTGTTGTAATCGTAAATTCGTAACTTATATTGTAAGTTATTCATATGATTACAACTTGCAAGATAAGCTCATGGATCACATCATTAACAAACGAACAAAAATACCTAAAATCAAGTAGAATTTCAGATAAGAATTAACAATTAAAAACAAAATTATTGGTGGTGGAGGTTGTGGAGCCGAAAGCGTTTCTCAAGCTAACAAACAAATTGTGTAAATTTATTATTTTGTGCCACTGAAAGTAACAATTTTCATGATCGCTTATACTTTGACCCTTGCGAAAAAATATTATTCTAAATTTGGATCTCATTTTCACATTGGTCGGTGGTGGTCCGGGTGGATTGTAATAAACTATGAGGCTAAGGTCAGATGTATTTGCTAACTCCTCCACCCCCCCCCCCCCCCCCCCCCCCCCCCCCACCCCCCCACCCCCCCCCCCCCCCCCCCCCCCCAATTTTCTTACATTAATTTTATTTTAAAAGCTTACTTTCATAGTCAATTCTGATTACTTTTTGTTATACATTTTGGATTCTTCGGTAGAAAATACGAATAACAAAAGAAACAAAAGAGCAAGCAAATGGTATAATATACATGTATTCTTGTTGTTTGAAATTTTGTTTCTTACGTTTAGCAAAGGGTTTATTCAGAGTCGATAGTGCATGTTGGAAAACATTAAATTTGTGGACGTTGGTAAATCCACGGGATGAGCCGTTGGACATTAGACACAAACAAAACTATATGTTTAGAAAACATGCTTCACAATTATGTTCAAGTGTTGGGAGTATAATCTTCAACCTGCAATACATACCATACGAGAGACCGGCTAAACCCTAGCAAGTATCAAATGTCATGGCTTCAAGAGACGCCTTCACCGCTTAACCATGTCAACTTGTAAAGCATGCCTTCTTCCGAGACATGAAGCACGCATATACTATCAAAGAAATTATTGGGTTGGCCAAAGCTAGTAATATCATGTTTCACTAATAAACTAAGAAAAATAAAAAAACTAGCGAAGAAGTAAGATAAGAAAAAACATAATCATGGATCAGAATAATTGTGGTTGAATATAGTAAACAAAACCGTAAAGGGCAAAGACAAAACTTATTCTCTAGTAATCCCACCCCAAAAAAGTTTTCGTGTAAACTAATCAATAGAGACACGGTTGACTTAAATTTCGATTATCAAATAAACACTTCGGGTCAAATACAACATCATATATAATTAGGTAACAATATATCAAACAAATCTCGTAGACATCGCCTATAATAACGTTTCTATGATTTGGAGAATAGACAATAATATTCACATAACCGAAGTTTTAAATTTTCTAAAAGACATATTAGTACTAGTCACGATATTATATGTAACAAGTTGGAGAAGAAATAGTCCTTTGGATCCCCTGACATGCTCACAACACATGTGTGCCCTCTGAGCTGTCTTCGTTTTTGCTAAACCAACTTGCTTCCATTATTGTACTATTTCTATCAATCTAATAACTTTAAAATGGTAGATTTGCTAATAGCCTAATACTATTTACAACTCTTGAAAACTAGACTTTAGACCCAACATATTTTAATTCAGTGTCGGGGAAATTTTGATTTTTCATGTACCAATAGTAGTAAAATTTCATTACCATTTATTTGTTAACTGACCAATTTTTAAAATAGTAATCCTTGAGAAATTTGGTACTAAAATCATCTTCAAAGTATTTGTTTATTTTTTCTCTAAAAAATATTAAATGCATAGCAGTACATATGTATAGATAAATACTCCATCCGTTCTATAAAAATTAAAATCCTAAAAGAGATGTTTCACAAAATTAAATTATTAATATTTTTTATAAATTTAATTTATTTAATAATAGAAAATTATAACATTTTAAAAAATTAATTGAGTTTATTGAATTATATTGAGTTATCAAAAAACAAATTGAGTTATCACTGGTTTAATTTTATTAAAGGTTTGATATTCACAGAAAATAATGTATTTATGATATAAAATTAATTAATTTTTTAAATATGTGTGAACAATTCAGAAAATTATCAAATACAGAAACGAATTAAAAAAATCTTACCATTTCAAGGTTTATTTTTAATTTATTAAAAAAAAAAGAGGATAAAAACAGGCCAGAAGATACTTTGCCCTTTATAAAGCAAAAGAACCCAACGGCCCATATTCACCACTGCTTCCAACATTCACTCGTCTCCTCTAAAACTCATTCATCGCCTCATTAAAAACACACATTTCATTTTCATTCATCCTCTCGCTTCTGACCTGACCTGACCTAAATCATCATCATCGAAAATGGTTTCCGCGCGTGAGGAGTTCGTGTACATGGCCAAGCTCGCCGAGCAAGCCGAGCGCTACGAGGAGATGGTGGAGTTCATGGAGAAAGTGTCCGCCTCCGTCGACGGCGACGAGCTCACCGTCGAGGAGCGTAACCTCCTCTCCGTCGCCTACAAGAACGTGATCGGCGCGCGGCGCGCCTCGTGGCGCATCATATCGTCGATCGAGCAGAAGGAGGAGAGCCGCGGCAACGACGACCACGTGGCGGCGATCCGCGATTACAGGGGGAAGATCGAGACGGAGCTCACGGGGATCTGCGAGGGGATACTGAAGCTGCTGGACTCGAGGCTGGTCCCCGCCGCAGCGTCGGGGGACTCGAAGGTGTTTTATCTGAAGATGAAGGGGGATTACCATAGGTACTTGGCTGAGTTTAAGACCGGTCAAGAGAGGAAAGACGCCGCTGAGAATACTCTCTCCGCTTACAAATCTGCTCAGGTATTCTCTCATCTAATCTGCTTCGTGGATTAGATTCGATTGTTTTAGGAATTTGCATCTTCTAGAATGATTGAGTTGGCTATGAACAAGATTAGCGCGGATTTGAACCGAACCAAACCAAGCCAAACCAATTTTTTTGGTTTTTTGGTTTAGAGTTCCGGTTAAGTTCGGCAAATTTTTTTTATCGGTTAGTTCAGTTATTGAAAAGTTAATCTAAACCAAATTATATCGATTTTAATTAAATTTTGAAAAAAAATAATTAAAATTTGATCCAAACTAATTAAAATTTCTACTAAAACTAACTGAAATAACCAAAATTATTGGAGCTTTTAGTCAAATTTAAACCAAATATCTAATTGAATTAACTGAAAATCGAATCGCTTGAACCGAACCGGGGCCAAAACAAGATCTCTGAGCTTGCCTTTGTTTATATGTGACTCTCTCTCGTGACAGGATATTGCGAATGCAGAGCTCGCTCCAACTCACCCAATCCGTCTAGGTCTGGCATTGAACTTCTCTGTGTTCTACTACGAGATCTTAAACTCTCCTGATCGTGCCTGCAGCCTCGCTAAACAGGTACTTGCCTTCGCTCAATATCCCTAGCAACTCATCATAAACACTTTGCTAAAGACATAATCTTCGTTGTGGTTGTTGTATTGCTATCATCAAGGCCTTTGATGACGCGATTGCGGAGTTGGACACTCTAGGTGAAGAGTCGTACAAAGACAGCACCTTGATCATGCAGCTTCTCCGTGACAACCTCACTCTCTGGACATCCGACATGCAGGTAAGAATCCTTTGAAAGTTTTCTTCTGTTATCGCAATTTTCATGGGCTAAAGTCTTATGTTTGGTGGGATTGTATTTATCAGGATGATGCTGCGGATGAGGAGATCAAGGAAGAGTCAGCTCCAAAGCCAGCTGAGGAACAGCAGTAATCAAATCTTTTTGACTGAACTGCTGTTTTCTAGGGGTTTGGAACTTTTATTCATTCATCGTAATCCCTAGCAAGTTGAACCATCAGTCATCACCTTTTATCTCTTTGCCTGATTTTCTCCTCTTTTTTTTTTTTGTTGTTGTTCTGTCTTTTTCTTTTGTCTTCTTGGATATGTCTATTTCAGTGTCTGCAATCGAACCTTGCTTTGTGTGTTTCTAATCAATTTGAAAGGCTCTGTCCTTATCTTGTTCTCAAATTTAAAAAATGGGACTTGTTTATTTGACGGTGTCAAGCGAATTACTTTACCAATTAAAGGGGTCTGAAATCAATTATCCATTTTGATTAAATGAAAAGAACTTTAGAATAAGTATAGAAACACTCGTTATTGGTTTTACATGAAAGAAAAAATAAAGCGAAACGCTCACGATTTCGTCAGGGTTGAAGTTTCAACGGAAAATGAAAGCACCAGTGCAGAAAAAATCAACCAAAGGAACAGCGAAGTGATTGGTATAGCTAGATATCCAATCAATACATTTACTTTACCAAGAAGGAATCAATCAAAGCATTAGTCTGTCTTTGTTCCCTATGCAATTTGATCTAGTAAAGAAGAAGAAGAGATGATCAAGAAAAGTGTAATCCTTTCTTTTCCTTCTGTTTTTCTAACATGAACATAACAAAGTAATTTGTGAGGTTTAAAAAAAAAACAAATCATCATCCACCCCTAATGATGTACAAAAAGAACAAAGGGAATTTCATCCTGACGATCAAAACGACGACGTATTAAAAATTCGGACCGACAAGGAGTTTGCATCTCTGATCAGATCAGTGACCTTTAAATTTAGGGCTAGGAAGCGGCACCGTCGTCGGAGATCCAGGAAACCTTAACTGACTTGACGATGGCGATAACAGTAAGCTCGGCGAGAGTAATCCGTAAGGTGATTTCGGCGAGCTTAAACATCCAAACGACTGCTGCGCCGGAGCCGACTGAGGATGGGGAGGGCGGCTGTTGATTTCCGGCGGCGGAGCGTTTTCCTGTTGCTGTTGTTGATACCATCGAGGCGAGACCAAAGGAGCTAACGGCGATGGTCCAGACAACATCGAGTTCTGAAGGTACCGCATGTAGGAGGAGACCGGAGATTCCGCCGCCGCGTGAACCGGAGGAAGCGGAGGGAGAGGAGAAAGCGGCGCTGTCGGTCTCGGGACAAACCCCCCGCTCCAGTTACGATGAGCGTCGTTTAGCAAGCCAGGAGGGCGGTTGATAACGTGAGCTAAAGGAGGAGGACGGATCCTGTGTAGACGCGAACTCTGCTGAGGCCTAGGGTGGTGAATCGGCGGAGGAGCAGAGATCCGTTCGTGCGCAGGCGAGCCGGTGAGTTTCTGAACAACGTCTCTGAAATCGCTCTTGCTGATGTTGTAAACAGGAGGCTGGTGCTGGTGGAGGTTCCCGTGGTTAATTGGCGGTTGCTGCGGAGGAGGAGGAAGCGGTTGGTGACTAGTTTCTTGATTCACGGCGGCGGAGACGGACGAGGAGGAGGAGGCTACTGTTGGTTTTGATATCTTATGAGAAAGCTTATTGAGTTGTCTCAGGTAATGATGATCTCTGTTCCCTCCTGTATTGTTGTTACCAGTACTACTCGTTGCGGTGGCTGATACGGCGGAAGAGTCGCGGGAGGAGTTGCAGCTCTTATCCATCTTATAACAAAATCGAGTTCGTCTCTCTATTATAAGCTTCGGTTTTGTTTTTTTTCTCTTCCAGATTTGGTAGAGAGATATAATGGAGAAGACAAAGGAAATGAAATTGTTTTTTTTTTTTCTGATTGAAAGATATTTATAACAAGAAGAAAACAAAATGGTTTTAAATTGTAATAATTAGGCTTTAATTGGATTTTTCTAGAATAAGATGAAAATGAAATTATTTGTCTTTTGTATATGGATTTTCTCAATTGAAGTTTTAAAATTTATATATTCTACTCTGGATCAATTGTAATTGTATTTAGTTTTGTCTGCATTTAAGTTAGTTGTAACTGTTTATGGAAAAGCAAAAACAAATGTTGTGATTATGATATTCTTGATTATTTGGCAAATGTCATTCATATTTTTTTTTTCTAATAGAACGGTGTAACTCAAGCATCTAGCTACCTAGTGTGAATTCAAACAAAAGTCACTAAACATTTTGACTCGTGATATTAAATAAAATATGGAATATATCAAATGTTATTTATTTTTTTGTATAGTTAACAAATAATAAATTATATGTAGAATTAACAAATAATCTTATCCGATACAAAATAAATAGTGTCGAATACTCATTGAGAAATATTGATTTCAAATGTGATACAGCATAATTGTTACTAGATTTTAGTTAGTTAATTTCACCTAAATAAATCCAGTTATACGTCAGAGGAATCTGTAACTTCTGGAGTCATTTTACCCCAAATAAATTCGTATTTTCAAAAGAATATCAGTCTATTCAAATAAGTGAAATAAAAGAATAATACAAATGTCTTGGGTTAACGGTTCGGGTTATTCAACGGCCCATTTTGGTCAAAAGCCTCTAAAGTATTACCGAAAACGACAATCATACGGCCTTTAATCATGAGCTGTTTATTATCTACTTCTCACTCCACAGCAATCCCCCCATCCAAGTCGGCAATACGACTTATCCAACGGCTGTAAGCACGAAACAGACAGCTATCACGTGACTTTTAGCCATTTTTTGTTTTTTTTTCAGTCTGCCTATAAATTAGTTACACTGTTAATATCTTATTAAGGCATAATTATTAAGATTTCTCAGTTGAGTCTTTAAAAGTGTGAATACACATTTTTTTTTATACTTAAATTTATGAATCTCTTGCAAGCTTGAAATTTCAAAGCTTTTATTGGAGATTGGTTCGGCAAATATCTTTTTGGGATCATGAATGTTTGAAATGTTTTGTTTTGTTTTGTTAAAATCTCTTATATACTAAAGCACAAGTCACCTTTCCAATTAAATTTTGACACATTGAAAAACATTTCAATTTTTTTAAAAAAAAATCAGTTAAGCAAGATAATGATCTAAAAAATAATAGCGTATAACAATTTTTCAAACACAATCTACAACCCACGATCTTTATCATTTCCCACTATCTTTTGCTTTTCTATATTTTTCTATATTTTTAGATTGGATAAACAAATATCAGAGGAACTTCTCATCTATCTAAAACAGAGTATGAAAGATCTATGATCTTAATGCAAATTTGGGGTCGTATGGAATGTCCCGAGCCCGTGCTGAAATTGATCTGTAAGAAACAAATATCAATAAAGCATATTTGATATTTCTCAGTGGAGCTATCTTGTTTGGCAAAACATCCTTCAACGAACCGGTTTACAGTTAGAAAGGTTCAAGAAAGAGTGGATATGGTGAATCTGAATTGGAGGAGACTTGACTCCAACAAAGACTTTAGGAAAAAAAGAAAGAAAGAGGACGAAAATAGAAAGCATACACAAATGCAGATGAAGACGTGGAACATCTTTGATAAAAGGTAAATGTGCATCTATTAATTCACCAAGATCATATTGTTGAATTGTTTTCCTACTGTACAATAGGTTTACAATTGTTTTTCTACTGTACATAAAAAAAAGGTTTACATCAAAATGTAAACTAAAACATCCTTTAATATGATATCCTGAGTACTTTGACACTCTTTTCTTTATAGGTTTAATGTTTCAGTCAGATATTAAGTAATCAATAGCGAGAGGGACACAAAGAGTTGAAGATGACAATGCCACATAAAAGCTGATTAAATTTTAGGATACACACAAATAAATATTAGCAGGTAGACGTTTATATTACTGCAATCTTTCCAATACACAATGTTTTCTTTTAGATGTTTGAAATATTAATACACAACACAATGATCAGAATTTATTTTTCAACTCTATTGTATTCTCTTAACTACCATGAATAATAGGAAGATCAATGATTTTATATATTCTGTAAGGCAATGTTTTGAAGCTTTTGTTCTTGATGTACACATCTCTTTCTTATAAATCGAAGTTATTTTATACATGCGTTTTAGTCATATGAAACAAAATATTTTATATGGAAAAATATTCCCATGCGAAGCATGGAGTTAATACTAGTCCTAAAATAAAGCATGATGAGTTTAGTTATTCTTGCAAAGATAAAGCCTGGGGTTGATAGCTAACTCGTATGCATTTGTCACCTGAAACGTATCATTCAATAATTTAAATTTAATTAGTTTTAATTGGAAACGTTATATAGAAACATTAATTTTATATTTTTTCTGTTTCGTATTAAGTATCATTTTACTTTTAAAATTTTATTTTATTATAAGTGTCATTTTACCAATGTTTTTAGAATCGGATCGGACCTGCCGGCCGGACCGGTCCAACCGTGAATTGGTTAGTAAAACGAGTCTGGGTTTAATAAAAAAAACTTGACTTAAATTAAACCGTCAAAAGCAGTAAAAAAACGGCAAAATCGGTACTTCGGGTCAATAGAAAAACCTGGTTCAACCAAATACTGAACATAAATTAATCAATTTAGATGCACAAATGGTAACTTTTTATTTGATTCCCGATTTTTAATTTTACCTTTATAAACCTAAATAGTTTCTTTCCTTTTATTTAATTTTCTTTTCACATGTGTTTCCTTTTCATTACACATACATATAGTGAAACCTCTATAAATTAATAATATTGAAATTACACCAAAACTATAATTTTTTATTAATTCATAGAGATATCAATTTATCGATATACTAATTGAACCAAAAACTCGATTTGAGACTATAAAATTATATTATTTTATAGAGATTTTAGTGTATATTAATTTATAAAGTATTAATTTAAAGAGATTATATAAACATTCCGTGTTATATATTTAGTACTCGTACACGTTGATTTAGTATTAGTATGCATTGTTTATATTTTTTTAACTTTAACTAGTTATATAAACAATAGTGGTCACAATTACTTTAAATATTTCTCAGGGTATTTTCACTTTTGTCACATTGTTACATATATACATATATTTAAAATATATATTAAATGAACCCGGTTGAACCGGTTGGAGCAATTTGACCAGTCATCCAGTAACAATGCCGAGTCCGTGACCGGTCCGGTTCTTAAAACATTGCATTTTACATTTCCAATGCAAATATTACATAATTTTCTTACTCTTTCCGTATCACTTTAAGTGGTTTTTAAGGTTTTTGCACATCGATTAAAAAAAATACAAACTTTTATACAATTTATCTTGGTTACATAAAAAAATCATTATATGAAATTAATTAAACCAATACAAAATTCAGTATTTGCAATTAGTCACAAAGTTCAAACGGTAATAAATTCAATCTAGAATAATGACAACATCAATTATTTTGAAACAGTTTTTTTCCTTTAAATACCACTTAAAGTGATATGGAGAGAGTATTGTTTATCATTTTTAATTCATTAATTAATATAAATAAAAAGTTATATTAAATAGAAAAAATAGATAATTAACAGTTTTTTAATTCGTGTGTGTATTACTCTCTAAGTTTCATAATAAGTGTCACTTTACTTATTTTGTTTCAAAATAAGTATATTTTACAATTTCAATGTAAATTTATACTTATTTTTTTATCCTTTTGAATAACCAATAAATTTTTATTTAAAGCATTTTCATTTAATTAATTGTACACTAAATAGAGATATATATTTTTTTTTTTTTGATGAAATTTAAAATTTATTGATCCATCGGGAAATAATGTTATGTACAAGGTACAAATATTGAACTAAGTTTCCTCTATGCTATGGTATGATAAATAAAGAATGATCTGATCTAGAGAGTGGCCTCGAACCATCGCGTTAATAGTCCTCCGTATTTGTGGTCCGGTTTATATCGAAGGGAGACAATCCTATTTCTCATGGCTTTGTCAATCCTTCTTCTCATCTGATCAGTACTCATACCAGGCTGTTGGTGGCGCCTAGCATTCCTCTCCCTCCATACATGATAGACTGTACTCTGGAATAACATTCTTGCAAGTATGGTATCCAATCTCTTATCGGTCATACGCTGCAATCGAGTAATGGTCCACTGCCAATCTGGATTGATTCCATTTCCAACAAGCCGGCGTGCAAGCACTTCCCAAACTGTGTATGAATATGGACAGGAAAAATAAAGATGATCTCTAGTCTCGTCTCTTTCTCCACAGAACACACATCCCTGCACCATCCCCCACTGTCTCATTCTATCCCCTGTAGACAATCTGTTCTTGATAGCTAACCAAAGGATGAAGGCGTACCTTGGAACGCCTTGTGGCAACCAAACCACTTTGCTCCAAGGAACTTTATCTCTTTTAACCCGCACTTGATCCCAAGTTCTTGATGCTGAGAATGTAGGCAAGTAATCATCCTCCCCATTCTTCCATAGTACTATATCAGTACCATTCTCAGGTTTAGGAGGAGTGATTGCCAAGATGCTGCGATATAGCTCCTGAAAACGTCGACATCTCTGCCCTCTGACGGCCCAACCCTCCATGTTCACAGCATCACTTACTCGAGCATGTCGTAAAACTCCAAGATAAGTGGTTCCAGTTGCGCCTGTGATATCGATCAAACGTCCCTTCTCCGTCCAGTTATCAAACCAAAAGTGGCATTTCTGGCCGTCTCTAATGTCAATTCTAAGAAAATCATATGCCTCATTCCTTAACTTCAGCAATTTCCTCCATATCCAGGAACCTTTAGAATCATCTCTAACATCCCAGAAAGAATTATACTTGAGGAGATAATGCGTTACCCAGCTTACCCAGAGAGATGACGATTGAGTGAATATTCGCCATATGAGCTTCATAGCAAATGCCTTGGCTGAATCCCGCAACTTTCGGATCCCTAGTCCCCCCTCCTCCTTCGGAAAACAAAGATCCTCCCAGCTCACCTTTGCCTTGTGAGTTTGTGTAGGCGATCCAGACCATAGAAAAGCGCTACACATACTCTCAATAGTGTCAAGACACTTGGCAGGTAAGATGAATGCAGAACTCCAAAAATTAACAGTACTAGAGATGACTGATTTTATAAGTTGTAATCTGCCTGCAAATGAGAGAGCTCTGTTAGACCAGCTAAGCATCCTCCCTCGAATCTTGTCTATCAGTGGCTCATAGTCATGACTAGTAAGAGATTTCGTAGTCAGTGGCATGCCCAAATAACGGATAGGCAACGTTCCAACTCCAATACTCAAAGCCGCTGCCGCGTCTAGAAGTGGATTCAGATTATTTCCGGAAGCATAGAGTGAAGATTTAGCTACATTGATGCGCAAACCTGACATGCGTGCAAATCGGTTCATGACTCCAATGATTCCCAAGAGCGACTCTGGCGTGCCATTGGTGAAAACCAGTATGTCATCGGCAAAACCAGTAAATAGAGATATATTAGTCTATTACTCTCTCCGTTTCAAATTATTTGTTGTTCTAGAGAAAAAATTTCGTCACAAAATAAGTGGTCGTTTTAAAGTTTCAAGATATAATTTATTAATATTAATCCCCTATTAATTTTCTTATTGGTTAAAATATGATTAGGTGTATAGGTATGATGTTTTTCTAGTAAAAATATACAAAATTAAATGTTTTTTTAATATATGTGTACAAACCTAAAATGACAATAAAATCGAACCGTAGGAAATATACAATTTTCATATTTTTCGTGAAAAATGTCAAAATGACAATGAAACATAAAGCGTATGAAACTGAAAAACATTTGCGACTAGTTACGTAATTTCAGTAAATACTATGCTAAGTTCTACATTACCGAGGTGTTTGGTAGTGACTAGTAAGCCATATCCATCTCTTAATTTTAAAATGACATTTCCTATATATTATTTGAGAAGTATTGCAACATTTTTTGTACCCACATGTCATCACTAGAATGATTTTTAGAATCCTTAGAAAAATAGGTTGGTCCATCTAAATATATAATAAGCTTTTTATTAAAACACAATAAATACATTATTAATGTGCTTCATTATTTTCTTAAATAAAATTACGAAATTGCCTAATGTGGCTAAAATATTTATATGACAATTAATTATTTTGAATAATAAAGATTTAATAAAAATAAGTGTGTATTATAATTATATTTATTTAATTTTAAGCTATTAAAATAAATTAAACAATCATAGTAACCATATAATAAAAATTAAAAAAATTATTTATATATTATATTTTGAATTTTTAAAAATGAGTATAAATTACTAAAATTGTTAAAAGTTTCACATTCAAATTTTGTGATCTGTGATTTAAAACTTTTGTTATGCATGATACAAATAATTAAAAAATTATATAAGTTGAAAGTTTCATTTAATAAGTATCAAAAATAAAAGATATATAAATATATGTATCATTTTAAATTAAACTATATGCCATATAAAAATACATAAATATCTTAATTTTGAAATTTACTTTGAACATTTTTTTGATAAAAAATTTGAAAAAATATGGACATCTTAATTTTTAAAAATATTATAAATTACTTAAACCATTAATCCCACAGTGAAAATTTTGTTATCACTAATTTAGACTTTTTGCTATAACAGATACAAATACAAATGATAAAAATATGAGCAAAAAGCATCATCTAATAAATAGTTATATTAAAATATACCATATATATGTTACTATCATTTAAATTTAATTATATTTCATATCAAATAGAAAAAATATTTGTTCGATTTATAAAATTTATTTATATGTTTGCACCAATTTAAATATATAAGTAGTAGATAATGACTTTTTAATTATTCAATATATATTTATTATTTCATAATATGTTATAAACATATAATATATAAAATAATTTATATATATAATGTTCATCCCGTGCAAGATGCGGGTCTTAACCTAGTATGGTAGTATAATACATGGATTATGATACTTTGTTTTGGATATCTTTAGATTGTATGAGTTTGACCAGATCAATCCCGTTTATCATTTATAATATTTGGTTACATCTTTCTTTAAAATCAACTTGTCGGGTTCTGTAGAATATATGGTTTTTTAACAAAAGAAAAAGTCTACTTGTTTCGTGTTACGCAAACATTTGACGGCAAAAAAATATACATATTATAGAAAGTTTTGGAGCATTTCCAACCCAATGTCACTTTTTCTTATAAAATAAAGTAAAAAAAAAATATAGAGTAAAAAATACTACAATTCTATTCTATTTATAACTCATAATAAAATTTATTCAATTAATGGAGTAATCTATTTTCAATTTGCTCATTACTCCATTATGGAGTAGAAAATGCAGTAAGATTTGACCATTTTTACTTCATATTTTTTTTTATTTAAAAAAAAAAAAAATATGGAGTTTTATATTAAATATTCTTTTAGGTGCTTATGACATTTATCTGAAAAGTAAAACGGTTAAGATTTCTTTTTGTATAATTCCGGGTAACCATTAATAAAATTCATACAACCGACATATAAATTTTGGAACCTTTGATTCATTCATACAATTTTTCTTTGGACAATCCATATAATTTTATTTTTTGCACTGTTTTTGGTACCATTCTTGTGTGTATTACTACTCCATCCGTTTCATAAAGTTACATATTCTAGAGAAAATATTTGTTTCAAAAAAATCAATTTTTTAACATTTTCAATGAATGTTGTATTAACTAATTGCAAAAATTATACAAAAATTAGGATAATCACAAAATTATACAAATTTAATGTGTTTTATTCAAATGTGTGAAAAATCTAAAATGCAACATTTTGAAATGGATGGAGTATTTATGAAGAATTTGAAAACAAAACATTCTTTTGTTTTCTATGTTGAAAACATTATTTAAAGCATTATTTCTACCAAGAAAAAGTAATTGGATAAAGGCAAAACATAATATGGGGGGGCTCATGAGTAATTAAAGTGCATTTTGTACAAGTTCCCACGTAAACGTACTCTCTTGGTGCGTGGTCTGAACTCTTTTGTGTTTGATTGTCAACAAGACTCGCCATTTGAGCCAGGAAGGTTTCTTCTGAAGCATTAAAAAAAGAAGGTTTCTTCTAAACATCTTATTGATAGCGCCGAAACTAACAGTTCAAGTCTTGCTTCCAATTTGGGTCACGGAGGTGTGTCCTAGCCCTTAACAAGCCGAGAAGGCCAGAACCAAAAAACTGTTACCCTAAACTTGCAATGCTAAACCCAACTATGAGATGGTTTTCTTTATGGTAAACTAAAAGCTTTTACAACAAATCAAAAGGAAATAGAGAATGAAAAGACACTGCCATTCATAACTGCTTTATGTGAGTTATTCTTTTATGGCTGGTTGATTATCAACCTGAGTCGCCTTATGGTTTTATTTGCACTATGATAAAAAAAATTCCATAAGTATTCCTTAATTAATCTGCATAATTTGGTTTTTCCAAAACTTCATGTGTTAGAAGCATTAATAAACTCTCATTCAAAACTATGGACTAAATGGGTTTCCATGCACGAGTTATATGAGTGTTAGATTGGGATTACGAGACCATTATGAGTGTTTGATGTAACTAGAGATCTTTTGTTACTAAATCATATCATTAACTCCAAGATGCATACAAAGTACAAGCCAGGGACAATCACCAAACCCACAAACACACCCAAACAAGAACATACATTCTCTACATCCACAGATATTCTTTAGCATTATAAAAGAAGACATCATCAAAGGCAAACACATGACAAGTGAGGGTAGATAAGAACCAAGTGGACAAAGAAAACACGATCTACTCAATCATAAACTTCTTCCTGATCTCAGTGACGAACTTAATAACCTTCTCAGAATCAGGCAAGGACTTAGCCACGCTCTCCCTCTGCATACACGTTTTAGCCCAAGCGATCAGTTTCGGACACTCTGACTCGATGTTCAAGTTACCATACTTCTCGCATGCATGGAACCACGAGTAGAACCCAATCAATCCAATGTCTACGTAGCCAAAGTCATCACCACCAAAGTAAGTTTTGTCTCTAAGCTCAGATTCAAGTGTCTTGAGCAACTCAATAAACTCTTTCTTGCCAGTCTCTTGTTCCTCACCCTTGGTCCACCACACCTTCCTCTGGGCATCATACATCTAACAACACAACATGCAACTATGTCAGAAACAGGGACTGATTTTTAATTTAGAGAGTTATAAAACATTTTTAATAAGTAAAACTGATTTGATGATAATTTTTATGACATATATATATATTATGTGAAAGAAATATAAGCTTAATATGGAAAAAAACTAAAATGGGGATATAAGCTCCCCTTAGAGTGTCCATGTAGGCACAAAAAATCGTCCAATCGGAGAGTCCGAAGTTGCCACGTCATCTCATTTATTTTTTTGTAAAAAATGAAAAAACAATGCAAAGGTAAGGATCGAACCCGGGTAAGTATGACATAAATATAAGACGTATACCACTAAGCCATTGAAACTTTCTTGGACACATATACAAGAATCACTAAATATGTAATCACACTCTTATGTACATTTTCAATAATATGGATTCAACTTTCAAGACTCCGATACTTTGTTTTGTAAAAAAAATAAGTAAGTGACTAAGCTAATATATTCTTTGAAAGTGTGAGAACATTGACAAATATGAAAAAGAAAAGATTTTTATTTTCGTGACAAAGTTAACAATTTTATAAAAGTAAGTTTAACATATAAATTTTCGTGACAAATATGAAAAAGCATAGATTTTTGTACAATTTTGACAAAACAACTTAAAACATAGTTCTCTAATGTCTTAATAAAATATTATTTAAGGGTGCAATAATTAAATATATCAATTCAATAAATTTTGTAATTTATAGACAAAACAATAACACAACAAATTTTGAAACATTTGTTTAACCTATCGATTTTTTTTCATGAGAATCCAACTAAACAAGATAAAAAACAATTAGATTTATTTAATTACCATTTTATTCAATTTTGATTAATTTCAAATTGTAATAATGTATCTTTTTGAAGTTACAAAAAAATAATGTTCTTTCTTTATTACACTAGCATTATATATAGATTCCATATACACAAATAAATATAATATAACAACATAAACTTGCTTTCCCCGATTCATATGAAAACTTTTAAAGTTATCCACCAAAGCACATTAATTAAATCAATCAAATTGTTAGAATACAACAAATTAATATATAATTTTATTTTAAATTAAATTATTTAAAAAGTGCATTTTCATTAAAAACAAAATAATAAATAAGTAAAACTGATTTGATGATAATTTTTATGACATATATATTATGTGAAAGAAATATAAGCTTAATATGGAAAAAATCTTAAATATAAAAAACTCTAAAATTAACAAAAAAACTAATAAAAATTAAACTATGATATCAATTGAAAGTTTCTATGATAATATTAATAAAATATTTAAGCGATAATTAGACAAATTTGATTTTTTTTTCCACCCAAAAGTTTATTATTAATTAGGATCATTTATTTCAAGATGTTTAAGAAATGATGGACTTAAATGATATATGAACTATGAATAGTAATACTTTGTAAAACTGACTTAGATAACACATATGCACATCATTTTCAGTCTTTTTTGATGCCTAAATTCAATTTCTTCAGAGCAGTTATTCCACAAGAGATCGTATGAGATATTGTTTTGATATTCAGATTTGTTTCTTGACTGTTAAGAAGATTGATAACTAAAAAATACCTCATTCGAATATGATATGTCTATAACCGTGTCCCCAACATGAGACAAGTTTGTTTTAAAAGTAAATAATTTTATTTTTCTTATATTATATAATAAATATATATTATTTACTGATAATAAAAATATAGTTATTCATTTATCACAAATAACTATGCAAATATGTGAATCAAGTAGAACAATGAAACAACATAATGATTTCCACAAAAAAAATTTAAAAAATATATTTATGTTATGTAGTCTTATTTTATATTCTTTAAATAATGTAATACAATATTATACATTTTTTTTTTCAAAATTGAGAAATACATATAATATCTTATCCGCGCGTAGCGCGGTTAAAAAATCTAGTTGTAATAAGATTTGTATTCTTTTTTCAATACAAAGCTAAAAAACATTAAAATAAGGGTTACAACTACACATGGTGTGAGATTTAACATAAACACACAAAAAAAAAAGATAATTAGAGAGAAAACAAAAAGACATTCCATTTTTTTTAACACAACTTCCATTAATAAAAGTTAGGTGGAGGAATTAAATTCCTCAACTATAGCCATTTAAATTTACAGAACGACACCTAATCAAAAAAGTAGAGGACCAGGAAGACAATACATGCAATCTTTCAATTTTAATATACAACACATGCAATCTCTCAATTCTAAATCAGCTAAACTGAGTGTGTGTGTGTGTGTTTTTTTCTTGGCGGAAAATATATTTAGGATTTTCACACAAATCATGTTCTTTTACTGATGGAGGAAGGTCTGTTATAGAGGAGACTGAACACATATCATGTTGATAATGTGATCAGTTCATGTGGATACATATAGATTGTTTCATCAATAATAAATTAGGGTAAGAGCTAAGAACCAACCTGGATTTTCCTGCGATCACACATATGTCACGACACGTAGGGACAGACTATGATCGTAACGTGATACATACACAGTTGACAAAAAAACACGCAGTCTTGAGTCTTGACACACACACATAGAGATCAGCAGTATAGAAACAAGAGATTATTTTTTTCATTTAAAATTGTATCTAGAAGTCTCTATATAGACCTACCAAATTACAATACGATTTATTGAAACATCGAGTGAACTCACATACTGTACATCGTGGCATTTACTTCTATCTACTAACTCGTTACATGATTTTCTATAATATTTGTTCAAAAATGATTTGAGGCGTCAAATTCCGAGACAACTTCAGCATATTTTCGGTAATTATATATTCAAGGGAGTAACTATATTATATGTATATACATTTTATAAAGAAGGAAATTAAACAACTATATATCTAATATAAAAATAGGTAAAATATGATATATTGTTGTGAATTTTGTTCGACTAATTAGTTTGAGTATGAATAACTTTTCTTGTCATCAATTTCAATAAATTCTACAGAATCTGAAATCAAACATATCTATATGTTGTATATAAATAAATGAATATGTATGTCATATGTAAGAGTGGCTATAAAATACATGTTCAAATCTTTAAAAAAAACTACATGTTCAAAGAGGAGAATCAATCGCTAATGGTGATGATTGGTTCGACTGTGGCTTAAAAAATTTAACTGTAGATGTTTAGCTGTAGATAAATTGGTTGTAGCTGTAAAGTTGTTACTGTAGACTTTTTCTGCAGAGACTTTTACTGTAGTTAAATTTGTTGTAGCTGTAAGTTATAGGCTGTAGATATTTTAAAATAAAATATATGAAATATGTGTTGTATATATAAAATTATTATTTTATATGAATTAAAATAATTTATGCTAATATTTTTGTTTATAAATTATCAAAATTTGTTGAAATTTTAAAAGTGATATGTAAATAATATTTATATTATTTAAATATCTTAATAATTAAAAAAACACTCAAATTCAAAATTAAAATATTTATAAAAGTTTTTATTATGATTATATAATTTATTTGATATTATAGATATCTTTTTTTACATTTTACAGATTCTACAGCTTATAAAAATATGATGTAGCATTTTTGCCTAAAATACATAATAAAAAGTTTTGCTTTATTTTTTTTGCTGTAGCTTTAAAAATAAAGCTAAAGCATGATTGGTAAAATTAAATAAAAACTTGATGTAGACATTAATTTTTAAAAGTAAAGCTAAAGAATAATTTATATTAATATTTTTGTTTATAAATTATCAAAATTTGTTGTAATTTTAAAAGTGATATGTAAATAATATTTATATTATTTAAATATCTTAATAATTAAAAAAACACTCAAATTCAAAATTAAAATATTTATAAAAGTTTTTATTATGATTATATAATTTATTTGATATTATAGATATCTTTTTTTACATTTTACAGATTCTACAGCTTATAAAAATATGATGTAGCATTTTTGCCTAAAATACATAATAAAAAGTTTTGCTTTATTTTTTTGCTGTAGCTTTAAAAATAAAGCTAAAGCATGATTGGTAAAATTAAATAAAAACTTGATGTAGACATTAATTTTTAAAAGTAAAGCTAAAGAATAATTTATATTAATATTTTTGTTTATAAATTATCAAAATTTGTTGTAATTTTAAAAGTGATATGTAAATAATATTTATATTATTTAAATATCTTAATAATTAAAAAAACACTCAAATTCAAAATTAAAATATTTATAAAAGTTTTTATTATGATTATATAATTTATTTGATATTATAGATATCTTTTTTTACATTTTACAGATTCTACAGCTTATAAAAATATGATGTAGCATTTTTGCCTAAAATACATAATAAAAAGTTTTGCTTTATTTTTTTTTGCTGTAGCTTTAAAAATAATGCTAAAGCATGATTGGTAAAATTAAATAAAAACTTGATGTAGACATTAATTTTTAAAAGTAAAGCTAAAGCATGATTGGTAAAATTTAGTGATTTAAAACCCAACCAATCACCCCCAATGTAGTAATGTGAAATGCGAGTGCTTATGTATAAGCTTACGTATACGTACTTCAGAACCAATAAGAGTAGGATAAAAGATCGTAATCAAAACTGATTGCTTCAGAACCAATAAGAAGATATGATAAAATATTCCTCCAATACAAGCCAAAACTCTGAGATGTGTCCAGTAATCAGTATGCTACATTTGAAACCGCAACAACGTGGACGTATATCCATAAATGATACATTTTCATGTAGAAAAATCCAAGTTAAAAGGGGTTTGAAGTTTTTGTTTTTGTATTAAGAATAAATAAAAAAATGTTTTTAGCCGATTCAGGAACATCGTCTGCTTCTGAAAACCAACATCAAGATGTAATTGCGGGGTCTAAAATGCTTCAGTATTTTTCATGAAATCAATTAGCAGTTGCATTCTTTAGTGGTCCACTAATTAGAAGGAAAATATCATTTAAATTCTGAGTTTGTCACCGGATGATAATTGCTTCAACAACAAAAAAACTAGTTGATAATCGGAAGAAGACAACAAAAAGAAGCAGGAAAATAAGAGTAGGACCCATTCCCATAACAGATATCACATGACATGAGAGATATTTTGGGTTTCAACTTTCCAAGGGCAAAATTTCTTCTAAGAACCTTCTCTTGATCTCTTTGCAGCTCATACATAGCTCGCAGAGGTATTTGTAATATAGTCTTTCGATTTTAACTCCCTTCAAATATAATTATATATTTTTTATTTTTATTTTTGATAGAAATATCAAATACATTTTCCTATTGTATAGAGAAAAATTTCAAATAAATGTCTCTAGCTAGACAGTCGAGTTTGCTGTAATATTTTAGCTAGAAAGTTCAAGATATGCAATGGACCACTGTTAGAGGTTACAAATACCATTGTCGTTTCAAGAGAACAGACCATATCCTTTAACATTTTACCAAAAAAAAAAACAGCCCTTCTCTTAAAATATTTTAGATGATTGCTTAGGACGGTGGCAAGAGCTGACCGATGCGGGTAGCCTTAGTCTCTTCTGTATAAAATGATATATCATAGCTTGTTTTGTTACAGCAATTTTAATATGAAAGATCTTTTTCAGAAAAAAAAAATTGAACAAATTGTATGAGTGGTTTTTCTTCATAAAACTGGTTATGCTTAATTTTTTTCTAAACGGGGCTGTACACTATATAACCTTACATTTCTTATCAATTAGGAAAACAGCCTCGGTATAGTTTATATAAATACACACCTTCTTGGTGGAGAGTACACGATTGCAATTTTTCCAAATAACACTACATAAAAAATTGATATTTTAAAATTTTCACACATATTAAAAAAAAATTAACTATGTACTTTTTATTTGGTTTTACCAATAAAGTTTTACTATTTATATTTTTATATTTTAATTTATGTTTTAATTTTAAAAACAAATGCATTAATTATATTTAAAACATCAAATTTTCAAATACAAAAGCAAAATCTAAAATATGAATCATTCAAAATCTAAAAGTTACATAATTATTTTAGTTTATAGTTGAAGTAAATTGTATAAATTGCATTTTCTTCAGTCCGCACAAAAATATTGTTCCCCCCTTTTTTTTTTTTTTTTTTTGAAACACTTATTGTTCCCCCCTTATTAATCATTTTTAATACCATAATCACTCAACATTATATTACTTACATAATCAAACTTTTCAGAAGTAATACGGCGTTTTTACAATGTACGTAACTCTTTCTATTTTTGTCAGCTTGTAATTAAGAGATACGAGCCTGGGACCAGAGGCGTGCCTACAGTGTATTGAAAAAGGCATTCGCCTTAGGCCCTCGAATAATATTACGTTTTTAGGGCCCCAAAATTTAAAATAATTTCTAGTTTAGTTGGTTAAATTTATTTCTAAAAAAAACTTTCCATGAGAATCGAATAACTCAATTTTTAAATCCATATATTTTTTTCTTATAGGACATAACATAGCATATTTACGTAATAAACTTATTTTTGTAAGTATTAAACTTATGTATTTCGTGAAGGTGATATATCGTATTAGAAATTTTTTTTTTTATAGTTGTATATAATTTTTTTTTTTAAACTTGCCTTAGTTCATAAAACCCTTCGCACGGCACTGCCTGGGACTAATGCATGACAATCCCTGATGCAACACCTCTCTCGTTATGTAGACTGTTAACATTTGCAAAACCCTAAATAAATAAAAATGTGAGATTAACACAAAGCTTTTTTTTTTGTCAAAATGTGAATTAACACAAAGCTTGCTTCATTAAATCATCATTACTCATGAACGTTCCATGGAAACCGTAAGGCACTCTCGAAGGAAGCGTAACCGTAGCTTCAAGCTTCATACTCACGGCGTTAATGATCTGTAGCTCCGATTTCACTTTCTCCTCGTCGTGAACAAACACCATAATGTAACCACAGTCTTCTCCATAACCAGAAACCTCTGGCAGAAACAGAGGCTCTCCTCCGTATTTTCCATCTCCGTAAACATATTTTTGAACATCTCCGGTCGATAAGTCCACTTTAGCAAAACCGGACACTTTAGGCCACGGTTCGGTTATAGCAAGGTAAGCAAACCGGGTTTTTCTACCTAAAAGATTCCGGTTTACCATACCAGCTTCAAGATTTAATTCTTCGGAGATAATAACCGGTCGACGTGTAGATTCCCCTGTTTTCAGGTTTAGTCTTATCTCCGACAAAACACTCTGAAGTGTTTTTTTTTTTTGAACTTAATTTCATATTAAATGCATAAGGAACAAAACATAATACAAGCCAAAAGACTAAAGTTTTCCGAGCTCAGCCGAACCCAATTAAGTTTACCCAAATCAAATATCATAATAGCCCGTTAGTTTAGAAATAGCCCAAAACCCCGTAGAAAGAAGAAACGCAAAAGGTTATTTTTTCAGTCGATGGTTTCGAAGGTGATGAGTACGAAGGTGAAGGTGGAGCCTTAAGCAAGCCAAAGTTGCATCATTCTGGAGGAGAGTTGTGGGTTGTTGTTTCTGTAGCTCAAGATCCGATCGCGAATCTGTCGATCAATCATCCTCAGAAGAGCATCAACGGAACGGAAAGCATTGCGGTGGAGTCTGCCGTTGCGTTCTTGCCAAATCCAGTATATGCAGCACTGCCAGGTGAGTAGTGTAAGTCGTCCTTTCCAGTTCCTGCTGTTTAAGGCTTGTAGTTGGGTTGTAACACAAGTCCATTGTTGTTCAGGGTTCAGACCAGTGCGGATGGCGAGGAGGGACCACAAGTTCCACGAGAAGGGACAACTGAAGAAAAGGTGGTCGCGCGACTCAGGACTGGTGTTACAGAGCAAACAATTCGGTGAAGTTTGTAGTCCCCATCTAAGTAGACGGTCTCGAGTGGGACAGCGGTTGAGGATGAAGAGCCAGCAGAGGAAAGAGTGCTTTGGAATACCCCCAGTGATCCAGATAATATTCTCCCAAGGAACAACAGCACCATGAGTAGTTAAGCAGTTGTAAACCTGACCCGTGGAGTAGAGTGATGATATTTTGCCCTCCACCTCCCATTCATAGTGATCTTCCTCTGGTGACAGTGCAACGGTCGTGAGAAAGACGTGTAACACTCTGAAGTGTTTCGTCGTGTTCTTTGAAAACTGAGTCAGGTGGCGTCATGCATGACCCTACCACGACAACCTCGTCTGTGTCTGGCTCCTCCCAAGCGTTCCAGAGATGGAAACAGAAGCAATCAGGCACTTCGATCCATAGAATTAACGAGGCATCTTTATCGTATTTGTTCAAAACACCAAATCTTGATCTCTTCTCCTTGTCGTAAACCACAGGAGAGACACCTCTGACCATCTCGGCTAATCTGAACACCACTTGTTGGTCTGGAATCACCACGAAGTTCTCAGTGATCGCGAAGTCGTGGATCATCGTCGGTTCATCAAGTGGAATCTCGACGTCTGGAGATTTCTCACCGTTGGACGTGAACTGTAAACCCAAAGCCCATAACACAAGCTTTGGAGACAAAGGCCCAGTCATCTGCATCACCCTTCAACGGTAACAAAAGCACAGATCATGTGACGCCTAAAGGTAGTCTTCGTACGGGACATACAGCTAAGGAAATACAGCTATCAAACCGTTTTGAAACCTTAGGATTGTGTGCTGTCACATGCTGAGCTGTGCTCTCCTTTGTCTCTACATGAGTACATGTTTTCCCTATATAATGTACTCTATTGTAATCGATGAACCTAAGTTGAAAACCCTAATAAGAAAGTTATCTTCTTCACAAAGAAACCCTATTTCTCACCAAGCTTACATGGTATCAGAGCCATGGATGGTGATCCTTATACCTCTCCTTTGACAATCACTCAGTGTGTTACTCTAAAACTCAATGATTCAAACTATCTTTCCTGGAAATTTCAGTTCGAGCAATTCCTCAACAGTCAGTCTCTTCTCGGTCATGTCAACGGCAGCACTCCTCGCCCACCTCCGATTCTCACCACCGTGAATGGCGAACAAACTACAGAGACCGCAAATCCTGAGTACGCTCAATGGGTCCGTACTGATCAACGTATCATGGCTTGGTTGGTCGGATCCTTGTCTGAAACAGTCATCAGTAGTGTTTACGGTCTCCGTTCTTCTCAAGAGCTGTGGTACTATCTCGCACAGAAATACAACCGCGTTTCTCCGACAAGAAAGCTCGACCTCCAGAGTCGAATCCAGACAACAAAGAAGGGCTCTCGGACTCTCTCTGTTTATCTCGCTGAAATCAAGTCGCTTTGCGACCAACTGGACTCGATTGGTGCGCCGTTGTCTGAGCAAGAGAAGATCTATGGCGTTCTGCGTGGACTTGGGAGAGAGTACGAGTCGATCTCTACTGTCATTGAGAGCTCAATGGATGCTTTTCCGGGTCCTAACTACGATGATGTTGTTTTTAAGCTTATCAGCTTTAACGACAAGTTAGCTACCTACGAAGCTCCAACAGACGTCTCTATCAACCAAGCCTTCTACACTAACAGAGGGGGATACTCTTCTCGCGGTAGAGGTCGTGGTGGTTCTCGTGGCAGAGGTAACTATTCCACCCAAGGTCGTGGCTTTCATCAACAGATCAGTCAGTCTTCTGGACGGGGTTCCTCTTCTGCGCCTGATAACCGTCCAACCTGTCAGATCTGTCACAAGTTTGGCCATCCAGCCTATAAGTGTTACAAACGCTTCGATCACTCTTACCAAGCAGAGGAGTACCACACCGCTTTGGCTGCTATGCGTGCCCAAGACACCCGCTACGACTCTGGTCAGGAATGGTACGCGGACTCTGGAGCAACTGCTCACATCACCAACAACGTCTCTCAGCTTCAGTCTTCACAGGCCTATACTGGAGATGACACTGTGTTGGTTGGTAACGGTGAGTGTGTGCCTATAACACACGTTGGTACTGCTATGTTGCCTAGTCTTCAAGGTAATCTTCCCCTTAAAGATGTTCTTATCTGTCCTGCAATGACTAAATCACTTCTGTCTGTCTCAAAACTTACGGCTGATTATCCCTGTTCAATTGAGTTCGATGCTGATAGTGTTATTGTGAAGGACAAACAGACAAGGCAGCTACTAACCAAAGGAGTTAGACAAAAAGATCTGTACGTATTGGAGAACCTGAAGTTCATGGCCTTCTATTCTCACAGACAGCAGGCTGCAAGTGGTGATGTGTGGCACATGAGGCTAGGTCACCCCCACCATGAAGTTCTCCAGCGTCTTGCATCAAATAAAGCCATCATCATCAATAATCTCAGTCGTCAGCTCTGTGAGGCGTGTCAACTGGGCAAGTCTAGTCGTTTACCGTTTTCTAGTTCTGAGTTTGTAGCTTCCCGTCCCTTAGAGAGAGTGCATTGTGACCTCTGGGGGCCTTCTCCAGTTGTGTCTACACAAGGGTTTCGGTTTTATGCAGTTTTTGTAGATCATTTCTCAAGATATACTTGGATGTACCCTTTGAGAATGAAATCAGACTTCTTTACTACATTCTTGAGCTTCCAGAACTTAGTAGAAAGACAACTTGACAGCAAAATACAAGTGTTTCAAAGTGATGGTGGTGGAGAGTTTATTAGCAAACAACTGCTCAATCATTTTGCGTCTTGTGGGATCAAACAACATCTTTCCTGTCCTTATACCCCACAACAAAACGGTCTCGCTGAGAGGAAGCACCGTTATGTTACTGAGTTGGGGCTATCACTTATGTTTCAAAGTAAGGTTCCTCACCAGTTGTGGGTCGAAGCGTTTCTCACTGCTACATATCTCGGCAATTTGATGCCATCTTCGGTGTTACCTGAAAAGAAAAGCCCCTATGAAATGCTTGTTGGCAAACCTCCGGTTTATTCCTCTCTGCGTGTGTTTGGAACAAGCTGCTATCCGTTTCTCAGGCCTTATGGAAAGAATAAGTTTGATCCGAAAAGTCTACACTGTGTCTTTCTTGGTTACAGTGAGAAGCATAAGGGATATAGATGTTTACATCCACCGTCTGCTAGAGTTTATATCAGTCGCCATGTTCTTTTTGAAGAAAACAAGTTTCCATATGAAAAGGAGTTTCAGTCGTTCCTTTCATCACTGGACACTCCTCTTCTCTCAAGTTGGCGTTCTGAACATGTTACAGCTAAGGAACAGGTGGTTGATCAACCGGCTGCTGAAGAGTTTATCCCTCCCCCAAGGAAAACTCAAGCCCCACCTCCTGTTTCCCCTGCATCTGCAGCATCTATCTTTTCTGATGAGGATTTCCCTCCTCTGCCTTCGCCTCCTGTGTCTCCAGTTCAACAAGAAGTTGTGCAACCTGCACCAGTTCATCAAATGGTCACTCGAGCCAAAGATGGGATCAGGAAACCTAACCCAAAGTATGCGTTGGTCACTGTAAAATCTCTCTACCCTGAACCGAAGACTCTTGCTGCAGCTCTCAAGGATCCACACTGGACCAATGCAATGCAGCATGAGAAAAACAATATGGATATCACTCATACGTGGGATCTAGTTCCCCCTGATCCCACCATTCAACCAATTAGCAGTGGATGGGTACATAAGTCGAAGCTAAACGCAGATGGAACCTTGAACAAGCGCAAATCAAGACTAGTAGCTCGAGGAAACGAGCAATCTGAGGGTATTGACTTTGTTGAGACCTACAGCCCGGTGGTACGTACAGCAACAATACGCTCAGTGCTACACATTGCGACAGTTAAGGGTTGGAAAATCAAACAACTAGATGTAGAAAATGCTTTTCTCCACGGGGATCTCAAGGAGACTGTGTATATGAAGCAGCCTCCGGGGCTAGAAGATAAAGAAAAGCCTCATCACCTTTGTAAGCTACGCAAAGCTATCTACGGACTTCGCCAGTCTCCACGTGCTTGGTTTGATAAGTTCAGTACCTTCTTACTGGAGTTTGGGTTTAAATGCACTCATGGCGATCCTTCTCTGTTCGTGTATCTCCATGGAGACGATGTTATCTACCTCCTGCTCTACGTGGATGATATGCTGTTAACAGGAAACAATGAGAAGTTGATTGAGAAGCTAATGGTAACGCTGAACACTACTTTCCGGATGAAAGACATGGGCTCAGTGCATTACTTCCTTGGCATACAAGTCCAAGCACACACTGATGGCTTGTTTCTTTGTCAAGAAAGATATACACTTGATCTCCTAGAGGCTGCAGGAATGTCAGATTGCGCTCCAATGCCAACTCCGTTACCAATACAGTTAGACAAGGTACCTGGCAACGACAAGCTGTTCTCTGAGCCGACATATTTTCGAAGCTTAGCGGGTAAGCTCCAGTATCTGACTCTGACAAGGCCAGATATTCAGTATGCAGTAAACTACGTGTGCCAGAAGATGCACTCTCCAACAGTTGCTGATTTCTCCAACCTAAAGAGAATACTGCGTTACCTCAAAGGGACATGCCGCCTTGGTCTGAATATCAACGCACAAACTGGCTTTCTTCTGTATGGCTTCAGTGACAGTGACTGGGCTGGCTGCAAAGACACTCGCCGGTCCACAGGTGGTCTCTGTACGTTCCTCGGCTCCAACATAATCTCGTGGTCTGCAAAGAGGCACCCAACTGTGTCAAGGTCTTCAACAGAAGCAGAGTACCGCACTCTGTCCATCACAGCGACTGAACTCAAGTGGATAGCGTCCTTACTTGGTGAGATGGGGATCTCTCTTCCTGATACACCTGAGTTGTTCTGTGATAACCTCTCTGCTGTCTACTTGACTGCTAATCCAGCTCTTCACAACAGAAGCAAGCATTTTGACACAGACTTTCATTATGTACGCGAGAGGGTTGCTCTGGGTGCTCTCGTCGTCAGTCAGGTCCCTGCGGTTCTTCAACTTGCTGATATCTTCACCAAGTCGCTTCCGCAACAACCTTTCTTTGCCTTGCGCGACAAACTTGGGATCAGTAAGCCTCCTGCTCCAAGTTTGAGGGGGTGTGTAAACCCAAAGCCCATAACACAAGCTTTGGAGACAAAGGCCCAGTCATCTGCATCACCCTTCAACGGTAACAAAAGCACAGATCATGTGACGCCTAAAGGTAGTCTTCGTACGGGACATACAGCTAAGGAAATACAGCTATCAAACCGTTTTGAAACCTTAGGATTGTGTGCTGTCACATGCTGAGCTGTGCTCTCCTTTGTCTCTACATGAGTACATGTTTTCCCTATATAATGTACTCTATTGTAATCGATGAACCTAAGTTGAAAACCCTAATAAGAAAGTTATCTTCTTCACAAAGAAACCCTATTTCTCACCAAGCTTACATGAACCTGAAGTATTTTAAGTAAGGCTTTGATACGACGTCGTAGCTGAGAGCGAATAGTTCTCCGGTTTCCGGGTCGAGTTTCGGGTGGGCGATCATTGTGGTTTTGAGCTGACCGTTGAAATCGTACCGACCCGAAGTTCTTAAATCTCCGGTTTGGGTGATTATTACATGGTATGGTAAATCGTCTTCTGACATGGCTAAGAGATAACCGTTGAAATAGATTAAACCGGTATTAGCCACACCGAGTCCGCGGGTCGTGTCGATTAACCCGGATAGCCCTCGGGCGTTGAAGAGCATGAGCTTGGCGATACCCAAGTGTCCGTGAAGCTCTCCAATTGCTTTGGGGAAGATAGATCGACCGAGTTCTCGCTCTTGAACCAACCGGTTTGTTTCGGTGAACCGGCAAGAATAGCTAACTGAACCGTTATTGAACCGGACAGCGTGTACCATACCGTCTCCATCGAATAAATGGTGGCCGGAGATTGGTTTGTGAAGCGGGTTGGCTCCGTTTCTGACGTAAACTCCTTGAATACACTCTGGCAACGTTCCGGTCACCGGAAGGTTATGTTGGACTGGTTGCTCCGGGACCGGGAAGAAGTTTCCGGCTATTTGTACGGCGGGGTCAGCCGTTTTAGGGAGCGGATGATGGCGGCGCTCGTAGGAGACCATGGCGTTCTCCACCGCGTTTAAAATCGTAGCGGCGGTTCTCTGTGCTTGGTTCGTCGTGTTAGGAATCAAGGATGCGACGTCTTTACATAGTTTCTTCCAAGAAATTGGTTTATACGTAGCCGGAGGTTGGAGAGACGAGGAGATGGGAAATGTTTTGTTGACGGGGTAAGAAACAGAGCAAGGGGTTGGTTTCTTGTTTCTGAGTGTTGACGAAGAGGAGAATGATAGAGATTTAAGATGGGGTCTCGAAGCAGAAGAAGTAGAAGCCATGGTCGATTGATCCTGTCGTGTTTTGATAAAACGCTGCGTTTATAGGTTTTGTATTGGTTTCTTCATTACCAGGTTTGTGTGTTTATTTTTATTTCGTGAGAGAATGAGAGATGTATGTATATTG
Organism: Brassica napus; assembly: GCF_020379485.1. NCBI lineage: Eukaryota > Viridiplantae > Streptophyta > Magnoliopsida > Brassicales > Brassicaceae > Brassica > Brassica napus. The sequence continues at coordinate 127,998 of NW_026016306.1, forward strand.
CGGAAACAAAGGCAGGAGGTTCTCTGTATATATATAAGGAAGAAAGATGGGTGTTATCGCATCTTTGCTACTCAATTTTACATGTCTTAAAAGAAAAACTAAGAAAACAACCACCTAAAGATTTTTTTTTTTTTTTTTTGGGGGGGGGGGGGGGGGGGGGGGGTCAATTTTTAAGAAAATTGGACAAGATTCTTCATTTCTCTGCATAACTTACATTTTATTATATACTACACTTATTAAATACATAGGATAGAACAATCAGTTCATAGCAATAATATATAGCATGAGGAAGGGGTGGTTCATATTCATAATACATGTAGGAGGATAATGATGGTTGAATCAATTTATAGCAATAATACATAGCATGAGGAAGGAGTTGGTTTATACCCATAATACATGGAAGGAGGATAATGACGGTTGCATGCATTTTTGGAGAAACACATTGGACATACTAAAATGTGGCATACTATACTACACATTGTTGCATAAGATAGTATAATCAAAGTGACATATAGAAAGAAAATTAAGTGTGGTGGACATACCACATATATAAACTGACAAGTTTCTTTGGCTTTCAATTTAAAACCAATTGAGTGGATTTATCCAAGTCTCTTATATATTATTCAAGTTTCATCCATATTTCTAATGTGAGATCTTCTTTCCAACACTCTCCCTCGATATAATGGTACGTATTACCATTAATCTCGCAGAATCTATCATACCCCATCAGAGACAATTATGCTTTATTTTTTCTAGCAATTTCGGAGGAACTGAGCTTTCTATGGACCATTAGCTAATGAGTTGATCGGACTACTTTCCGGGTTAAAACATATTACAATATCTTATTATCTACTGCTCTAGTCAACTCAATCAAAATAAAAAGAGGGGAAGAAAGAAGGGCGAGAAAAGATGAGAATGATGAAGAGAAGATGAGAAGGACAAGTAGAAGACCGAGGAGGGTAAAAGGAATGAAAAGAAGGTGGAGAAACATGGAAGATGGAGAGAGAGGTAGAGAGAGAGAGAGAGGTAGAGAGAGAGAGAGAGAGAGAGAGAGAGAGAGAGAGAGAGAGAGAGAGAGAGAGAGAGCATTTAGTATACTATTATATATTTTGTAACTATTTAGTACTATAGCATGTGAAAGTATATATTTTGTTTCGATTGTATATTTCGACAAGTGGTGTGTACATTTTGAAAGGTTGAGTTACAACATTATGGATTCAAATATATCGAAGTTCTCGAACGTAGTTTTTGAATAATTATGCGAATTTTCTGTAATCTATATGGTTAAATATGATTTCCAATGTAAAATTAAAATTAAACTATACTATATAAATATTTAATATAATATAGCTTTAAAACACTACTAATTATATTTTAGAGTGGTATTATATTCTATATAAATGATATAGAACAAAATAAAATATTTTCATTCAAACATATTATATCCTTATAAGAAATATATATCCGTTTTATAAAAAAAAGTTATGATGTACGTGTAAAAATAATGTTTTTCATGTATGATTGATTAGCTGTTTCAAAAAGTTGTTGTGAAGACATTAAAATCAATTAATATGATATGGGGTGAACAATCTTAATAACATACTAGATTTTGACCCGCGCTTAAAAGCGCGGGTTATTTTTCAGTTGATAAAAGTATATGATATGAATTAGTATTTTAGTTTTGTTATATATTATTATGTTACAAAATTTTATTATGTCAAAAAAAATTATTATTATGTAATTATATTTTTAATCGTTTGATTACTTTTTTCAAAAAAAATTATATGGATTGATCAGATTCAGTGCGTCTATTATTTTAAAATAAATTATTTTCAATTAGATAAGAACAATACTTTTATATTAAGTTTGGACCCGTCGTCGAACCAGTAAACACGATGACTTGTGCATAAGCTGGTTTAGATTTAATGAAAACTCGTTAATTTAAAGCATGCAAACTTCGAAAAAACATGCAATCAAGTGTGACCCGGCATTTGGTTTACATGGTAGGAAAAAAATAATCTTCAATAATATTTTAAGAGATGAATGAAACTTCTAATATATTAATGTAATAAAAAATAATTTAACGTAAATATATATAATTTTGTTTTAACAAATGATTTGCTAAAGTGTTTTTTTATTAAATTTGATTTTGTAAATATTTAGAATTATATAATCTAAGATGACATGATATAATATGCTGTATGATATATGCTTTCATTTTAATAATTGATATCTAAATATTATATATCCATCTTTGAGCATAATATATGATGTATATAACGTTATTGAACAACAACAATAACATTGGATGATAATAAGAAAAATAATTAGAGAAGTGTATCATACAAAATGAAAAATAATAATAGGATTTATTTAAATTATTTAAATTATTTATAGTTATTGTAGTTAATGGTAGGATAAAAAATAAAGAGTTTTATATAGATGTTATAAATTCTTTTATAAATATTTTTAAAAATATTTTCTTTTAATAATATAAATTTTCAATCGCATCTATAATATATTCTTATCAAAAATCATCATAACAATATATTTAGAATATATATATTTAGAATATATTGTTAAACTAAATTAGAGAAATATAAGGTAATTGATTATTGCATAGTTAGAGAAATATAAGGTAATTGACTATTGCATAGTTAGAGAACTATAAGGTGAGATCAAAAAAATAGTTAAGCTTAATGAAAGGGTCCAACAACTTTTCATAGGTAGATTTTTTAAAACTCCTTCCCTTTTAATAGTATAGATTACAAAACAAACAAAATAAAAGAGAGGATAGATGCAAATTTTTGCTTCCAAATTTACATGGGCAATTTCGTCTAAAAAATGCATTAATATATAACATATTATAGCACTTGGTTTGTTATGTGTATGGAGTGAATTATTATTTTTAGGTTATGAAATGTAATTTCTCATAATATAAACGTCTATGGTTCCTCGGTCCACTTATACCCAACAAATTCATAATGAAAATCCAATTATATGAAATAAATTTGTTTATAACTTAAGAGAAAAATACAGTAGACATGACAAACAAGGGATGCATGTTTATATGTTTGCATTATTCTTAGAGATTAACAAATTATAGGGTTTAAGTAACCCAATAACATTAAGTATATGTGGTCATGTAGATATACATAGACAATGATAGAACTACTTGCGGAGGAGATGAGGTTAGCTGACCCCGTATTTTTTATTTGTTGTTGTTTATAGTGAAAGCTTGTTAGGGTAAAATGAAAAATTGGTTAATTCATGTATATTGACTTTTTATTTAAAGTTAATATCTATATTGTTATACCTCTTTTAATATTACTATATAGCTGTATATATTAGCACTGACCCCCATGAAAATAATTCTTACTTCTGCCACTGAATATAGAGTTATGTTTTAGATTTCACTCGAATATTTGAAGAAAAAATTTATCCTCATTGTTAGACTTGAAACTTCGATTTTTTTAGAAATAAATATATATTTTGTATAAATCTTTGCGTTGTGCAAACGGAAGTTACGTGAATTATTTATACACCATGAGCAAAAAAGGTTTTGTTATGCCCGAAAAACCTTAGTGCATGATTAACCCTGGTTTTTTAGCCGAAGTTCTTAATTCATGATTTGATATTTTTTTTATTTTTTTTTTACACTTTTTGGTTTAGAGACGGCTTTTATATCTCCTATTTAAGAAAATGTTCTTAATTTTTCTTAGTTAAAATCTAAGAAAAGTTAAGAACCGTCTCTTAGCCGAAATTAAGAATCTCAGTTAAGAGACTGAGTTAATGATGGTCTTAAGAGGTCCTTTGGCAAAAAAAAGAGAACCTAAGAGGTCATAAAGATTCTTTGATTGCTTGTTATATACTCTTTATGTTTCTAAATAAGTGTCACTTTAACATTTTTTTTGTTACATAAAAAATATCATTCTGTAATTCTAATGTAATTTATAATTAATTTTAACTAAATATTAATTAAAATGCAATAAAAAAAGAAAAGTTTTTTGCATTAATTAACTTGATCTTATAAATAAATTTGTTTTTCTCAAATAATAAGGTTAACTGTTGTAATTAATGAAAACATAAATACATCTATTATTTTTTTAATATGTGTGAAAAATGCCTAAGTGATATTCTTTATGTAACCGGAGTAAAGTTTTGTGTCAAAGGGTTTTATTATTATTATTTTTTTGGGAAAACAACGGGTTTTATTATTCATCCATTGATTGTCGTGGTTGGTAAAGTATTATCGATAAATTGATACATAAAATACAATTAGCAAGGAGATTCAATTATACCAAGCTACATAAGTGATTATGTTAAGTTGGTTGGTTTGATCATTATGTTTTGCGTTTGAAAACTGAAAAACAGTCGTTCGTTGATACATCATATTCCACTAAATACACCATTAATTAATTACATTTAATAATTCGTTCTTAAGTAACGGGAAACACAGATCAGTTGTGCCCATTGTTTCGTAGCACCAGATTTATGTTCTAAACTCCCAATTGTAATATGAGAGAATAAAGTAATGGATTCATGATTTTTCTGTAGAAATAGTATCGTATATATAACAGAAATATCGAAAAGGATCTTTAACAAAAAAATCTAAAGTGGAAATGAGGTTTTCAATTGAAAAGTAATCTTGAATTAAAAGATTGTGCGTCGTAAACTTAAGTAAGAGATTAGTTTACCACCTCAAGCACCAAACTGTATTGTTTAAATATTAATATATGTTAATAAATGTTAGTTATATGTTATTTTATAAATGTTAATATATGTTATTTTGAGAAAACTGGAAACAAAAAATATAATGTTCGAGTTGCATTAATAAACATAATTATTTATTTTTTTAAAAATTCATGTACACATATGAATATTTATAAAATAACTAAATCCTATTAATTGGTTAATCATTTTTTTAGAATTGTGAAGACATTGTATAATTTATATCTATTAAAATCAGGTAAAATATTATTTATAATTTTATCTTTTTCTTAACTTGGCATGTGATTTGAGAAATATGGTGTTCGATTTTCAGTTTTGTTGTTTAAAATTATTTTATTTTTAATCATTAGATCAAAAATATATTCATATATATATATATATATATAAACTTTCTTGATATTTCCTTTGTTTATTTATGTTATTTAAGGAAAATATAATGTAAGAAAAATAAAATTCGTTTTATAATACAAAATCTATAAAAGTTAGTAATGTTTTCTTTTTTTTATGTTATTTAAGGAAGATATAATGTAAGAAAAATAAAATTCGTTTTATAATACAAAATCTATAAAAGTTAGTAATGTTTTCTTTTTATTATATATGTTATTTTACAAAAAATAAAAAGGAAAATAAATAAAATCTAATTAACAAAGACTACTAAATAAAAAGAAAAATACATTTAATAATGATAATTAGATTTAATATTTTTAATTCATGAGGGTTAACTCTATAATTAACCACTATAAAAATTAACATGAACGTGACACCATAGGAAATGATTTCCAAATAATATTATAGAGATGACATTATATTTATATTCCCAAACTATTATAATTCATTCCACATACAACTGGGGAAAAAAATCACATACATTCAAAATTTTAAGTTTGAAAGTGTCAAAAGGTTTGCAGATTATGAAATCATCATATTACTTATGGTGTAAAAAAATCATATTAAACTCCAGGATTTTTACTGTCAACTGGAACAAACTTATCGGGCTGATAGTGGCCTCATATTTGACAAGACAACACTGTTCCTCAACAGGTATTTATTTCAAATCACTGCTCATAGTTTATGGAGGGAATGAAATTGCAGAAGACGTCGAGAGCCACACTCCACACAGGAAACACTTATCAGAACCATCGAGAAGACAGTCCGTAATAGGCTGAGCTCAATAAGGCTTATGGGAGGCTATCGCTACGAGGAAGGCTTACGTATAACGACTAGCTCTCATAATATTAGAATGGCTAAACTCTGAGTTACCCTTAATGAATTTTATATATATTCTATTATATAATAAAATGAATTTTATATTAAAAATCTTATATATTTTTTTAAAAAATAATTATGATGATTCTTATATATTACGTTGTTATCTTAAACTAATATCACATTTTGATCCGCGCTTTCAAAGCGCGGTTTTTTTTCTTCAATTGACAAATATTTAGTAAATGTCATATTTTCATATATTTGTGTTATTATTTTATAAAAGACTTAATCTTTTTATCTTTATTTATCGTATTTCATTTTAAATAACTATTTATGTTAAAAAAATTAAACTTTATTTCTTCAATGAATTAAGTTGGTATAACTCTGATAAATTAATTTTATTATGTGGTTAATATTTTAATAAAAAAATCATATACTTTTAATAAAGATTTATACTTTTCAATGAAAAAATTCAACTTTTTTATGAATGCTTAAATTATATTAAGAAAAGAAAAAAAAATAATAATTAGGAATAGTTGAAAAAAAATTATTTGCACTTGGACTCAATGGCCCAATGGAAAAAAAATGTGAAAATACTTAATCATGCAATGTTATTAATATTATTTGATTGCCCTTAATGAATCATGCAATGTTAGTAAAGAAAATGACAGGCTAAGGTAAAAATGACAATATGATCCTGCTTTAATAGTATAGATTTTACTATTATAAAAGTAAAAAAAAATTAAAAGAATTTAATATTATATTTTTTTTTAAAAATAAGATAATTCTTATATAGTGTGTTGTTATCTTGATGTAAATATTATTTTACTTACAATATTTACTTATAATTTTACTTATACAAATATATCTTAAAATCACTTCTTAGAAAATATCTTTATACAAATATATTTCTTCATTAATATTTACTTAGATATTATTTTTATCTTAAATTTTAACTTTCATAATAGTAAAATATTATTTTAAGATAACAACACAATATATAAGAATTATCTTATATATTTTTTTGAATATAATATTGCAAAAAATCAATTCTCTTAATTTTTTTACTTTTATAATAGTAAAATATTATTTTAAGATAACAACATAATATATAAGAATCATCATAATTACTTTTTAAAAAATATAAGATTTTTAATATAAAATTTGTTTTATTATATAATAGAATATATATATATATATATATAAATTCATTAAGAATAACATAAACTATAGTCACTCTAATTTTTAACGTGAGAGTTCCGTTGCGAAAAATTACTTCGTAAATAATAATATAGATTGAGATTAGCGTTGACTTCTAAAGACTAGGCATAAATTTCAAAATTTTGATTAGTTAAGGCAGGGCCGGCCATGGGCTAAAGCCCGTAAAGCATGGGCTTTAGACGCCAAGAAATATAGGAACATAGGGGCGCCAAAGTTTACAATATCTGCTCTGGTCTAGTGGTCTTTGTTACTGGCATCTGGTCATAAAGGTAACGGGTTCGAATCTCAAGTCTTTTATTCTTATTTTTTTTTATAACATTTTGTCCCTTTTCTAATTATAGATTTGATTCTCTTTTACGGAAGATTTAGGTAACATCATTTATTAGGAGATTTCCATTTATTAGCCCCTTTTGTTATGTATTTCTTTATAACTCTCTTTTCTATTTCTCTATATCCATAAGATAATGTTATCAAAATTGGCTCTAATCGGTAATCCTTCAACCATAACAATCTTTTTTTTTAAACAAAAAATCTAATTATTAGTTTCTCATATTACACATTTTAGTGTGATTAATCTTCTTTGTCAAAATAGTTGTATCTTTTAAGTCATTTTCTCTTTTTTTTTGGGAAAGTTCTTGTAGTATTTTATAAACTTTTGAAGTTCAATAAAATAAAACAAGTTGAAATTGATATATACATGATTGTATCATATGTTTTGTTCTACTATATATATAATAACTTTTGGATTTGTAAAAAAATACTACTATTTTTGATTATAATTAGAATTGTTGTCAAATGCAATTATAAAAACGGCTAACATCCTGTAATTTCTAAACAAATGAATGATTGTTGTCTAAACACAAAAGAAATTTCTTATAGTCAATTCTGATTTTAGTTGCTTATGTAAAAAATCAATTTTTATAGAATTTTATAAAGAATTATCTACGATAAATGATATACAACTTAACTAAAATACTTGATTATTTGAAATTAGAAAATTATTTTCAAGAAAATATTATATTTTTTTTTCAAAATAATATTTTGACGTTTTGTATTTTATTTCTTTGAAAATAATATAATGTTTAATAGTATTATTTTAATATTTTTAACTATATAAAATTCTTAGTTATAATTAAGGGCATTATTTTTTGGTATGCTTTAGGCGCCGTAATAATCCGGACCGGCACTGAGTTAAGGTATGTTTTAGCATGGAATAAAAGTTGGGGTATGTATTTTTTTATCAACCCCTAGTTTAAACATAAATTTCAAATTTTTGATTAATGAAGGTATGTTTTGACATGCAATAAAAGTTGGGGTATATATTTTTCAACGATTCCTAGTTCGGGCATGAATAATCCATTTTCCTATGACTTTTGTCTATAGCTAATGCATCAGAATTTATAGAATAAGTAATTGTTAGGCAGAAATTTAGCATGGAAGGAGCCTTTATGGGCCTTTACGTTCCTATTATGCCTTGATGGAGGAACTCCCATAGTCTAAGTATCTCCCATAGTAACTCCTTTATGGGCCTTTACGTTCCTATTATGCCTTTATAGAATAAGTAATTGTTAGGCAGAAACTCTATTACAGAAATCATGGAGGAAAAAAAATCTTGATGGAGGAACTCCCAAACTTTTTTTCTTCAATTGTTCCAATCTTGCTCAATCAATTGTTGATGAAAATTATCAGTAAATTCAGTCCCAACAAATAAAATCTTGTTTTGCAAAAATTCATGTTTCAAAACTTAAGAGCATCACTAACGCTGGTTTCTCATGATGACTATAAGTCTATAATATTGACAAACAGAAATCATGAGAGAGACATAAAACGATTCTTGTTAGAGATACTTTCAGATTTTTTATAGAAGATCATTGACTGACTTTCTTTTAGGTTAAAATATAATTTTACAAAAATAAAACTAAATTTATCAAAATATTAAATCCTCAAAACTTCGCTTCCACCAAATTGGCTCTAGGATTTGGGATTATTGAAGTTTAGCATAGCCTCCGTTGAAAAAACAAAATCTCCAAACATTATTTGACAAATGTTGTTTTTTCAGAATTTGGCTTATGTATTATTACCACATTCATTTTCTTGGAAAAAAAAGTCATGGTTTAGTGAAAATGATGACACGTCTTAATTCTTATTATGACACTTCTAATTGTATTTATGAAGTTTTACATTTTTGGTAAGATACTTTAATTATAAAAATAACGTACTTATATGTAACCATTAATAAAACATTAAAACTAATAACATAATTATAAATATATAATTATTTTACATTAACTTAGCATTGAAAAATGAAATATGTAAACATCTAAAATTTTCAAAATTAATTATGAATATATTCTTTTACTTGAGATGCTTTAATCCATTAATTGGTATGAAAAAACTAATCAAATTAGTAAAACAATTTGTATGTAATCACCATAAAATGTGTCTATTGAACGACTTTTAGTTGACTTATTGAGTTAATTAATAAATTATTTTATATAACTTAAATGTAAATATAATTCATATTTTATTAATAAATTAATTTATTATTTTAATATTTTTAACAAAAAAAACCTAAAATTTATACATTATATACGTATTAAGATAAATAAAATCATAAATAAAATATAAAATAAACAAAAAATATTTTATAGTTTAATTTTTACCAAATATAAAAATAAAAATAAAATGGATAAACCAAAGAAATATAACTTATGAAAAATTATTTATATTAATACTGAAAAAGCTAAGAAAATAATAATATTAAAATTCGAATTTTTACTTTGGAAAATAATAAATTATTTTAAATTTATTATCAATGCACACGACACAACAATTTTCGTAGTTAATCATCTTGTTTTAAGCGAATCTCTTGTTATTAACTATACTTTGATATGCGCGTCCGCGCTGATTGTTTTTCATTTTTAATGTATAACATTTATAAATGATCGAACATTTTTAATGTTTGACGTGTGTTCATTATTCATGTTGTGTTTGTTATTCATATTGTGTTTGGACGTTAAACCAATTAAGTGATATACTTTCTTTGACAAAAGTTTTATTGAGCTCATGTAGTATTTTACTAATACTTTGCATAGTTTTAACAAATTTATTTTTGTATTAAGTTTGGTTCTATTTTAAGTGATTTATTTATAGATATGAAAGTTTGAGATGTGTTATCAGTTTTATATTTTGGTATAATGTGTTATATAGTTTACTCAATTTTGACATGTTATAAACACATGATACTTTAATTTTTTTTAATTTTTTTCTACTTTGTATTGAAATATATTTGTCGAAATCAAAATTTGAGATGAATTGATAGACCCTTTTTTAGGGGTAGACAATAACATTATATACTTTAAATCAGTGTTTATTAATTGTATGTTTATATAATATGATTATTGATTATATATATATTATATATTGTACTATTTTATTTATGTAACATTTTATACCAAAATTTTATATTAGTTTAAAATAAAAAAATATTTATGAAAATAAAGTAGGTAAACTCATTATTTCATTCTTTCTTCACCAAAAATGATTTATCTAAGAAATTTTAATATCAAGTAACTATGCAATGGAAATCCTTAATTTAAATTTTAAATACTAACATCTTAATTTAAGATTGAGTCAATTCAATTTTAAATTTCTCTGTATTGTATTCTAATTTTTATTTTTAAAACCGGGTTTGCTTCAAATCTCTGGTCTAGATAATATGTGTAGAATCTAGGTATAAAATTTCTAACAACTCGCCGGGTTTACTTTAAATCCCTGGTCTAAAATTAATTAGTACTAGATATCGACTCGCGCAACCGCGCAGATTTTTGTTTTCATTTATTTTTATATAAATATTTTGTTTTTAATTCTAAATTAGTATATATTATAATATATATATATGTCTATCAATTTTTAAAACATAATAAGTTTACGGTATATTTTTTTCATTGAATAGATTGTTTCAAACTTTCACATGTATTTGTATCTTCTTCTATATATATATTTTTGGATTACTATTTTGTTATTAAAATCATAACTATATATATAAAGATTAGTAAAATATTGTTTTATTTTCATATTCAAATATATTGTAACATTTCACAAATTTAGAAAGTGTTTAAAAAATTAAACTTTTCGCTTCATAGATTTATATTATCAAGTAAATAATTAAATATTTAGTTTTTGTTTACTTTTTAAAATAAAAAATATAGTTTAAAATTTTTTTTCATTGGTTTAAGGTAGTAAAGATTAATCATTGTTAGATGATATAATTTTTGTTATTTAAAAAAAATCTTTACAATTTTAAAAGTTATCATAGACAAATATTTAAATATTTAACATATGGAGGTATAATATTACAACATTAAATTATATCTATTTAATTTATATTATCTATAAATCCAATGGATTATCTATTATTTAAATCCAATTATTGATAGCCCAATAAAAATTTCTGGTAGGTCCAAAATTTGAATGATAAAATTATAGATTAAATGTAATATGACTTTCTAGGAATATGTCCATTAGGTCCATTTTAAAAAATAAATCATACATTAATCAAGGTTGTGACTTCTGTTTTAATATATAAGATATATAATTGGAATACATTATGTATTTAAATATATACTAATTAATTTTGTGAAATTTCTATAAGGAGATACACAATGATGTTTTAGTTACATCTTAACTTACATAAAAACAAATAAATGATCAGCAACTCTGCAGAAAAATATACTCAACGAATGAACTACTTAGCAGTTCATGTTCCAAGTGTTTTGCATCTCGTCCTCTTTCATGGGCAATGAGATACGTGCTAAAAACATGACTTGACAAAAAAAAAATCTAAAAACATGACTTACAACATGTTAAACTGGAATTTCTATGACCAAATTTGCTGTGGCAATTTGTACCTTCACAAAGACATTCCCGAGGGTTTGCATAAAAGTATTCTTCCTCCATAGTTTGATGTGAGATTACTCTTCGACGTGTTGGTGCTCCTGTTCTTCTCTCACGGGCTTCCTTGACAGCTATTGCAAACTGATCCCTCGTGCTTGTTGTGATGTAAGTCCAGTAGCAGCAAGAGTCTCTTGCGGTCAAGCAGGACTGTTTTCCTAAACCCAAGATACCTTCGAACTCAATCTAGTAACTCAACAATCACATATATGTTTTTCCTAGCACTACTTTGTCGGTTTTCATAAAAATTAAATGGATTCAGTTTTAATATTACACATCTGATGGCCTTCCACTATTTTTGCCATGTTTCCATCATAAATGGGAATAAAAGTGTTGCTAGCCACAAACACAATAAAATATAGACCAGTCATTTGAGACGAATGGTTCTGAAACTGTTGCAACTCTGCCTACTCCAATAGCATTTCATTAGCTATAGTCACATCTGAGAGTAAAAAGAGAAGAACCAATTGCACATATAATGAGAGACGCGATCGACCACTCGGTAGGGAAACCAGGACTGGTACTGGTAGACTGACAATTCGGGAATGCTTCTTTTAGGACAGACAGTGTATGCTCGCACCCATAAATCTCACCAACTGCAATGTATATCAACTTTTATTGAATCCTTGTGCTTTTAGAACCGACGCCGTCTCTTTTAGCGTCAGAGGACACAACCATTTCTCCCTCCTCTCCTCTGAGACTATCTCCTTCTCTTTCCACCAGGGATATCTGTACTTAATAACTAATGAACCCATGCATTAACAACAGTAGCAACAGCAAAGGACGTGTATAAGAGACATCAGTAATCCCTTAAAGTCCTGGATCATATCAGCCCACATTTGCTTTGCTTTCTCAATATCAAATTTCCTAGCCTTCGAGAACCTCATCATCATGTGTGTTTAGAGGATAGCATCTCGTCCATGACCAAAGAGTGTCTAAACTCATCAACTACTTGAAACTCCTCAGACATCACGAACATCTTCAATGGAGACAGAACCGACTCAGCCTTTGTTTTCTAATTCACTTTTTCTTCTTGAGAGAGTGCTTGAATTTGGTAGAAGCATTGATGGTTTTCTTCTTCAAAGAACCAATTCGTTTTCTCATCTCATGAATTCTCAAAATTTGAGTTTCTTTTTTCTCGTCACTGCGCAACCAACATATTATCTGAAATTGCTGAGATTTTTATTTCCCATGATTCAATACCTAAGCAGTGAAACCCTAGAAAGAAGATTGAAGGATCGAAAGGTACACTACAAGAAAACATCGGGATACTGAGGGAAAAAATCGTCGGTATGTCGTCGGAATAACGCTATTCCGACGACATACCGACGAAAAAAGTCCTCGGAAATATCTCCTCGGAAATTCATACTTCCTCGGAATTCCGTCGGAAATTTCCGACAGAATTCCGAGGAAACAAAATTCCGAGGAAACTCCGAGAAACATATGTTCGTCGGATGGTTCCTCGGAATATACCGATGGAATTCCGATGGTCAAATCCTCGGAAGTTTCGACAAAACATTCCTCGGAATGTTTATCGGAAAATTCCGAGGAACATATGTTCCTCGGAAATTCCGAGGGACAAAACTCCCTCGGAATTTTCCGAGGACTCCATTCCCTCGGAAAATTCCGAGGGAAATATGTTCCTCGGAATTTTCCGAGGGAAGAAAGTTCCTCGGAATTTTCCGAGGAACTCCATTCCCTCGGAATTTCGAAAAAATTTATTTTTTTAAAAAAAATTTAAATTTTTTAAATTTAAATTTAAAAATTTAAAATTAAAATTAAAATTGAATAAAACATTAAATAAAACATAGTAGATAATATTCAAAGTTAAATAAAACATTCAGAGTTTTTGGTAAAAAAAAAAAAAAATACGGGTCTTGGATGTTCGGGAACACCTCGTTCGGGTACATCCTCTTCATCATCTCCATCATCTGCTCGTTGAGCCTCTTCTGGGTCTCATAGCCCGCCTGTTGAGCTGCCATCTGGGTCTCCAACGCAGATATCCGATCATCCTTGTCCTTCAGCTGAGCCGTAAGAACTTCCGGATCAACATATGGCGGTGGTGCAGAAGAAGGAGCAGCCGACCGGGAGCGACGACCCAAACCGACCATACGTCCCTTCTTCTTTGGAACCGACTGAAATATAAAAAACCAAATTTAGATAATATAAATTGATGATAAAATAAAAATCAAGAAATAAATAAATTGAACTTTAAAAAAAAAAAACTTACCGATTCAACGATTTCGTTGATTCGAACCCGGGACAAGTTGGTCGAAGCCGTCGAATCGTCATCATCGGTTTGAAGCTGAGACACTTCGTCGTACACCTGAGTTTGGACCAGGTCGACCACGTCCCTCACAAGACCATCATCAATCTGACCGGTCTTCTTGTTGGTATACGCCCTTTTCATTAGGGCGAGATCATCAACCGGCTCGCCCTCATTTTCTTCCGCCTTGAAAAAAAAATAAATTAAACAAACATTAGAAATTTGAAAAAATGCATAAAAAATAAAATTCTGAAACTTAAATAATTAAATAAAAAGCGGTTGAACTTACCATGCGATCCGCGAGAGTGGCAATAGATTGGGCACCCAAGTTATGCTTGTAGATGCCCTTCCCTTTACGGTCGCTCCTGCGGTTGTTGGAGTTGGTGGAAGAAGTTTCTTTCGTCTCTTCCTTATCCCAATGCTCACACAACTCCTTCCATACTGTGTCGTTCATCGACTTTGGGACCTTTTAATTTAAAAAAAAAAGTTTAATAATTTAAAAAATAGTTTAATAAATTAAAAATTGTTAATAAATTAAAAACTACCTTGTTTACTTCCCACTTCTTCTTCCACTCGTACATCTGCTTCCCATAGTTGTCCATAACTTTATGGACAAAATGGTTATAGATAGAGAGCGTATCATCGGAATTCCAGTTGAATTCTTGCTGAAATAGTTTTAAAATAGTTTTTAAGCACAAAAATATAAATAGTTTAATAATTACAAAAATAGTTTTAATAAATAAAAAATAGTTTAATAAATATAGAAAATAGTTTAATAATTACAAAAAAAAAAGTTTTAATAAATAAAAAATAGTTTAATAATTAAAAAAATAGTTTTTAAAATATTTAAAATGTTTAATAAATATAGAAAATAGTTTAATAATCACAAAAAATAGTTTTAATAAATTAAAAATATAAGTAAAAAATTTGAATACTTACCGCAAACTGACGAAACCACAGATGCTGCTTCTCGACGGGGAAGTGAGTGAAAGTCGGATGTCCCTTGTCGAGGGCAGAGTACATCATACGGTTGATCCATGCGCTGATCCCGTTCCCGGATCGGTTGAACCTAATAAAAAGAACAAATTATTAATAATCAATCAAATTTTAAGGAAAAAAAATAAAAGTTTAATTACCATGTTTGACCATGTCCATGTGGATACTCAGTGAGATAGGGAAGATGGTCACGACCGGGCTGTCGAACCAACTCCGCAACACTCATCACTCCCGGAGGACCCGTAGGAGCAGGAGCGGGTATAGCAGCGGGAGCGGGAGCAGCAGGAGCGGGTAATGGAGAAGGAGATGTATGGTAGGAGCTGTGGGGCGAAACGGAATCCTGAACATGGCTGGACGAACCCCGAGACTGGCTCCCCATACCACCCCGGCTACGACGCTGGCGAGGCCGGATCTGATCATCATTAGACCTGTAAATTAAAAAAAAAAATAGTTTTAATTAAAAATAATTTTTAATCACAAAAATATAAATAGTTTAATAATTAACAAAAAAAGTTTTTATATAAAAAAATAGTTTAAAAATTAAAAAAATAGTTTTAATAAACCCCAAAAACAGTTTAATAATTACAAAAAATAGTTTTAAAAATATTTAAAATGTTTAATAATTACAAAAAATAGTTTTAATAATATTAAAAATGTTAAATAAATAAAAAAATTTATATTTTATATATAAAATACATAAAACGTTTTATTACCACAAAAAAATGATTTTGAATATTATATATATATGATTTTTAATCACAAAAAAGTTTTATAGATTTTAAAAATCATTAATAAATATATAAATGATTTTAAAATGCAAAAAATAGATTTTATATACAAAAAACGTTTTGAATATATACATATATAATTACAAATTCGATTTTTATAACCACAAAATCAATAAAAACCAAAAAAAAATCCAAATCAAGTGAAATACATAATCAAACTCGATTTTACACAATCCTACCATTCAACCTAACAAAAATCTATAAATCTCATTCCAAAATCATCAAATCTACTTCAAAACCATACAAATCTACCCTAAGAGAGTGGGATAGGGTTCTTACATGATTATGGGAGTGGAAATCGCGAGGGAGAAGAGAGAAATCGCCGGAAATCGCAAGGGAGAAGAGAGGAGTCGGCGGAAATCGCAAGGGAGAGAAAGTGAGGCGGAGAGAAATGGGGAAGAAGATCGCGTTCGACCTAATAAAATGACGCGTCCGACGGAAACTATCCGTCGGAATTTCGTCGGAATTATTTAATGCATCCGTCGGAATTTCCTCGGAATTCTTTGATTCAATTTTCGCGAAATATTTGGCGGCTTGGTTTACCCGGTTAAATGAAAATATTCCGAGGAACCATGATTCCTCGGAATACCCTCGGTAATTACCGAGGAAATTCTGAGGAACCAGGGTTTGGGGTTTTAAAACATCGATTATTTTCGCCGTATTTCATTTCTTATACAATTATAATGCATACCATTGAGGATTCTTTGTATAGATGATCATAAACCATGAAATAACACAATTTCAAAAATAATTGTAAGTATTCCCTTTACCGTTTATTAAAGTGTATAAGTGTTTCTCTTATGTTGTGTGGTTTTCGTTCATGGAATCGTAAAAGTGTTTGTTATTGGATAAAACACCAAAGTTCCTAGTTCCAAACATCATAATCTGGTTAAGACACTTAATGAAGGTTATATACATGTTATTCAATCCGTAAAACGTTGTTTTCGGTTTAAAACCCCAAGTTCCTCGGAATTTCCTCGGAAAATTCCGAGGAGATTCCGAGGAAAAAGAATCTATAATCAAATGCCCATGTTCCTCGGGATTTCCTCGGAAATTTTCGAGGAAATTCCGAGGAATTCCTTACTTCGTCGGAATTTCCTCGGAAACTTCCGAGGAGATTCCGAGGAAAAGGAATCTATAATCAAGTCCCTAAATCGAGAAGATCTATTCCGAGGAAATTCCGAGGAAAACCTATCTGTCCTCGGAATTTCCTCGGTATTTATATTTAAAAAAAAAAAAAAAAAGTCGACGCTAGTCTGTTTCCGAGTCGTCATCACCAGATGAATCTGAATCTGGATCTTGGTGAAACTCTCCAATCACTGGTTCATCCTCTACGTGAACGGCGGCTTCCTCTCCGAAGTCGGTTAAATCGACTACAAGGCCAACTCCACCTAAATCTTCTGCTGCACTTAAGTTGCCGGATGTGCTTGATTGTAGTGGGTCTTCCAGCTCAGAACTTCCCTGAACTCGGCCTCTCGGGTTGAGTCTTGTAACAGTAACCCATGGATCATCTCTGTTCCTTACCCGGGGGTACTTGATATAACAAACCTGATCGGCCTGAGAAGCAAGAATGAAAGGATCATAATATTGCAGCTTCCGTCTTGAATTTACTGATGTAACACCAAATGCATCTGTTCTCACACCTCGATCTGGAGTGTTGTCGTGCCAATCACAATAGAAAACAGTACAGCGCAATCCAACCATGCCCAAATACTTGATTTCCAAAATCTCATTTATGTGTCCGTAGTATACATCATCTCCTGATGCAGAACAAACACCAGCATCGTAAGTCGTACTCGAACGTCTCCTCTTCTGAGTTGTGAATGCATATCCTCGAGTACAAAATCTCGGATATGACTTCACAACAAAGTTTGGTCCAACGACCATCTCGCGTATCCAATCGTCAAATGTTTCACCTCTTGCCAAACCATCACTCACATAAGTAAACATCCATCCACCAAATTCTCTCTGCTTCATTTCTTCTAGTTCGTCCTCTGTGGCGTATCTATATTCGAACCGCTTTTCTGCCATGAAAATCCTTTCATATTGAAGAACATCTTCGCAGTTGGTGAGTAAATATGTTTGCAAATGACTGCGCTCCTGATCAGTAAGTCGACGGTCCTTTGGTTTTCCGCTAAGTCGTCCAACGTCTGTGAAAATGTCTGGAACCTTCCAATGATATGTTGCCCGTTCGCCTCTATCATCATGCCGAGCAGGTCTTCTGTTTTTGGTCTGAACTTCTGCTGGAAAGTAGTACTCGGCAAAGTTTGAAGTTTCTTCATTGATCATCTGTGCGACTATAGACCCTTCCACCCTACTTAAATTTTTCACCATCTTCTTCAAATGGAACATATACCGCTCATACAGATACATCCATCTATACTGCACAGGACCACCAAGTTCCAATTCTCTTACCAGGTGAATAACAAGATGCTCCATAACATCAAAAAATGAGGGAGGAAATATCTTCTCAAGGTTGCACTGAATCACAGCTATGTTAGTCTTCAAATTTTCAATACCTTCAAGAGTCACTGATCTTGTGCATAAATCGCGGAAGAAACCACTTATCCCTGCAATTGCTTCATGAACATTTCGTGGTAATAGTTCCTTGAAGGCAGATCCCAAAAAATACTTTTTTTGTGCCAGTTATGTAGGTTTCCAACACCATCTACCAGATACATCCTCTGCAACCTTTCCGTCAAAGGCAAATACCACATCCTTTTATATGGTACTGGAACTCTTCCACTCGTATCTTTATAACGAGGCTTCCCACAAAATTTGCATGAAACCCGCTGTTCATCCGCCCTCCAATAAATCATGCAGTTGTCTCTGCATACATCTATTACCTGATACGATAAACCAAGACCAGCTACGAGTTTCTGAACCTCGTAGTATGAGCCAGGAGCTACATTATCTTCGGGTAGAATACCTTTTACATAATCAGCAATCGCATCCACACAGTCTTCAGCCAAATTATAATCCGTCTTAATGCCCATCAATCTTGTAGCAGATGATAAAGCTGAATGACCATCTCTGCAACCTTCGTACAATGGTTGCTTTCCAGCATCCAACATATCATAAAATCTCCTAGCTTCGGCATTGGGTAAATCTTCCCCTCTAAAATGATCATTTACCATCTGCTCAGTACCTACACCGTAATCTACATCCGTTCTAATTGGATCTTCTAATCTAACCGCTGGCTGAGGTTCGCTAGTACTACCATGTTCATAATCAGTTTCTCCATGATGATACCAAATTTTGTAACTTCGTGTAAACCCACTCAAATATAGATGAGTCCAAACATCCCATTGTTTAATAACTTTTTTATTTTTACAATTAGAGCAAGGACATCTTAACATACCTGTTTTTGCTTCCGGTTGTCGGTGAACTAACCCCATGAATTCGGTTATACCTTGTTGGTATTCTTCCGTAAGCAATCTCGTGTTCGGATCCAAATGAGGTCGATCGATCCAAGAACGAAAATAATTTGAAGAAGACATGTTTTTTATGAATCAAATTCGTGTGTAAAGAAAGTGAGAGGGAGGATGAAGATATGGAGTGAATGAAGAGGAAGAGGGGTGCTTGTATTTATAGTTGAAATCCTGCCGACAGTCCGAGGAAATTCCGACGGAATTCCGATGCAAACGGCTAGTTCGTCGGAATTTCCTCGGAATTTTTAAAATCCCCCAACGGCTCTCCAACGGCTCTCTAACGTCTATAATATTTCCTCGGAATTCATCGGTTTTTTCCGAGGAATACTAGTTTCCTCGGTATTCCGTCGGAATATTCCGACGAGATGAATTTTCCTCGGAATTCCGTCGGAATATTCCGAGGAAATTCTGAGGAAGCCAAATTTTGTGTTTCCTCGGAATTGCCTCGGAAATTCCTCGGTATATTCCGAGGAATTCATTTTCCGTCGGAACGTCCGTCAGAATACCGCTGTTTTCTTGTAGTGGTAGCATGAGATGGATTCAGACATATCTGATACACTTACATATGGCCTTGATCAACTGCAGCTGACATCTGAAGATTTCTTTCACCAAATGATTGAAGAAGCCAAAACTTTCATTCGAATCAAAGAGAATGGCTGTTAGTATAGCATGCGATGGATTCAGATAAAAACTTTGTTCTTTGTTTATTGCGAAGGAGAAGTAATATTAACACGAGTCTATATCGAAAAATAAAACAATTGAATTTAGGAGGTTTGGTTTTAGTGTTAGCATCGGTTTAGACTACTGGTGTTAGGCTATAAATATTTTAGAAAAAATCAGGGTTAATTTTAAGTTGTGGAGTAAATATTTAGATGGTGTTCTAAGATACCAAAGTTGGGATCACTTACCAAAAACATATAGGGGTTTTTGCCAAAACTAACCCACAACTTGATTTTAACCCCAAACTTATATCCAAACTTGAATCAAATGTAAAACTAACTTAAAAGCCTAGTAAAACTACAGCTCAGCCCCTTGTGACCAAACAAAAAAACAGAAGCCATTTTTACGAATATTGCCCCAGTAAATCGTCTGAGTCGTCTGAGATGTTGGAAGTCGTCTGGACGACTGAAGTTTAAGTCGCTTGGTACCAGTTTATTTTAAAAATAATTTATAAATCTTGTAAAAAAATATTTTGATGCGTGAAAAATAAAAATCAGGTGATTATAAACAGTTTTAAGTGATATAAATTAAGATATGATAAAAATGATTTGTTTTGAAGATAGATGAGTGGAAGTAGTGAATCATGATATTCTTTGGTTTAGGAGTTTGGCAAACATATGTTGTAGTATTGTATGTATTGTTAGGGTTAGATCTTGGAAAACTAAAATGTTTCTTTCAAAAATTAGTTTTCACCTATATGTGTTTATTTCTGTGTATAGTAAACACTTTTCAAATTTGATTTGATTTTATGAAGTGCTTAATTAGATAATTAAGTTTAGGGGTTATGTTTAGGGTGTGGACGACTTATATTTCAGTCGTCTGTTGAATAATTTACTCGGACGACGTATATTTCAGTCGTCCACATCGTATCGAACCTTTAATTTTACCAATGTACGTTTTAACCTAACCGGATTATTTACTGGACATATAAAAGCTATTTTTTCACTATTTCACAACTTTATGAAACCCTAGCGCTGTTTCTCTCCAACGGCGATTTCGAAGGCGATAAGACGAAAACCCTACCGTGGTTGTGTTCCGCCGTTACCTTCACCGGTAATCTCTCCGATTACGACGAAACTCGTTTCTCCTTCATGCCGTAGAGTATTTTCGTAGTTTAAACTGACTGTCCGCTTCCTTTTTTTCAGATCTGAAATCTCGTTTGCCAAACTCCGTCTACTATTGTTTGGTTAAAAAAAAACTCCAAAAAATCTAGACGACTTACATTTCAGTCGTCATAGGTTAGTTTTGCATTTGACTGGATTATTTCAGTAGTTTGACTTTTCTGGACGACTTACAATTCAGTCGTCTAGTGAAAATTAAAATTATAATATTTTTTTAAAAGTAGACGACTTACAGTTAAGTCGTCATAGGTTAGTTTTGCAATTGAAAAAAAACTTCAAGATTTAATTATATACAGACGACTTATAATTCAGTCGTCCACGAGACGACTGAAATGTAAGTCGTCCAGGATTTACGAGGTTTGACCAGAATCTCGGAAAAAAATCCTAGACGACTTACTTGTAAGTCGTCTGGTGGACGACTGAATTATAAGTCGTCTCTGTATAATTAAATCTTGAAGTTTTTTTTTCAATTGCAAAACTAACCTATGACTACTTAATTGTAAGTCGTTTACTTTTAAAAAATATTATTATTTTAATTTTCGCCAGACGACTGAAATGTAAGTCGTCTTGGGAAGTCAAACTTCTGAAATTATCCAGTCAAATGCAAAACTAATCTATGACGACTGAAATGTAAGTCGTCTAGGTTCTTTGGAATTTTTTTTGAAACTAAACAATAGTAGACGACTTAACTTTCAGTCGTCTCAAGTTACAGATTTCAAAGTCAATTGCAAAAATAACCTCTGCGTTGACCAGACGACTTCCAGGTAAGTCGTCTACAGCCAGACAACTTCCAGGTAAGTCGTCTACAGCCAGACGACTTCCCAAGTAAGTCGTCTGATGAACAGATCTGGAAAAAAACTCGATGTCATACCTTAAATTGGTGAGATAAGTTCCTTAGCATACATAAGGCTTCTCCAAGCACACATAATCACAAACGAAAGTCACCCACCTAGAATCGTTAGCTTCTATGACTCTATGAACCATAAAAATTTTAGAATCAAAATCTTGGATTTTTTTAGCTCCTTGTGGAGAGAAAGTGAGAGATATCTTGTGTTTAGTTCACAAGAATGGAAAAAGAAGAAGGGTAAATCGATTTTGGGAGCATTAAGAGCTTCAAATTGGTTGTTCATGGTGGTTGTGGTATTGATGACAATGGCAATCTTGTAATTACTTGAAGATGATGAGGGTGAGAGAGTAAAAATGTCATTTTCGAAAAAAAAAAAAATTGATGGTATTTTCGTAAATTATATGAACTTGTGGGGTGAATAAGGCAAAACCAATTTTCAAAAAAAATGGAGGTTAGTTTTGTGTTTGACTTTAAGTTGTAGGTCAATTTTGCAAAAACCCCAAACATATAAGAAAAAATTACATCTAGACATATTTTTTTATTGCCAACTTACATCTAGACATACTTTGAGCATGTCACATACTTTTTTTGGACAAAATACCTAAAAAACCCTTTGAACTCTAACCAACTAGAAAAGTGGGGGGACTTTACTCAATCAATCTCCCTTTACATTTACGATGGAACTTTAATGTCCTAACTCTCTAATTCGTTTTCTCTCTCATTCTTTTCTCCCACACATCTCCTTTGTCAAACGCCATATCTCTTTGAAAAATCTATCATTTTTTTTTCTTGTCCTTCTTTCTTCATTTGCCTCTCCTCTTTCCTTCTTCTCGTTCTCTCTTTCTTTTTTATATTTTTCAGATCTGAAAATCTTTCAAAACAACACTACCATCTTGATTTTTTACATGATTACTATCACCACAATAGTTTTTCGTTGCCATCACCACAACTCTTTTCACGGCCACCACCGCACTCGAAGAACCACCGCTGCAATTCTTTCTGAGAAAACCCTGAATACATAAACACAGAATTTTGACCACATGAACATTAATCCGACCACTGACCCTGATTCTGACCATATGAACAATAACCCTGATTCTGACCCTAACCACATCTCTACCAACAACCACGTTTCACCAAGCCAAGCTTCACCAGACAACATATCAGCCAACCATCCTTCACTCAACCACACTTCTTCCAACCACAAAAGACAACAACCACCATGTGGTGGTTTCACATAAGAGCAAATAAGTAGTCATATATTTCAATTTAAAAATATTGACCACATCATATCTGACCATACATATTTATCTGATTTGTACTTTCTTTTGTACCTGTCGTTAGATTGAGTTTATCACACTTTAATCTAACGGTTCCCATTAAAGCACACTATTCAATAAATCTACCAATTAATTGTAACAAAAAGAGACCAACTAGTATTTACTTTTCAAGACCAAAGTCTCGTTTCTATCAAGGGTACTTTGGGAACAGAAAATCAAAAAGGTAGTTCCAAAGTACACCTCCAGCTGGAAGTACCTCAATATGTTATAGATCCAAAAAAAGTAACCCATAATGTAATGCTCTCAACATATAATATAAATAGTGGAAAATATCCCAATGTATTAAATATTTGATTGAACCCAACATAAACATTGTATCATATTTGAGGTTGGTTGTGTTTGGCCTTGGATGATTGATTTTTTGGGCAGTAGCGGCTTTTAGGTGTAAAATGTATAGATTTTGGATCTGGTTGTAATGATTAAACTTCATAGATATAGCAGACTGTGGGTTGGCCTTTCCGACATAGCTCACTGTCACCAGAATTGAGATTTTGTGATACTTTATCAAAATTATTAAATGATTTAATAATTATCTAAAAGGCGATAAAATATAAAAGAAGAAAACATGCAGGGTCCGAGTATATATTTTTAGTCAAAATCTTACTCTGATTTGTTATACATATCCAAGCTTGACTTTGCCTTTGTATGTTTATGTGTATCTGAATATATATTCTGAATATTACATAAACAATAATGAATCTGTAAATCTTTTTTTTAAATGAATTTGTATATCATAATGATAATTGATTGATTACTGCCTTAATTTGTATATTCTACCCAGTGATTTCTTCATACGAAAATGACAAAATGAATAAGTCTAATAGTTTTGCCATGGTTATACATAGTTACACATAATTAGAGACATCGCAAAGGTATAGCCGTACGCATGTTTCGAAGTACTTGCAGTTTGTGAAAGATAATTTGTGGAATGAATGAATATGAGTCAACAAAACAAAGGGCAATAAATAGAGGGAAGATGGGTCCATCTTGAAGCTCTCCATGAAACATCGTCTGTAACTATCCTTGGACCTTGACTTCTTGCATCATTGTGGAATTTCTAACCTCTATTACAAAAGTATCTAAAAAGTATGATTAACTATACCCAGGGGCGGACCCAAAAAATTATAAAACATGGGGGACATAATGTAATAACCATATAAAATAAGGGCATTTACCTAAATTTTGACCAAAAATCTTATAAAAAATAGAGTGGGGCACGTGCCACACCTTCATCCTACCTCGGTTCCCCCCTGACTATACCTGTCTATCAAGTTATGAATTGATTAGCTCCAGAGACATATAACCAAAAGTTACCCCATAATAGTTTGAGTTTATTTCAATCGAGTAAAATTATACTATGTATCAATATCCACCTCATTATGTGATGTTTTCACATAGTTTTTTTTTTGTTCCAAAACAGGAAACATGGATAGTAATTTAAAGAAATTATAATCACATAACTAATTTTTCTAGAAGCATGAATATCATCAGACCAGTAAATTTTTTAAATGGCGAAATGGTGTTTGGGACGTGCAAATTCTACACCACGTGCAAACACTTTCTAAACTTTCTATATATATATATTTTCATAGGCTGCATTTAACTTGATGTGATGGGGTTTCATCAAAGAAGGTGTGCTTTGACCGCGATAAGAAAAATGTTAATATGTTTTTTTTCCGTAAATTCAATATTGTTAGATAGTAACAGTGATATGACAGTTTAATATTTGGTCCGTGAAGGCTGCTGGACTCTGTTAACGGTCAACATGTCCTAACTATAAAAAGAGTTCGTATTTACGCAAAATCGATTACCATGTGATTATGAGTGTAATCAGCAAGGATATGATGACTGTAAACAACTTTATTTAGTTTATACTGTTCAGAATAAATTAGTTTATGTATTTTGGAAAAAAATGTAGTAGTCATATCATTAGCATATAATAGTCGTATAAATATAAATGTCCAGACAAACCATCAAAGGTAAGCATTTCTAGAACTAGAGAACCATATATAATTAGTGAAATCAACGACCACTACTAAAATGACATATATCATGGCGTCAGAAAAAATAAAAAGCTAGGTCGTCATGTATATTTCATGTAGGACCATATAATAAAAAATAATATTAAAATTGACCCACTTCAGTGCCCCACAAAGATATATCATATGCTCTGTATATATACACACACAAGCAGGCATATCAAATTACAAACATCTGGGAGAGCTCTAAAACTGCATTCTAAAAGATCATTCATCATCATCGTCATCAACACTAAAACTCTCAGATTTTTTTTTTCCTTTAAACTTAGTTTAATAATGTCTGGAAGAGGGAAAGTGAAACAGGAGCCAATGAAAGTTGTGTTCATTAACACACAGTACGTTGAGACGGATGCACGTAGCTTCAAGAATGTTGTTCAAGAACTCACCGGTAAGGATGCTATCGTGGCCGCCGGTCCTTACGAGTCTCCCTCCGCTTACGCTTACGATGGAGGTAATAAAAATGGCCATGATACTAGACGGCTTTATGGTGGCGGTGGAAGAGGAGGCGTGGAGACGACGACGGAGTTTGATAGATTTTTCAAGGAGATGCCTGCCATGGAAGAGTTCTATAAGCTATGGTCAGAAAATTGAGTCATTAAATTGCATTTATGTTATTGGTTGAACATTTTCATGTTTTTTGTTGACATCGATTTAATATTTTTCTCCTTAAAAAAAATCAAATCTCGCTTTCATTTGCTTAGATAATGTTGTGATTAGTGGATTAATCATCTCCTTAAGTGGATCGTCATTCTGAGATTAGGTCAAATTACGAAGATTATATTTTGACAACTCAATAATATAAATTGCATTATAGTACGGCCCATTTCTTGAACGTTCTCAAGACCTACTTATGTTTTTTGATGGCCCATAAAGTCCAAAGAGTGTGTTACTGTTGATGTTCTATAATGAAATTTCTTAAGTTTTTGGATTTGAAAATTTTATACAAAGTACTTATATTAATGTATACTTCCATATATGTTTAGAAAGCACGGTACCATAATATTCTCTGGACAAAACTTCTACAGCTTTTTTTTTTTAAATATGTTAGTTCACAACAACCAAATCAGGATTATGTGAACTAATCTTTTTTGTGTTTATATATGAAAAGAGGTTTGTGTAAGTGCGTAAATGGCTGAAGGCACATAGCAACAAAACCCATTGTTGACCCTCTCTAACCAACCATAGCTCATTTTGTGTTGGTTGAACCAAAATTATTTTCCATCAACCAAACACATACATACGATTTTTTCCCGTCTCACATATATTTTTACTTAGCTAGCTTTCTGGCATTTATGTTCACCTTTTCTTGTTGTAATCAGTGGGGGCTGATTCAACGATTATTAGAAATTTTATACGTCAACATAAAATATCATATGTATAACAAAAATCTAGGTAGCTATTAGAATCCCGTAAGAAGTATTGTCGTCAAGAAACTTATAATTCAATAAAACGTAACACTAACGCCGACTAATCTAATTTTTAAACAATACCCCAAAGATACTTTGTGTTTTCTTCAACTTTTATGATAGTAAAGAAACTACGAATATTTAGATTAATTATGTAATACGACAAACAAAGCATACAATTAAAGAAATGGATAACGATAATCAAAAAGACATAACCCAAACTCGGTACTTAAGACAAAACCGCCTCCACAAGATTTCGTATATTCTAATCTTTTTCCGGTCAACAAACCAAAAACTGAATGACACGACATCGTTTTAAGCGTGTCAAAGAGAAAGAAGCAGAGAGTGATTCTTTGCATCACCTCTTACTCCATCGTAACCTGTGACCCTTTTGCTTCTCTCCGCCACCACCACCACCTCATCATCATCATCATCTTCTTCTTCTTCTCTCTCTCTCTCTCTCTCGAGATTTTCCGTCAAAATATTTTTTTTTAAAAAGAAAATAAAAGCAAAGAAAAAAAAAATACAATTTTCAGATACAGAACTTCATCTAATCCTCTGTTTTTATATAATACGAAACAAACACTGCATCTCTCTCTCTCTCTCTCCAGAGTAAAGTTCTGATCGTGTCTCCTATCGTT
This sequence comes from Brassica napus, assembly GCF_020379485.1. NCBI lineage: Eukaryota > Viridiplantae > Streptophyta > Magnoliopsida > Brassicales > Brassicaceae > Brassica > Brassica napus. The sequence continues at coordinate 155,704 of NW_026016306.1, forward strand.
TACCTCAAAACCCATCTCGATCTCGTTTCTTGTTCTCTTCTGAACTTCTCAGGTTTTTCCCTCTTCGATTTTATCTTTTAAGTTTGCTAATTCCTTTAAAATTAATGTAAAGTTTAGGGTTTTAGCCCAACTATGTGCTGAAACTGTATTCACCTTTGTAACCTTCCTTTACCTTTAGAGTTTAGACTAGTGATAGTGACTGTAATTTGTAGAGAAGGAATTGTTTTTTTTTTTGTTAGCTGTTAATGTGAAGAAAGATTAGAACTTTGTGAGATGGGTAATAAGCTAGTGGGAAGGAGGAGACAAGCGGTGGAAGAAAAGTATACAAAGCCACAAGGTTTGTATCTGAACAAAGATGTCGACATTAAAAAGCTTAGGAAACTGATTCTTGAGTCTAAGCTTGCTCCTTGCTACCCTGGAGACGATGAAGGCTGTCATGAACTCGAAGAATGCCCCATTTGCTTTCTGGTTTGTGTTTTTTTTTTTCCAAGAATGCATAGCAATCTCATTCATTGTAGATCTAACTCTGATGTTTCTTCTTGTGTGTGTGTTTCTAGTACTATCCTAGCCTCAATAGGTCAAGATGTTGCATGAAAAGCATTTGTACAGGTGAAGTATATCTATCTCATCAGCTTTTGCTTATTAGCTTCTTGTTTCCACCGTTTTGATTTGTTTTATAATTTGTTTGCAGAGTGTTTTTTGCAAATGAAGAATCCTAATTCAGCTCGGCCTACTCAGTATCCTTAAATCTCAATCATAAACCAACGAGGAGCTGGTCTAGTGGCTAAAACTCTTAGATTATCTAGTAGGTATCTAAGGAGTCATAGGTTCATGTCCCTCCAGCACCTCCTAGTTATTGAAAAATAATTCATGAGCCTTTAGGGACTTGTTTTTTTATTAGTACTTTGATGTCCTCCTTAACATTATGAGGTGCCCCTTTTGTAAAACACCCAACTATGCTGTTGAGTACCGTGGAGTAAAGAGCAAGGAGGAGAAGGGCATTGAGCAAGTTGTAAGATTTGGAAATGATCTTTTACTGTTACCTTTTCTCAGTCAAGGTTGATGTAATGACTTTGTTTATATGTAATGTTCCTTTTTTATAAAGGAGGAGCAACTGGTTATAGAAGCCAAGATAAGGATGAGGCAGAAAGAAATGCAGGATGATGAAGAGAAAATGCAGAAACGTTTGGAATCATGTTCCTCTAGCACAAGCGCAGTGACTGGTGAAATTGAATATGGCTCAGCTTCAGGTCAGTCTTTTTTTCTTACTTCAGTGTCAAATCTTGGTATCACAAAGGTGGTAGTCTTCATTTTTGTTTGCCTTGGGTTTGCAGCTATGTCTTATAATTCTCCTATGGAAGATGCGGAAACTGCTTCATCTCAGAACACGTCAGTTAGACAGAGAGGAAACAGGTCTGTCTTTCTACTTGGCTGCTCTTTATTTTGTCTTTCTCAAGTTCTGCAATGAAGTAATGTATTAGTGGTAAAGCATGATGTGTAATGAGATCATCCAGTGTTTTGGGGGAGCTAAGTACGTAGACTTGGTTTTGTTTTGTTTTGGGGAACACTGTATCATTTAGGACTCAAGTGCACCACTGTGCTTTCTATTATAAGTGGATGTTGTGAGGTTAAAGTATGCTTCCATGTTTCCAACAACAATTGAATCTCATCAATGTGCATTGATGTAACTTTAATTTGAGGTGATTCAGTATTGGACTTTATATATGTAATTTTTTTTCTGAAAACTCTTCAGGGATGATGTTGACCTTGAAGAATTAATGGTTATGGAAGCAATATGGCTCTCCATTCAGGTAATAATTATTTGTTTATTTAATTATTTTTATACCTCTTATGAAATGAAAAAAAATATCAATTCTCCATGGCTTTTTTCACTTTGTTTCAAACAGGAAACAGAGATGGAGAGAAGTTCAGGTAATGGAGAGATTGCACCTTGTAGTCAGTATGTATCAGAAGAAGAACCAGCAATGCCGTCTTCTTGTGCAATCTCTGCACTTGCTGAACGCCAGCAAATGGTTGGTGAATCCTCCAATCACAATCACAATCACAACGTCAACGTTTCTTCATACGCTATGCTTCCTGGCAACTGCGACAGTTACTACGACGTAGAACAAGAAGTAGACGACATTGACCACCACCATAATCATTACCATAACAACACTGAGATGGGAGAAACAGGGAGCAGCAGCTATGTAAGCTCGTACATGAACGGAGAGGGCTTCCACAACTTTCCTCCTCCTCCTCCTATGGTCATTGTTCCAGAGAGTTTTGAAGAGCAGATGATGATGGCTATGGCTGTGTCTTTGGCAGAGGTTCATGCCACGACCACAAGTGCACCAACTGAAGTTAGTTGGCAATAAAATAGTGTAGTAATGGAAACTCATGGTAGTCACTTCATTCATATAATGTCTGTTTTTATAGGATGAAAGAAAAAGAAAAAAAAAACAGAATATCCTGTTTTAATAGAAAACTAGATTTTGACCCGCGCAGGCGCGCGGGTGTATATTTTGAAAAATATGTTGATATTTGTTTTTCATGTAATTATTAGGATTTGGAAAAATGAATCCGAGGAACATAACCGATACCGATCCAAAGATATAGTACCAAACCCAAACATAAATTGATTAAATATTCTAATTATTCAAAATTTTGTTATTTAGAGAACCGAATCTGATCCGAACCGAAGTATTTGGGTATCCGAATTTATCTAAAAATAGATTTATATACTTATATATATTAATTATTTTTAGATTTAACGTATATAAACATCAAAAATGATACTTTTAAATTGGTTTAAATACTTGAAAATATATGGGTATTTCTGGGTCTTCAATCTGTTGGAGCTGAAATCTTTGGCCCCAAAAACCCAAAATACAAACCGATCAGAACTAAACCCGTATGGGTATCCAAAAGCCCATCCCTAGTCATTATTATATATCGTATTTTATCATCATATAGTTAATCGTATTTTATATGTACCATCATATAAGTAATCATATAATTAAGTATTTTATACATACCATCATATAAATAATTACATATATTATATTTTTAAAACTTAATATGAAATATGAAAACCATAATTTGAGTTGGTATTTTAAATTGGGCTTTGTATTATATTTTTCTTATATATATTGACAATATTTTTTTATAATGGTTATTGAAAAATAGTTTAGTAAAAATCCATTTTTGAATATATGTATATTTTTGAATCAATTTTTGATATAAATCAAATTTGAATTATTATTTTGATTTGAAATATGTATATAAAGTTTAAATTTTGTTTTATGGTTAGTTTAGAAAAAAAAATTTTAGGGAATTAGATTGACTCATTTTGGTATATTTTAAAAGTGGCCTAGATAACTTTCAATTTTTTAAAAAAACATAAGCCCATTACTTTTTTTCTTAATACTACTATCCTTGTTTTCAAACAAAAATATTTTTTTTTAAAAGACTGCAATCCATGTTTCCAAACACTCCAAATTTTTAAAAGTCCTATTCAAGTCTCCAAACACTCCAATTTTGTACTTGAGTTTTAATAAGATAGATTGTTGGGTTGTGTTCAAAAGCTTCTTATGTTATTAAATCTCTGTGGTTCTTTCTTTTGTTAGTGAAGGATATCACATGTGTTTTGTCTCTTTGATATTAAAAGAAATGAGAAGAGAGGCTTTCAAGGATGTCCAATATCCCTTCATTTTCCAAATTATTTTACGAATACGCTTTTTCCAGAGAATGTCGAAGAAACCAGGCCGAAGGGTTTAGTAACTAACCAGTTTCTTAATATTCAACTCATGTTTGTGTTAGGTTCTTTGATTCTTAGAGCATGAGCATTGGTGAACCCCCTTTGGGGTTCACAAATTTTTTTTAATATTTTTTAGTGGGTCCATGAATAGTTATGAACCTGTATTTATTGTTTTCTGCATTGGTGAACCTCAAGAAAGAGTTCATAGGAATAAAATAATAATAATTATTTTATTTTTTAAAAATTTCAAAATATTCAGAATACATTATTAAAATATTAAAATATATTATAAATATTTTAAAAATTTTTATTCAATACATTAAGAGTAGATTACATAAATCAAGAAATTCAATAACATACAAAGCTTATTCATTTTCATCACCGAACTTTTGCTATATATTTTCCATTAAATCAGCTTTCAAACGAGCATGCTTCTCTGGATCTCGAACTTCTATGCGCATGCCTAACATATCACCGACATGAATACTTTCTCTCCTTGTCACCCTCGAACTTCTGCTTGATTCTCCTGACTCGAACTCAGAAGTATCAATTTGAGCGTATCCGTGTCGTTCGTTTTCTACTATCATATTGTGCAATATGACACAAGTTCTCATAATCTTTCCTATCTTCTCCTTGTCCCATTGTAAAGCTGGGTTTTTAACAATTGCAAACCTCGATTGCAATACTCCAAAAGCCCGTTCGACATCTTTTCTGGCGGATTCTTGCTTTTCTGCAAATTTCTCGGCTTTAGGACCTTGAGGAAGTGGGATGGATTGGATAAATGTTGACCAGTTTGGATAAATTCCGTCAGTAAGATAGTAGGCCATACGATAAGTGTGGTTGTTGACCTTGAACTTAACTTTAGGTGCTCGACCATGTAAGATGTCATCAAAAACAGGTGACCGATCAAGAACATTGATATCGTTGAGGGTACCTGGTAAGCCGAAAAATGCGTGCCATATCCAAAGATCTTGTGATGCCACGGCTTCTAAGACAATTGTCGGCTTTCCTGAACCACATGTGAACTGACCTTTCCAAGCCGTTGGGCAGTTTTTCCACTCCCAATGCATGCAGTCGATGCTGCCTATCATCCCCGGAAACCCCCGTACCTCTCCAACATCGAGTAAGCGTTGAAGATCCTCGGCTGTAGGTTTTCGTAGATACTCATTTCCAAACAATTGTATTATTGCATCAGTGAAATTTGCCAAACACAAACGTGATGTACTGTCACCAAGTCGGAGATATTCGTCATATGTATCTTCCGATTGACCATATGCCAGCATACGTATAGCTGCCGTACACTTTTGAAGTGCAGATAGCCCGTTCCTTCCGTGAGCATTTCGTCTTTGCTGAAAGTATGGAACTTCATTACTTATACGTTCGACAATGCGAAGGAACAATGGCTTGTTCATTCGAAAACGCCTCCTAAACATTTCGGTGGGTATGTAGGATTTTCCTTGAAATAATCGTTCCGTAGTTAATTGCGTTCTTGTTTCCGATCTCTGTCGATATAAGCTCGTCTTTTCGGCTTGTGGCCTTGAACCTCAACTATTGAGTCGATGTAATTATCAACTACTTGGTCGACCATTTCTTCTATAGCTTCATCAACTTCATCACTTGATGAGGAAGACATTGTTGATGTTTTCTTCCTAACATGACAAAAGGGGATTTGTATTTTCATAATCCATATTTTTTTAAGAATCCATTTTTTTACTTCATCCATATTTTATTTTAACTATAATTCTTTCTAATTTTCATAAACCATATTTTCTTACCAATTGTTTTTACTTCATCCATGTTTTATTTTAACTATAATTCTTTCTAATTTTCATAAACCATATTTTCTTACCAATCTTTTTTTTTACTTCATCCATATTTTATTTTAACTATAATTCTTTCTAATTTTCATAAACCATATTTTCTTACCAATCTTTTTTTTTACTTCATCCATATTTTATTTTAACTATAATTCTTTTTAATTTTCATAAACCATATTTTCTTACCAATCTTTTTTTTACTTCATCCATATTTTATTTTAACTATAATTCTTTCTAATTTTCATAAACCTTATTTTTTAAAGAATCCTTTTTTTTACTTCATCCATATTTTATTTTAACTATAATTCTTTCTACTTTTCATAAATCATATTTTCTTACCAATCTTTTTTTTTACTTCATCCATATTTTATTTTAACTATAATTCTTTCTAATTTTCATTATCCATTTTTCCTTAACAATAATTTTTTTTTACTTCTTACCTTGATGACTTTTTCTTGTATGTTGTTTGTTGTTGAAGGTAGTTGCTCTTGTTTGTTGTTGAAGGTAGTTGCTCTTGTATGTTGTTTGTTGGTCACGGACTTCACTCGATCAAGAACATCCTAGTTGAATTTAGTTGTAGTTTGTTGTATGTTGTTGAATGTTCGTTTTGTAGTGAGAAAAAAAAAAACAAGACAAACAAGAGCAAGAGAAACAAGAACAACACAGAGAAGAGAAACAAAAGCAAGAGAAGAAATGGAAGATAACTTTGATTAAAAAGCAGAGAGTAGAGACTTCATTTATATAGAGAGACATAGAGTTACAACATAGTACATCCGTGATCTGGTTTAGTACATCCGTGAATCAAGTTCAGAGTTACAACAAAAGCATAATACATAGAGAGACATAGTACATGAGTGACCTGCAGTGTAGAAAGAAACAAAACCTACACTTTCCCGTGAGTAAACCGCAAACAAACAAAGGTAACGACCACTAAGATTGACCTGCAACAACCTAAACTTCCAACCCGTGACCTGCAACACTGTCACCTCCAACCCGTGACCTGCAAAAGAAAAGATAACATAATCAGTAAAGCAAAGCAAGGAAATACACATCAACTACTCAAGCAAAGCAAGGAAATACACACAATAGACATCAAAGCATTTCAGAGATGACTTTATTCTTGAGAGCCACTTCATTATCAGAAAGTGTGTCTATGTTTTTGGCTAGCAAACGATCAAGGATCTTTTGTCTGGAAATGGTGTTTTTCTCAGCTAGGATGCTATGTATATGATCATAAGCTGCTTCATTTGGCTTCTTGCGTTTAGCAGCTTTGCTAGCCTTAACACCAGGAGGCCTAACCTCTTCCTCCTTAGGCACCGCCTCCGCACCAGCTTCCTTCCTTTTCTCCTTCGGCTGAGAGTGTGACCTCCACTTCTGATCAAACCGAAGTTCCCTCCAGCAATGTTCAAGCGTGAACTTGAGATTGTAGTCATTGAAATAGATGTCATGCGCAGTCTTCATGACATCATTTTCACTTTGCCCACTCGCTTGCTCCTTCAGAGCGGTTTCATGGGAACCCACAAACCTGCAGACCTCTGCATTCACCCTTCCCCACCTCTGCTTACATTGACCCCACTCTCGAGGAAGGGAGCCAATGAGCTGAGGACTAGAATTGAAATACGCCTCAATTCTCTTCCAAAAAGCCCCTAACTTCTGTTCATTACTAACTATCGGATCTTTGCTGGTGTTTAACCAAGCACTGATCAGTACAAGGTCTTCTTTGGTTGACCACTTTCTCCTTTCTGCTGGTTTAATTAACCCAGGTGAGTTAACAGCAGCCTCAGCAGAGTCAACGTCTATTGGACTACTGCTCTGCGAAGCTAATAGGTTAACAAACCCGAGAGCGTGAAGGGAAAAATGGTCCATGTTTGAGGGTTTCGTGTTTTTGTTTTGGTTTGAGGGTTTCGTGTTTTTGTTTTGGTTTGGTGTTAAGATGTTTCTGTAAATTTTAAGGATGGAGTTACTATGTTTTTAAACAAGTTTTTACGTGTGAAAAAAGATAAAATTTAACTAACTATACCAACCAAAATTCATTACAGAAGTACTACATAGTAATGAGCAGTCAATAGACATCAAATCAGGCGAAAAAACAGCAAGTTTTACGTTTCAAAAGAGAGAAAATTAAACTATCTCTACCAACCTAAGTACAATTCAACATTAATCACAGCAACCAACCAACCAACAATTAATGTGTGGATTTTATAATATCTACTTGTACTTCTAGTTCTCGTACTAGTTTAGTTTATGTCTAGTTCTAGTTCTACAAATCGTTATACTTTTGTTCTACTTCTAGTCCTACGTCTGCTTCAATCCAGAGATAACAATGACCATAGATATAGTTTAGCTGACTCTAACCTTTCATTGTCAATCGAAGCAGACCTTCTCGAGGGAATGGACCTGCACAGTGAGGTCATAGACAGCCTCATTGAGTGAATTAACCTGTTCCTGGACATGGCAAAAGTATATGACATTTGTGTTAACTGTAATACAAATACAAGGAAAAAAAATTTACAGCGATGAAAGAGCTAAAAATGTTTGACTAACCTCAAGTCTCTCAAACTGTTTACTAAGATTGGACACCTCCAGCATCACCTGCTCAGCCTCTTCCACCCGTTTAGTTAGCCTCTCCAGCTCCTCCTGCACACCTATCACCCAAGGCTGACGATAATGGAGCCCATCAGCCTTGGTTATAACATCAAGAATGATCAGATATACAACTTACAATATAGAACATAAAGAATGATCAAATTATGATATACAACTTAAAGTGAAGTTTAACAGAGGAGACTTTACCTCGTAGTTTCTGCAGGTGAAGAACCGCTTCCCAGGAAGAGTGTCGTAGTCCTCCTTCCCGCGCACCTCGTTAATGAGTCTCCCACCACACGGACATCTTTTAGGAATACCGTACTCAGAATCCGCCACGAAACTTAACATGTTGATGTGTTCGTGTTGCTTCTTTGAATGTCTTCTATCTTCTTCCAGATCCATCTGTCAAATAAATCAAGATTTTGTCAAATAATTACTCGTAAACCACAATCACGATCTACAACCCTAAACCCATCACTCGATTTAACCCATAAAACAAAACCCATCACTCAATTTATAAACCCATCACTCACCCATAAAACGAAACCCTAATTGGATTTCAAATCTCAGAAAAAAGAACCCTAAAACAAAAAACAATCACGATCTACAACCCTTGATCGAAACCCATATATCGATTTAGATCCCTTACTCGAAACCCCCAATTTTTTTTCAAAATCGAATAATTGCTTCCCACCCCAAAATCGACCCAATAAAGCTATAAACCTACAAGGTACTCACCTACGCTCGTGGATAGAAGAGCTCGTCGTCGATTACGTCGAGAAAATCGCCGGGAATCGTCGTCGCACGAAAAGTCGCCTCTCACGGTGAAACCCTAGTATTTTCAGAGAAAGAGGAAAATGAGAAGAAACACGATGTGGCCCGACTTTCCTCCTCGTCAACGCGGAACGCTTGACCAACCAGCGTACGCCGCGTGGCAAAATCTACCCCTTACGGGTTCATGCGCAAAGCCCGGTTCATCAAACTAATCGCATTTTTCTTTTTTTTTTTAAATTCACTGGGCCTAAGATTTCGAGCCCACGAACCTCTTATAAACCGCTAATGCGGATGGTCTTATGTTGAAATTTGGAAATGGTACTAAGTGGGCCTCTAATTGACCAAAGAAACTTCAAACTTTTGTATTTGTGATATGAGAAGTACTTTTATTTCAAAAATATTTATGTTTTAGAAAAATATTTTTAAAAGGCATACATTTTATATTTTCAATTTATGTAGTAATTGTAAATTGTGAACTTAAAAAAAATCAGTTGTGATTATTGATATTTGATTGTATAAAAGTAATGAGGAATATTTAATCACACAAACAATATTTTTTTAACTAAAATTTAAAATATGAATCATTTTTTTTAATATATGTAAAAATTTTGAAATATGAATCATTTTTTTCTGGATAAATATGTGAATTATCATTAAAAATGAAAGTGGATTTGTACAATCTACAAAGTGTTTATGCGGTTAAACCGATTGATGCCAAAAAAGATAAAAAAAAAACAAGAAAAGGCCTACTTGTTGGGATGAAAATAACCAACGCAAATATGCTAAGAAAATCTCAGCCAAGATTGCATTAATTTCCTGAACTTCCTTCGCCCCTTCCTAGCCAGAATGATATTTCGAATCAGCCTGTCTATGTCTTTAAAAATACGATGGGGAGATTATCAAGATTAGTCATCCACATATGGAAAGCGTGTCTAGGAACGTGACCACTAAACCAAACAGTCGAATCCCAATCCACTCTATCATCTTGTTCTCTAATTAACTCCCAAGTGTGACTAGTGGAAAAAGAAGTAACCTGAGAGTCTTCAACATACCACGAGTACGTGTCATTCTCCGTTGACGACGAAACAAAGCATAGGAGCACATGAAGCGTTTCTGCTGCCGAGGATCTAGCAGGCCTCATGATCCAACCGTTTGCGTTACAAGAGTCACTGACATTTGCAGACAAGGGAACTCTGAGCTGTCTTGGACCAGTACTGCCAAAGAATTTAATTAGGGGACGTATTGGGAGCCAGTAGTCATACCAGAAGCTTGCTGTCTGCCCATTACCCACTTCAGAACGAATAAAATTTTCAGCCAAAGGTCTTAGTTTTAGAATAGCTTTCCATATCCAAGAGCTTTGCTTAGACTCATCAAGAATCCAAATACTTGCACCTTTAAGTCTATGCTTTTTGGACCAAGAAGCCCAAAGAGATTCATTTTCTGTGTGGGGGAGCCAAATGAGTTTAAGTGAGAGGGTTTTATTCCAGGATAGCAAATCTCTCAGACCAAGACCACCTTCAGAGTATGGCACACAGACAGAGTTCCAGGAAACCCTAGCTACAGCTCTATTAGTTATGCTCCCATTCCACAGGAACCTTGAGCAGAGAGACAAAGGTTGAGAACCAGAAGTTAATGTTGCTGAAAATGACGGAAGAAAGCAGCTGTTTACGACCCGCGTAAGAAAGAGCACGGCTTGACCATGAACTAAAGCGCCATTTAAGTTGATCCAGCGGAGGTCTATAGTCAGAGATTCGCAGCTTTCGGTTCATTAGGGACAGACCAAGATATCGAACTGGAAGAGAGCCAAGAGAGAAGCCACTACTTGACAAGTTTTCGGCTTCTATGGGGGTCATTCCTGCAGTACACAGCTCAATTTTACTCCGGTTGGTTGTGAAACCAGACCAAGTAGAGAAGCTGTCTAGCGTAGCTGAAATATGAGACAGGGATCCATATTCGCCATCAAAAAACACAATAATATCATCTGCAAATGCCAGGTGAATTACTAGAGGATCCGAAGCTGCTGGGTGAAGGCCAACTCTCCCTCCCAGAAAGTCTTTATTCAAGAGTTGAGAGAGAATCTCCATCGCCAGTACGAAGAGATACGGTGACAGTGGATCACCCTGCCTTAGTCCTCGTGACCCTTTAAAGTATCCTCCTAATTCCCTGTTGATTGCTACTGAAAATCGTGTAGTAGTAATGCACTGAGCAATCAAGCTTACGAAGGATTCTGGGATCCTAAGAGCCCGAAGAATAAGGAGAATAAAATCCCAGTTTAGAGACTCAAATGTCTTCTTCAGATCCACTTTTAGAATTGACCTCTTAGAGATGTTCTTCCAGTTGTACCCCTGAACCAGTTCTGTGGCCATAAGAACATTCTTCACTAGAAGCCGTCCTGGAATAAATGCAGACTGAGTTTTAGAAATGACATTAGGCAGTATCTGTTTCAGTCGGTTTGCAATATATAGTTCAATATGAATCATTCTGTTTATATCGACGTTATATATAACATTCAGTATATAGTTCAATATGAATCATTTTGAAATAGAAAGAGTATTAGACACTCAGAGGAACACCAAATCAACGTATTGAAAGCAATGAGAACAGGACGCAGCTAAAGAAGAAGCTGGAGTATGCGGAAGAAGCAAAAGATAATTTAGAAGCAGAGACGGAGAGAAGCTGAAGGTACGAACCGAGTAGTGGAGGAACGCAGCAGATGTTCTATCTAGAGGGGTTGAAATGAATGGTCAGTTTTCAGAGCGGTGCGGGTCAATGGAGAAGCATTATGCAGGCTGGTTTGTAAAATCACTGAGAGTGGCTCATGCAGATGTTTGGTAACTTATGAAGAAAGAAAGGGGAGAAATGAAGTGTGATTGAACAAAAGGTAGCGTGTGACTCAAGAAAGCAGTGTGTGTGTTTTTTTTTACTTGGTGGGATGATTTCTCTAAGTTTTATAGTGATTGTAAATGAAAATTTTAGATAATGATTGTGCTGCTTCACCTTATCAAAGTATTGACTCGATTGCAAAAATATGTAGACGCGGCTGCAGTCTTTTGTTAGTTTGTGCATTCAGATATTTTCAAAAGCCTAGTAAGCTCTCAAGTTCCAATCCAAGTAACAGTGAAAGAACTATTCTAAATAAGTTATATTCTACTAACTTTGAGTCTTTGACCGAATCAATATTTCAAATAACACTTAGAAAAAATATCAACGAAGTTTTGTCATCTTATGATTATTATATCCAATTCGGTTCGATTCCATTACCATACAAAACATTTTTTTCTACAATCCACATTATAACTAACTTGAAGTTGGCATAGTGACTAAAATGCTTAAATTATCAAGTAAGAATCTAAAATGTCATATATTCAATTTCTGTTGGGAAGAGCCTCCTGTTCAAACAAAAATTAATTAAAAATAGTTAAGTTTTAACCTTGGAGATGCACGAGCATTCGGACCCCTCTAAACATTCAAAAAAAAAAAAATCGTATCCAATACAAAAAAATATCACGAGCTAGATGATATGATGTTTATATATAGAAAGAAAACTTTTAGTTAACAACGTTAAGAACAAAATACAACTTGTTGGAGATATATCTAAGTTGGTCCAATCCATGCATGTGAATTTGACAATACATTGACGAGTCACTTTCCTTTAAAAGAATGGCTCATCAATCTGTAAGCAAACAACGCATTTTGGTACCAAAATCAAATTCTCGGACCACATTCGACCTGCAATATTGAGATTTTCTGTTGTTATGTCTTTATCGATATCTTTATTACTGTTATAAAGTTGTTAGCCATAACATGTTGCACGTTTAATCAAACAATATAATATCATGTCGATATAAAGAAAAAAGTATTATCATGTATTTTTTTAGCTTTTTAGAGTTTTCTTTTTTCTTACACTACCTTAAATGATTCCATCGGTTATTATGTGAGCAAAATAAAATACGAAATATATGCTTGATGTAACCATAACTTATAAAAGCGATATTGATAGTAGAAAACAAAAACAGTCAAGCCCTTTGTCAAAAATAAAATAAAAATACAGTCGCATTTTTCACAATTATTGGATCAACATTAACTTCAAACACACATATACAGATATATTTTATATATATCATGCATGGCACACTTTTAGATTTGTATTCAACCTACAAATCACGAACAAAAACTCAAGAATCGTTTAGAGGTTTCTTTTTGAATTGTTGAAGCCTATTATCAGACAATCTAGAGTTGTCGGCAGAGTTTTTATACTCAGACCAAGTGAACTCTTCGTACAAACTCTCTTCTTCATTGTCTATGAGACAAGTCAACGGAGCAATTCTCTGAGTCAACGAAGGTCCAGCGAAGTAAATCATGGAAACCCTAGATTTCCTGCTGTTTGCTAAAACTCTATGCTTCACACTCTTGAACCTCCCATTTGTCAACACCTTCAAGATCAGCAAACAAACAAACAAAAAGATTAGATACTTAAAGCATCTCATGGTGGTTTATTGGTTTAAACTTGAAAGATTCATCTTGAAATTTTTTAGCAAAAAAAAAAATATATTCATCTTGAAATTGGGAGATTAGGGTTTGATTCATCATCAGTTATTCACTTGTCCAAGTAGTAGTCTGAGCTTTTGTTTAGGATCATTAAAAAAAAAAATATTTAACCAAGCGGTGATATCCTAGTGGTAAAAAGAGAATTTGAGAGAAGAGGTAGACTGCCAATTTTAGATTTGATTTCTGCCATAAATTAAGTTGCCATTTATTTGGCCAGACGACATAAAACCATGTTTTAGGCATCATTTAGAAAATCCAGAAATGGACTATTCATCGGTATCAATTCGTGGGAGTTTATTTGAGTTTCGGTCTAGACACCTACAGTTACCAAAAAAAAAAATGCTACTTGACGATTGAGACAGACCTGGAGAGAGTCACAGACGTTGAAGAAGAAGGAGGAAGGATCAGAAGGGACAGAGATCCAGGAGCTGTCAGTAAGACTGATTTGTAGACCAGAAGTGTTGTTAGATCTTAAGACAGAGATGATCTGAGGATCCGTGTGTTCGCCAAAACCGATCACATTCTTGCCACCATTGGTGTTTTTGTTGATAAGAGGGCATGGTGGATAGTGATTAAGTCTGAACATCGAATCAGTGTTTGAATCACACACAAGCTTGCTAAGTGTGTCCCTCTGTTTGATCCCTAACCCATCAGTAATCATCTCCAAAACATGGCATGTCATTTTCCTTACTGATGCTGTGTACTCTGACAATGCGTTTCTGCAAAAGGAAACAAACATGAGTATTAGTTTTAAACGGGTACACAATGGCGGAAAAGCTTACACGAGATGCTTTAAGTTCTCCTTCAGCTATGTTTTATGTTGATTTTTTCACCCGTTTGTCGGGTTTAGTGAAAATACAAAAGTAACAAACAAAGAAACGAGATGTAAAAGCAGAGAAAGAGACGGAACATGAACTACAAAACAGAACATGGAACAGGGGAAGAAACAGAGTATGATAATGAAAGGTGTTAACTAAAACAAGAGACATTTAAAAAAAGACAAACATGTTGATTCTAACCTGAAGATTCCTGGGAATGGAACCGAACCAAAGTCAAGATTAGCATTCATCAGCAAGTACTCAACCCAACCCACGTCACCATTCCGACCAATCTCTCTGCTCCCATATCCAAACGGATAACCTGCGAGTTGGGTTTTCTCGGACTTGGGCAATGAGAAGAACTTGACGGCCTCTTGTTCCAAAACAGAGACTAGTTCAGAGGAAACGCCATGGTTGATCACCTTGAAGAACCCAAAGTCTTCACAGGCTTTGACGATGGCCTGTTTGGATTCTGGGTCAGAGATATCTATAACCGGGATTGGAGAAAACCCAAATTTTGGTTCTGCTGCTGGTTTAGACAAGACTGCCATTGATGTATTTGTAGGTTTCGCAGAAATTTTATCTTTTTCTTGTAACACTTTTGATAGCTATGAAGGCTGAGACATGGAGCTATGTACTCGGAGGAGTGTGTATATATAGCAGAGGAGAGGATAAAAATCTTACAATGCCGTACGAAAACCATCAAACTGTTCAAAATCAAAACCCAAGCTACAAAATCTATTAGTATTTCTCTCTTTAATGTCCATTAAAATTGTGAAAAATGTCACTGGTTAGTTATTGCTAAATAGTAAAAGCTTTTAAATTGTTTTTTCAGTCATTATCTGTAAAATGACAGCATTTATTTTGGGTATCATCATGGAGGTATTGTATTTTTCAATGAAGTAATTCTAAAAACATAAATCATTTGAGAACAAAAGGAATATGTAGCAAAAAAACAAGGAATATGAAGCTTTAAGACTATTAGTCTGAGAGGATTATTATAATATTTCAAGTAAATCTTAATACAAAATTATATTATTCAAATTATTGATGGATTCATTTGATGGAGATTAGGGTTGCCCTGACATATATAATCGTAAAATCCATATTACTTTTTTACAAAGCTTTCTTCAATAATTTGTGTAGTTTATAATTGTTTTCTTTTTCATAAAACAAATCCAACATCTCCTAATGGCTATATTTGACTTCCAAAACTAAAAAAATATCCATATCCAAAACACCGACCTTTGTCCTCGAATCAACAGGTACGATGAATCTAATTAGACTAATTTCTAGCAGCCTTAGCCTTTCTTTTATGGTCGTCAACGTTTGTAACGAATAACTCTTAATAAAAATTTGAGACATTGTTTTGATACTTGTCACCAACTACTACAAAATAGATGCGTACGGTATGGCTTGGAATGTATCCGAGTGTTTCTCTCTGTCACCACAAATATATATATATATATAATTAAATTTTAATTTGTTTATTTGTTAAATGCTTATAAGTTGTAAAAAACATATACATCAAACTCCTGGTCCATAAATCTGAAAGACTGATGTCTAAAACTTTATAATTTTTTTTGCCACACCTGAGTCCAGAAAATATCTAAAAGACAAAAACATTTAGCAATGTCGCTGTCAACGAATCAGCAATGTCGTGTTCCATTCTAGAGTCCTTTATTGTTCCACGTCTGCTATATATCCTTTCTTACTGTTATTATTACTTAAGAGATGCTTCAAATAATATGTATAAATGAACACATAGTCATTGGCAGGGACGAGTACATCAAATATGTTGAGGCACAAAAGAGTAATGGACTATATATGCATGTTTTCATGATCGGAGCTTCTATCCTTGTAATTTGTACTAGTGCTAACATTATTTTATAGTTTGGATAGATGTTTAAGTGTTCATGTATGGAAATCATTCGTAGTATGTTCATGAACAATCGTGTCTCGTAATGCTAACTGGCCTATATTAAAAATTATAACTTTTTTGCCGGGATACCATTCGCTAAACCATTGACCGTGGAAAGAAATCTATATATATTTGGTGGTGCTCTTCCAGTTTCGATCTTCTTACAACATATAACCTATTTTTCATTTTATATTACCAAGTTTTAATTGTATTTAATTATATATAATAAAGCTTAAGAAGTATGTCGAGCATCTTTGTCTAGAAGATGATTTTTGTAGGAAGAATCCATCCTTTTATAAAGGAAAAAATATATCCTACATCATATACAGTATTGGGATATTTATCCAAATGAAATAGTTTTCTTAAGGAAAATATCTAAGACATATTTTATTGCTCTTTTTCGAAAGAAAGATATTGTAATTATCTTTGTCCAAATGTAGTAAACTTTGCTGGGAAACCCCTTCGTTCAGTAGTTTAACTGATGATTTATTAATGTTTCTACATCAATATATTTGGGGTTTGAGTTTCAGAAAGATGAATTATACAAACGAATAGAGCGATTCAAGATGGTGGAGTGGTGGAGTCAGACATGTAGAATTTAAAATAAAATTTTGAGTAATTTTCTTGGCAAATTCTCCTTTATCCTAAAGAAAAAAAATTGAAAAACTGATTCAGAACATAAAATACTAGAAGATAAATCACTCGTCAAGAAGCTAAAAGGACACCATTTAAACTATTTACTATATACCTCGTCAGAAGAAAAGATAAAAAATAGTTAACAATTTTTTTTAAAGAAACTAGGGTCGGCCCGCCCTACGGACGGGATATTAGTTAATTTGATATTCACTAAATGCTCGAGTTGAAATTTGTTTTAAGATTCAAGAATTTGGTTATCTGTTATGTCTTACTTATTAGTATGCGGTGGTATAGTTGTTTTTCGATTATTTTTGCTTTGGTATTGTATCAAATTAACTAATTGTCTAACTCATAATTATAGATGTACAAATGTGGATTTGTGATAAAGTTTGATGACAATACTGTTTTTTTTTTAATTCTTATTCATAGTGGAGTGTGCATGTGTCAGAAAGAGGTCTATAACAACTTTTATGTTTTTGTGTATGGATTTTAAATATATATCATTTTGTATAATGCATACTTGTTCTACAACATTTGCTTGTAAACTAAAAAAATTGTTTTCTATATTTTTAAAAAAGAAAATATTTAGTCTAGAATATAACATGCACATATGTATTGACTATATATAAAAGTTGAGTGTTATTTTAAAATGACATATGTATAGAGATTTTTTAACCATTACTTCACTGACACAAAACATTTATAACTGTAAATACCTTCTTTTAAAAGCAAAACTAATAAAAGCGTATACAACAAATGCATTTTGATATATATTATATGCATCAAGTTATAAAGGTTGGAAACATTGCAAAACTGTTTGGAGCAAAGTTTTTAACTTCACGATTTTCATCTTGACGTCAGTTCAGTGTCGGCCCTGGCCACAAGCAGAAGAAGCATGGGCTTCCAGCTGACATGATAATAAGTATTTTCGCGGCCACATATTTATAAAAAGTGACTTTAGCCTAGTGGTTCTAAGAGAAATTACCAGTGCTATAGGTGCTGGGTTCAATTACCTTTAACTGCATTTATTTATTTTGGCCCTAAATATAAAATGGGACACATGTCACTCCCAAAACACACGAATTGATGACGTGGCTTCACGGGAGAGAGGCGAACATTTCTTTATATATATAGATGTCAGATAGTTATTCTATTATAAATGAAAAATATTAAAAGCGATTATACCCCAAATTGAACCAAATACAAAAATAACCCAAAACATTAGTGAAATAACAACCAACCAACCCTTTATGACCAAACTAAAAATCATGTATGCACTTTTTCGAGTATGACTCCGTGAAGTCCTTTTTGTGGTTAGTGAAGTCTTCTCCTATGAGAGAATTCTCATTTATTGAATCTTAAAAATAATTTATAAATTTATAAAAAAAAAATTTGATGGGAAAAATATTGAAATCATGTAATTATAAACATTTCTACATGATGTAAATTTATATTTACTAAATTTGAATTATTTTCAACATAGATGACTGAATGTAGATTGAGTCATGATAGTCTTTGGTTTAGGGTGTGGTAACATATGTTATAGTATTATTTGTATTTTCTAAGGTTAGATTTTGGAATCTTAACTTAATTTTTTTTTACTTATATGTGTTTAGTTTTGGGTACATTAAACATTTTATAAGTTGATTTTAAGTTTAATAAAGTGTTTTTTTGTTATTTAGTTAGTAATTTGATTATAAGGTTTGGAATACTTTTTTTTGTTATTTAGTTAGTTATTTGATTATAGGATTTGGAAAACTTTCCAAGAAGTCTTCTACCATATAATGCACTAGATGACTTACTGAAGACTTCACAACAAAATCTACTATTTTCCGCTCAAATTTTAGTAGAATTTAGGTTTTCTGCCTAATCATTAATTTAGAAATTTAGGTTTCTACCTAATGTGAAATCTTCCAAAACTCTTCCATAATAAATCTTCTCATGTATTAGATCTTTAAAATAATTTATAAATTTTATTAAATTATTTCTATAGGAAACAAAAATCTAAATCATATAACTATAGATATTTTTAAACGATGTAATTTAAATTTACTAAAATAGAGTTGTTTTCAACATAGGTGAGTCACTGTAGATTGATCATGATAGTCTTCGGTCTAGGGATTGGTAACATATGTTATAGTATTGTTTGTATTCTTAGGTTTAGATTTTGGAATCTTAAATATTTTTTAGAAAAATTAAAATTGACTCATATGTGTTTAGTTTTTAGTATATTAAACACTTTATAAGTTGATCATATGTTTAATGAAGTGTTTGTTGATATTTAGTTATTTATTTGGTTTTATGGTTTTGAAAACTTCTACGGAAATCTTCTAACATGTAATGCATTAGAAGACTTATTGGAAAGTCTTTTACATAAGTTTTCTCATTAATATTAATTCTTTTTACTAGTAATTGTCAATTGCAAAACTAACATACGTAGACTTATTGCGACAGTGAGAAAACTTCATGTAACAATACAAAGGCTTCTCGAGAAGTCTTCTCTCAGGAAGTCTTCTATAAAAATTCAAATTTCTGACAAAATTCAGTCAATTGTAAAACTAACTTGTTTATTCGAGAAGAGTTCTCGAGAATTCTTCTTATTGTTTTTTTGTTAACAAAGAAAAATTAGAAGACTTCTAGAAATCTTCTATAAAAAAACGCACAAAAAGTCAATTGCAAAACTAACCAATGTATTGACCAGAAGATTCTGGAAGTTTTCTTGGCTAAATAGATCTGAAAAAAAAATCAAATATCATTTTTACATCCGGTGAGATTCATGTTTAGCTTTTAAAAGCACACAAAACTTCTTAATGGAAGTTACTCACTCATTCTTGACCATGAATTATGAATTTGAGTAACTCTAATAAGCTTATGGTTTAAAAAAAAAGGATTTTGGGATGAAATAAGAGATAAAGTGAAAGAGAAATGGTTTATGTGTGTATGAGATGAGGATATGAAGATGTATATGTTGATTTTAGATGTATTTAGAGCTTTAAATTGGTTGTTCATGGTGGTTAGTGTTTTGATTACAATGAAAATATTGTAAATAAATGAGAAAGATGACGGATGAATGAGTAAAACACTAATTTTTAAAGAAAAAGAAATAATAACATTTTCGTGAATAACTTGAACCTCTAAGATAAATAGGGCAAATGAAAGTTTAAAAAAAAAAATTAAGGGTTACTTTTTGGATTGACTCCAAATTTTGAGTCATATTTGAAAATTCTCTATGATAAATTTATGTACATTTTCTAAAACTAAAATTAATTGTTTTGGAAACTATTGGGAGTTATATAAAACTACAACGACCTAATAAAAATCAACCGAGGTTACATTAGTGAAACTTACATTTACTTGTAAACATATTATTTTCATGTTGTGTATATCTTTGTTAATGAAATCTATGTTACTAAGTCTATTTAAAATGTTCGTTATGATGCAGTTTTATTTGTATAATCATCATTTCCATGGTAATTAGCTCTCAATACATAATTGTTCAATAACATATTTACCAGTATTATTGTCATTATTCTTGCTCCAAAACTAGATATGATGTTATTATCTTTGAAAATTTAACGTTTTTGGGTTGGATTGTCCTTATTATATACTCTCTCTATTTTGTAAAGATAGATTTTTTTTAGTGTTTTCACAAATATTAAAAAACGCATTAAATCACTATAATAAATGTATCATTTTTTGTAATTTTTAATTTTCAATAATTTTTAACCAATAGTAATTCGATAAAGTCAATTAATTTTCTTGAAGATCACAAATTTTCATAGAAAATACAAAAAATATATCTTTGTGAAACAATTTTTTTAAATATCTAACTTAATAAAACATAGAGAGTATATAATTTTACTTAATGTGCGATTTAGGAATCTGATGAATTTGTCCATCTTTTTGTCAAGAAGAATTTATTCATCTACATTTTTCTTTACTGCTATATCGGCAGAACCTTATTTTATTTTGTTTTTAACGGGTTATGAGTGATCAAGTGAGAAAATGATAAAATGAAACATCAGACATTTTGTATAAAAATAATACATTAATCTTCATGAGACAGTTTTTATTTTTAAAGACATATTTCTTCCGATTTTTTTTGTATGATGTTTTAGAATATTTTTTTGTTTCAGTTTATATGATGGTTTGAATATTTTCTGTAAAATTATAAAATTAACTGATTAAAAAAGTTAATGTGTAATTTTTTTTGTCTTATTTGTTCTAAATAACAATGATTGAATGTTTTTCGGTTACTTTTTGTTGGTATCGAGCGTTTTTGATAAAATAGTTTTTTTAATATGTGTATTTATGCTAAAGCATCGTACAAAAAATAGAGATAGTATTATTAAAAAGATTGCTAGTTACTTGAAGTACTGACAACCACATGACTAACCAACAAGACTAAACTAATGTATATGTTAAACATGACAATATTCCTAAAACTTAATAATGTTATGTAGTTAATATCATGAGATTAATTTTATTAATCAAAAAGAACGTGAGAGATAGGGGTGGGCACTTTACCCGATATCCGAAGTGGCACCCGAACCCGATCCGAAAAACCCGAACCGAAATCCGAACCGAAGTAGCAAAATACCCGAACGGGTATTGAATTAGGAGAGATTGGATACCCGAACCCGAATGGATAATATCCGAACCCGAATGGATATCCGAAGATAACCGAACATATGTATAATTAACCTTATATTTCTAGTTTACATCTCTTATTTTATATAAAATATTTATATTAATACTACACATACTTTAAGTTCATATGATATACATGCAATTACGAAAAAAATGATTTAGTACTCACTTAAAAAGCATGTCAAGTTTTTTTATTTCAAAAATTAACAAAAAGTTACATCCAAAATTTTAAAACAACAACTAAATTAATGCATTTTTAGTTTTAAAATGTTATGTCCAAATCTATTAATCATTTAATCTATTAAAAATAATAAAAAAAGTTAAGTAAAATTTATATTCTTAAATACAAGAAATTTAAGAAATGAAAAATTTATTTTTTTTTCAAAATCTAAATATCCGAACCCGATCCAAAATAACCGAAACCGAACTAAAAATACCCGAACCCGATCCGAATTATAGAAATACCCGAACGGGTCCTACACCTCTATACCGAAATACCCGAAAATCCGAAATACCCGATCCGAACCCGAACGGGTACCCGAACGCCCACCCCTAGTGAGAGATATTGACTTCATTTAATTTCCCAATAGAGCAAATAAAATTCGACCCATTGGACTGTAGTTTAACTATTTTCTTTGTTTTTTCCCTTGTCGTAATAGGTCAAACTTTAACTAAACTATGGTCGAGGGATAAGACTTTAATTGATCAGAGGGAGAATTAAACAGAATTAATGTCTTTGATATCTATGTCATTTTTTGAATTGATCAAATTAAATTCATGATGTTAACTATATAATATTATTAAATTGAATAATGTTGTCATGCATATCATATATTTTATGTAGTTAGGTATACATTAATTTAGTCAGCTTAGTTATGCGGTGGTCAATAATTAGCGGAGCGATCATCTTCAGTTTTTATAAGAAAGCGTTTTAGCAAAAAAAAAAAATGTTTTTATAAGAAAGCGTTACAAATAAAAATATATGTTGAAAGGTACATGAGATGCCACGTAGGAGGCAACTAGAGGAGAAACAAGTCTTCTGTTTAAGAAGAAAAGATTCGAAACAACACCCAGCTTCGCATTGGTAGCTGCAATGGTAGGTTCCTCGCCTGTCCACCCTTTTTAAAGTTTGATGTGAACTAATAATAATGTTAGATTCTTTACCAAAAATAATAGCATTAGATTTTCCATTATTTAATAATGACTATAGTATCAATAATAATAATGATTCTATTCCGATTTAAATAGTGACATCTATGAATAGGTTAGCGATTGGATAGCCTTGCAAGGATAGCCAGAAGCAAGAACCAACATGTACGGAGCATAACAAATAACACTATATTCTAAAATCAGTATACAGCACAAATAAACTGTTTTGTCGGTTCATTTTTTTTCGAGAAATAACAAACTTACGACTAGACGATTGAAGAACAAATCAAAGTTTTATACATTGCTTGTCTTTAAAACGACTTAGGTGGTTAGAGTACAAAAAAGAAATATAACGGGCTTGCTAATTAAATGTATAGAAATACAAAGAGTTCCCAAAATAACATCATTGCTTTATAATTTATCAAGATGGTCTTTTGTCTTGTTATTCTCTAAGCATCGTAAGAAAATGGATGTCATCGAATATTGATGATAAGAACATATATGATTCTATTCCAATCTTTATTCATTTTGATTTGTTATTCCATAAACTAAACCTACAGAAGAAGAAGTATCTGGACAATATCTAGGGTGGCTTCAAGTTGTTTCGTCTTTTTTGGGTGTCTGGTTACTTCAATTATGTGAATGATGTCGGGCCAGGAATGCACTCGAGATCCCAACGATTGTTATTTTGATATTTTATGCTTTTTACGCTCTTTACTTTCTGTGTAAATAAGACACGACAACCAACGTTTGAGAAATCACATAGCATAGAAGAGAGACGATGGTCGATTTTGGGCTTAATTAGATGCAATTTTCGGGATACTTCATATTTATATTGATCTTTAAATCTTTGTTTCTGACAAAAAAAAATTTAAATTCAAAGTCCAAAAGAAACCCTATCAATATGCTACCATAGGCATAGATAATGTCTCTATGCCACGTTCCTAGATGACCTTTTACTCTTATTTTTCTTTCTTCCAAACAATTGAATTTTTAATCAGTTTTTTTAATTTTAGGAATACAACATGTCCATGGACAGATCCAGACTAATCACCATGTACGGTTCACATATCAGATGGACTCTCCTCTCTTATTTTGAATATTTAAATAAGATCTAAAATATAACCTTATGTCTGCGCGTAGCCACAGATGTTTAGTGTCGTCGAGTTGCTTCGAAGTCGGATCTTACCACTAGATCATCCCCATATGTTTTTTTATCCGTTTACTCTCTGTGATTTTGTCTCTTTACACAAACCAGTAAAATGTCACTCATTCTCATGTTAACATCAGTTCTATTGGATTTGATTACTTAAGAATTTTCCTAATCAAAGTTTTTAATATCTTTGACTAGATATATCTTTGTACAAGTTTGACCTATAATTGGAGTCAGATGGCAAGATAACTATGAATGTTTTTTTTCTGTTGAGACTTATGAAACGCTTTTGAGGGATCCGATATTTTATTTGATAAATGTTTGCAAATGTTTTCTAAGTTCAAGAGATTTGCCTAATTATTAACTATGGTTAATATATTTATTAGTCAACAATACTGCTATGCAACAAATTATTGTGACTTGCACGTATAAGGAAAAGCACAATATGAATAATTGAGTGCTGAGCAAAATTAAACAACCTGAAAAAACAATTGGTAAGTAAGAAGTATCTTAGAGCAACCTGGTGCAGATCTTCATCACAAGCAGCTCCTTCGACACTCAGGAAGCTGCTCTGTCACGGGACCATTTATCACATATGGAGACATCGTAACAACGTCCTTCATAACAGTGTGCATCTCTCCCCGCAGCAGGTGTTCAAGCTCATAGACCGAGATATCAAGAATGCCATCACTGCGAGACAGCAAAAGAGGAACTTCTTAGGACTAATGACCCTTTGGATTAGATGACCACCATCTCTAGTCCAAAATCTACTGACTTTCTTGTTTTTTATCTAATTTTTGCCAAGAAATAAGTGTGTAAAAGTCTTAACTTGTTTAGGACAAACATTTCATTAAGATTAATGATATTTACAGTTTAGCAAAAAAAGTATCTTAGAGCAACATCAACACTAAAAAAATCTGAAAATGTTTCTAAATAATAAAAAATATTAAAAATCTAATTTTATAGTTATATTTGTTTTTAACATTTATGTTACTAAAACTGACACAAAAGTTCTAGTAACTATTTAAAACGTTTTCGTATGATAACTTTTTCAGTGCTCAATATCTGATAATGGTAACAAAGGATGGACTCAACTAAAGTAATGTAGAGATTTTTTTTCAAAGTAATGTAGATATTTTGTTTGACTTATATTGTGAGAAAATATAATAAAAAATTAAACATGAATTACCTTTTGGTACTGTTTGAAAACATGAATAACAATATAAATAAGAATTATCTGAAAAACATATAGCAGTATAAAAAAAATAAAATGTCATTTTAGTAATTTCATTAATATAATTACATTAATTATTTTTCAATATTTCACTCAGTTAAATAATTACATTAATTATATTACCTTAACAATACATCGCATCATTAATTATATTACCATAATTATAATAATGCAGATTTTATTTATTAGTATAATTCACCCAGTTAAATAATTACATTAATTATATTACCTTAACACTACATTGCATCATTAATTCTATTATCATAATAATAATAATGCAGATTTTATTTATTAGTTAATCAACAATAACTTTGTGCCTATTATAAAATCAAAAATGTAAAATAACTAGATTTTGCATATGGTTAAACGTTCGGTTTAGTTTGTTTTACTAAATTTTTTATTTTAGTTTTACAGGTGAAAATTTACATAGCCAAAACATAATTCAAAGACATATTTTTGTAAATAAAATAATAATTTAAATCAAAATAAGAAAATGTATTACATTTATTGTCACTTAATTTTTCACTCAATATAATTATTTTACTAAATAAAAAAACTTTTTCTATTTTACTTAATTTAGCCAAAAAAATAGAAAGAGTCATTTTATTAGTTTATAAAATAAGTTAGACATAAACATTTGCTATCTATTTAGGTACATGATGTTCTTTTTGGGTATCGTGTGTTTTGTTTTGAGATTAGGCCCTCCTTAAATATTATAAATTTATGTGTGGGTTTTGCTGAGTCTGGATGAGTTCAGTTATAATGTATAAGAACCTAAAAATATCTAAATAACAAATGTATCTGAAACGGGTTCAGATATTTGCACCAAAAAATAACCATATTACCCTATTCCGTCGAGGTCTTTTGAATACAGTTAGTTATATTACGACCCATCTAAAATATATAACACTAATTATAAAAATAAATATCAATATATAAAAATTTAAGAATCAATACTTGCGCGGGTACACGGATCAGTCTCTAGTACTGTTTATATGTTTTCACTTTTGAGGATATCTGAATATATGTCCTGCTTGACTTATCTTGTGCGAAGTATATATGTTTTTAACAAAATAGTCTTCGTATAGTGGTAAAAGAGTTCCAGCTGAAGTTTCCGTCATGGGTTTGATTTTCTTTGGCCACCCATAGACGCTTTAAATGGTAAAAAATATCCAGATTTCTATTGGTTTTTTGGTGATTAGTCATTGGACCTAGAAAGCATTTGAGATCACATTAAAGCTATCAGAAAAAATATATATGTTTTGTTACTTAAGTTATAATACATATTTATACATGTTCTTGTATGTATAGATTAGCAATAATGCCAAGAAAGGTGGTCAGTTTTTATTTGGAGGAGTAAAACCATTTGCAAAATGTTGATTGTCACTGTAGATGGAGTATAATTTTAGCGGTTTGAATAAGGAATACAACTGAAGTGTTGGTAGACAGTGTACTGGTCATACAAAAGGTTTGATTTCGAGTGTGATTGGTATTGATGAGAGTAACTGAGCATAATAAATAAAGAGGAACTGAGAGTAACAATAAATAGATTAAATAGTGTAACATAAAAAAAGAAAAAAATAGAATCCAGCGCAACACACTTTCTCCACCTGAACCCAGAGAAAGAAAATAATCATTTTTACTCTATTTAAATAGTAACCAGCAGAAAAGTAAGTGGGAAGTTTTCAACTTGATTGGTTGAATATTGGCTTTAACTGAAAGGTATTGTTAGCGATAAAGTAGTGGAGTAAATATTTTTTTTCCGCTGAGTTACGCTAGAGTCAGCCAATCAAGTGGAAATTTTTTTCTTCCCATTTCCTCTGATTACTGTTAAAATAGAGTAAAACACACACACAACTTTACTCCAACCTAAGCAACAAAGCATTTGGTAACACCATAAACTTCACCAAGATTCACATTAAAAATCGCAAACCTAGAGGAGTCGTTCTTTTTCTTCAGTGGTTGATAAATTGGAGTTGGTGACTTATGTGGTCTCTCCGCTTATTGCACAGCTCAACCGTCAAGCTGTATATTCCAAGTTTGTGCTTTTCAAATCACTGTTGATATTGGGATCCAGACTTTTCATCTCGAATATGTCTTTCTATTTTGTTTCTCAATGAATTCGTCCATTGGTCGATTTAATGCTTCACAAAGAAAAACTCTTGGGATTTCATTTCATGTGACTCTTCATCCCAAGCAACGAAAACATTTATATGTGCAGCTTGAGGCCGTTGCCATGGAGGATGCAATGCTCGATTTGATTCGAAAGAGTGGGTAAAGGAAGACGTTAATAATTGAATTAAGTGATGATAAATGAATGTGTTAGATAGGCGTCCACCGTAATTGGCGAGAGTTATGAACCACAACGTTTGACTTTCAATCTCCATCTTTGCGTGAATGGAATAAACTTTAGTGTAAACAGAGCCTACGCAGATTAAACCAAAAAGCTTTCAAACTTAACATATGACAGCCCATTTTGTGAATGAACACAAAATGACAGAAGAAGAAGCTAAACGAAAATAAACTTTAGTGAGTTTTTCTTGTCCTGCCATATGTTGCAAAATAGAGATATGAATGCTGAGGTGGATAACAGACCGGTTTATATTTTAAAGAAAATGATAATTTTTATCAAAAAGTGCTACTAGAATTTAAAAGTCTCTTCTGTGGAACCAAAAGATTTTTTTTGGTAAACTAAAAACCCCAACGTTCAGGTCAAACTTATTTTTCTAATACCTTTAATTTTAGGGAAAATTAGAAAAAAGAGACACTTTCAACTTGAGTTTGTCACTCTAATACTTTTTCTAAATTTTTTGTCCCTTTAGAACTTTAATTTCTGTAAATACAATTATACCCTTAAATTAAATGCTAAAATATATAAAAAAGGAGATTCATCGGTTCGCTAAACACAATCCATCGGTTCATTCTAAACTCCTAAATTTTAGATGAACACAATCCACTACCCTCAGAAAATTGAGATAAACACAATCCATCTGTTTGCTAAAACAAAATGCAAGGGTTCGAGTTCAAAGAGATTCAGGAGAAGATCCCCAACAGCTTTTGTCCATGGCCACGATCCTTTCAATTCTGGGTTCGAGCTACCAATATCTAGACTGGTTACAAGGTCCCAACTGTGTCTCGACTTGAGCTCCGTCGTTGTAGCCACCGTCGCTTCACTGTGCTCTTGGTCGCCATCAACTTCTCTCACCGGAACCACCACTGCCGTGTCATCTCCGCCGCTACACGGGCTCCTCTTCTCCGTTCAAGCAGTCACAGCCCGAGAGCATTGAATCGAGCAGGCCACACCTTCACGCATCGCTCGATTGGTTCTCTCGGATGTTCAGTTCGTCGTTTGGACCAAGCCAGATGGATCGAGCATTTGTCTTCCACATCGAACGTTCCCAACCACAAAACAGACATGGCTAAATTTTAATATATTGCACACTTGGCCCCTGAGATTAGTTCCTTTCTTATTTTCCCCAGAAATTTTATTTTTGAAATTAGTCCTCGATTTCGCACCCAGTACTATTGGTTCAGGGAAATATCTTTAATGTTCGCCCCAGTACTTTTAAATTTGCGGAAATATCTTTATGATTTCGCCTTAAACTTTAAACGTTCACTTTTGACTCTATTATATGAAAATGCAATATATACAAAACTCAGAAATTAATCGTGGAGCAATCCAGGATTAGTTTTAATTTTTTTATTATACTTTCTAGTATATAAGCTAGTATACGTATCAAAGTAGCGTGAATCATATGTGGTATAGTGGTTTGTTTGTATAATTTTCTTTTGAATAACTCGGGTTCGAGTGGAGGAAAGAACAACTTTGATGATTTTTTGACTTAGGAAAGATTATACTCTGCGAGATTTAGATCAGATTTCGTGTATAATTAGGAAAGTACATCTTTAACCGAATATAGAAGTTTCCATATTTTCCGGATTTGCCTAGAATATGTATATTACCTTACGCATAATACAATAGAGTAGGTGGGAAATATATTATTCCTTTAGGCGTCACATAAGGTAAAAGGAAGAACATGTTATGACACATAATCTAGATAAGGTATATTATTGAGCTGTGGCTATGTATCGTTATCAAGCTGTATGTATTCTGAAGACATCTTTCTTGATTATAACATTTTGAAATATAGCTTGGTTAGAATATATAAGAAATGCTAGTTTACGTTGTATGCCCAAAATATATCTATGTATAAAACTTAGTTTCTGATTTCTAGACTAAGTAGATGACCAGAATGAGTATTTTAACTGTAACTAGAAGATAAAATAAAATATGATTCCACTTTAAAAAAAAAAACTTTTAAACATATATATTGTCATACTTATGTTTCCAACATTTTTTATACTCCCTCCGTTTTTTTATATAAGTCGTTTTATATCTATGCACGTAGATTAAGAAAACCATTAATTTCTTATATTTTCTAAACAAAAACATCATTAATTATTTACCTAACCACAATTCAACCAATAGAAAAATAAAAGATATATTACCATTGGTCATACAACATTAATTACTAATAAATTTTACATAGAAAACCGAAAACGACATATAATTTGGAACAAAAAAATTTCTCTACAGCGACTTATATTAAAAAACGGAGGGAGTATTTTTTAACATTTTTAAAATTCAGTTTAGTATTTTAACCATAAAAGAAGAGTAAAAATTGTACAGAATTGCCCAAAATATCAAAAGTCCTATTGTGACAAATAAAAGTTCAAAGTGTCTCATTTTTCCAATTTTCCCTTAATTTTATCACCTAACCAAAATTTATATCACTATATGTATACATCTTAAAATCACGTAGTTTTACCAATACGTACATAGATGGCAAGAAATATTTCCAATTTTTAAGTGAAAGAGAGCCAGAGAAAACATTGCAAATGAAAATAAAAAGATAATAATCATGGGGTTTAAAGTTTGACAACAACACCAGATTTTCCGTGTCTCTCTAATTAATCTTTTGTGTCTCCTCGTAATTAACTACATATAAACCTTCATATACTTATCTGAACTTTCTCTTACATACAAAAAGTCTCTCAAGACAAAAGCAGTCTTTCTCTATCTGATTCATGTCAATTTTCTTCACAAAAGAATCCATTGTCCTAGCATCCCAATCAATGGATAGATCAATACCATTATCCGACGTAGATGGAGAAATGATACATGTTGAGGTGGTCAATAGCCTTGATTGGATCAGTAAGCTCCCAAATGATCTTTTGCTTAAGGTCTTATCGAAGTTGTCCATGGAAGAAGTCCTTAGGACAAGTGTTCTATCAAAAAGATGGGTGGATGTGTGGAAGGAGACATCTCATCTATACTTGGACATGCGAAGGATCGCAAAAGCAAAAATTCTTTTGCCCGAGGTTTCACATCAAGCTGCTAGATCGGTGACAAAGGTCTATTTCTTTTTTGATATTATTCTCAGGATTTTTTAATTAGGAGAAAGAAATTACTTGAACAGATCTGGTTATAAACTGATGAACTAGATTGATGTTAATTATGTTACAACTCTAAGATCCATGAGATGATCTTGTTTCTTGATTGTTGAAGTTCAAAATGCAAACCTAGATAACTCATGATAGATTTTCTCTTGTTTGCGGTCAAATAATAACATTTGAGAAAAGACGTTCCTACTTATTGGATATCAGACATGTTTGGTGTAGTTTGTTGTACTGTACTTCTGGGATTTTACTTTGAATTTCACTGAAGATTAAGCTACAGTGAATTGTTATTGTGATGAATATGAAATCTAGGAAAACATGATCTCTAGCCATTTACATCTAGAATAAAAACTTGCACTAAGAAATTACACCATATAAATTGAGATGTTATTTTGAAATTGGTGCTTTTACTGAAGATTAAGACTAACAGTTTTTCGCGCGAAAATATTTGATTTTCAGATTTTATAATCAATAGATTTGAGATGAATACATACCATTGAATTGTTATGGTAGTGAATATGAAATCTAGGGAACATGATTTCTTACCATTTACACCGAAAATAAATACTTCCATCCAAAACAATGCACTAAATATCTATCATAATTCGAATTTGTGGATTCATAATATGATATGTAACCCTTAAAGCTTGCAATTCCTTATAAATTTTCTGCAAACTCCAGTGTATATAGACGAATCAAATGCATTGTTCATCATATTTAAAAAGTTATTTCTTGACAGTTTATTGAAATTTAATTGTAAGATATTGGTGCAATATGTATTCAAAAATTCTCCTAAATAAGTCATTGGCTTTGTAGATCATAAAGGATCACCGTGGCCATTTGGAAAGATGCACAATCTACCATGACTCCCTCCAGTGTGAAGACGGGGTGTTTGAGTCTTGGATTCAGTCACTGGTTAATGTGAAACACATCAAGCATCTCAAACTTGTAAACCTTTTTGACCATTTTGAACCTATCACAGGATCCCATGTCACACTTGACTTGCTTCCTAAGTCATTTTCCCACCCAGACCTCATATCTCTCTTCCTAGATGAGTACAACTTAGAAACTCCACATGCTTTTTACAGTTGCCGGAGTTTAAAGGATCTTAGTCTTATTAACGTCTCAGCCGAAACTGAAGTCTTTAATGCAGTCCTTGTGTCTTGCCCTTCTCTCGAAGTGCTTGCACTAAAGATCAGTTGCCACAAAAAAGGGTTTCTGAAGATTGAAAACCACAACCTAAAGTTCTTATTTTTATCCTGCCTTGGGATAAAAGGCATTAACGTGTCTTCACCCAACCTAGATATCCTCTCCATTGAATATCTCTCGTGTAAGGAAGAGAACTTCTTCACTGCGAGCCCTAGGCTCCATTCTCATCGGAACTATTGGGCTGCAGGACAATGCCTTGCTCACACTAGCTATATTATATCATGCCCCCAGCAGGTATATATATATATTTCTTCTGTAGGCTTTTGTATTATTTTGATATAGAAAGAAAGGTTGTCAATACTTGACATGTTTGACATTTATGTATATATATATATATATATATATATGAATATTAGGGAGAAGAAAGCATTGGGCATAAAGTCATGCTGAGCGGATTCACAGATTGTATGAAAATGTTGTCATTAATGTCGGTAAGTGTAGACTTAACAAATGCAAAAGAAGTTGAGATGCTCAGACAAGTGTTAGCTGCATGGCCTGTAGAAATGGGAGAACTTGAGATTGTATCTAAGGTACGTTCATTCTATGTTTTCAAATTAGAACTTTTTTTTGGTCCAATATGTGAATTCATTTCATGAGAAATGGCAAACTGATACAAGGAAATCCTTGGATCTCAAGCTGCTAACAAGAAAAATTCTACCTATGCATTCCCAAAAATATATTTTAAAAGACACATAGATAAGTAATTAGGTCTAATCTTGGTCATGTTCAAATTAGAACATGATCACATAATTTGCCTTTTTGTGCACAAATTTCATTAATTAAAGTCAGAGGCAGTTTGATTACAACTAGAAGTATGCTACAAGGAGACTTGTTCAAAGTAGAGAGATCCACGGATACTCTTCACTTGAATCCTTGAAACCACAGCTGGAAAGAGTTTCAAATAGTCTGAAACGTTGAAATACCCTAGTGAAAGGGTTTGTAAGAGGGGTGAGAAGCCGATTGAGCTTAAATAGCCCATCAAATGAATGAGATCAGCTCTAATTTTCATAACGTTAATTTGCCTTAACAACTATATATCTAAGGAAGCGATGCATGTTTTCTTTTTTTTTTGTCTAGAGTAACAATGATGCTATCAAAGAAAGTGAGTCTTCCATTGGAAAAACAAGGAACACGATTTGGGAAGAGACAAAACCGTTTCCCAATGCTGAGTTTCGTGTATATACGGTATGGTTGTCTAACTTTAGCGGTTCAGAGGAAGAGTTTGCATTAGCCTCGCGTGTGATAACGCATGGGACGGTAATCTGGAACATGAAGATTAGACCATCGTCCTCTTCTACAACTAAGAAGTCAAAAATCAAAGCGGCAATAGCGAAGCTAAAGGAACTTCCAAAATGTCACAATTACTTTCGTATCACATGTTCTGATGAGGCTCTGGTTGAACCTAGCCTTTGGTAATAGAGAAAGAGAACTCTTCAGAATTTAGATTAAATTATTGTTGTATTTCCTTTTTATGTTTAAATATTTGGGATATAATTTGGATGAACTTGAATTTTATTTGACTGTTGATTGAGTTATTAACTCATTGTCTTGTTTAGTTCTTGATTTGCTCAATATGCTTTGTTAAAAGGGGTTATTATATAATGAGTTGACCAATTATACCGATATGTGCGTTAAGATAGGTGTTAATATATACTATTTATGTAGATTATCAGTGAGTTGCTTCCACTGACAAACATGGCTTTCATATTGTTTAGAAATGCTGTTAATGATGTCGAACCCAAAGGAAAGTAGTACTATCATGTGACACTATTACTAATATGAATGTCATAGATAAAAAGTTGAGATATGTGGAAACATACCGAAATATTGGTAACAATATGCAGGTTACACCATTCCGGGAAGTTATAATATACTGTGAATCTGTGATTATAAGTTATTTTTACCTTTCTACATGTGATATTGTATGACGGGAAATCTAACCATTTGCTGCTTAGCTGATTTATTTCCTCTACGTCTTCTCTGTTCAAAAACCCATAGTTGCTAATCAGACTATCAGAGCCGTCTTGAAATTTACAAAACCTTATACAATATAGAAATATTTTACCATAAAATAAATAATTATGCAAAATTTTATATGTTACTCTCTCCGTTTCATTTTAATTATCGTTTTAGACTTAAACATACAAATTAAGAAAACGTTTAATTTTGTATATTTACTAGATAAAAATATCATTACCAATACAACTAACCACATTTTTCAACCAATAGAAAAATATATTAGAATATAAGTTTAATAAAATTTACATTATAACTATAAAACGACATTTATTTTGAAACGGAGGAAATATAACATTATTTAAAAAACTAAACAGTTTTTTTTTGTAAATTCATATTTACATATTTAATAAGTCTTTATACATAAATTATATTAGTTTAATATTTTTGATACTATATTTTTGATCAAATATTTAAAATATCTATTGTTATTTTAATTTTTGTTTTAAATGTAGGCTTTAGAAAAATAAAGACCCCATGCAAATATTTCTTACGCATGTACTCAGGACCGACACTGTTGATAACGTTTAGCACTATCATAAGAGAAGATCGATCTGCTACAGATATTTTAAAGAGTAGCTAAACCTAAAAATCAATAAAAATACATATTTTCAAAATATGTGAAAACTGAAATTTATTGTAAATATAGATTTTTCTTCCTTTATTAATATTTATTGTTTTATTATTGTCTAATTGTACAATGATATAAATAAATATAATTAAATAACACAATTAAGAATATTTAAAATGTATGCCCTTTTACAAAAAAAAAAAAAGTATATTTAAGATGTAATTTAATATATTTCAAAATATCATTCGTCAATATAAAATAAATATTTAGGAAATTCTTTTAGTTAAACTACATTAAAAATTACAAAAGAGAATTAAAATTATAATGATTATATATTTTAAAATTTAATGGATATTTTCCACCAATAGAGTTACTTAATATAGATTGGATTCTCAAATTGATTTCTACATAAGACAATATTTATTTTAGTAGTAAAATATTTAGTATCTGATCACCTAATAGGACGATAATATTAAATAAATAAGGTTTTTTTAATCAAGTAACCTAAACATAATATACTTCAGTGTAAAAAAAAGTTGTAATTATCACGATAAAATCTTATAATAGTTAGGTTTCGGTCAAGATATCCTCAGGTTAAAAAGGGTTATGTATGCCATTGAACATATGGAGGCTGGGGATCAGAGCTTAGGCGAATGATGAGACTCACATGTTCACCACAAACAACAACACCAGAAGAAAGACTTGGGAGTTTGATGTCGGTGCCTGCTGCCCCGAGCTGCAAAACCAGTCAAGCGCTTGATATAACCCAAAAAAAAAAAAAATCTGCTAATGCTAGCATAATATGAAGTATTAGAAGAATTGAAGATGATGAATCAATGGGAAGAAGATGATGAAAGGAAATGTAAAAATTTATATTATTCAGCTCAAGTTCTGTAACTATATAATGTATCAATATATATAGTTAGTTGGTTAAGCGAAAGGAAACTTAAACCATACTAAACCGGAACAACATTTAACCGGTATATAACTTGAATACCCCCCCCCCTCTCAAGATGGAGCAAACAAATGGTGAAGACCTATCTTGAGTGTGAGCTGATGAAACAGAGCAGGCTGCACCGCTTTAGTGAAGACATCCGCAAGTTGATGTGCAGACTTCACATGCATTGTCTTCAAGAATCCACTCTGCAGCTTCTCTCGAACAACATGACAATCGATTTCAATATGCTTCGTCCGCTCATGATAAACCGGATTAGAGGCAATATGCAGAGCAGACTGGATATCACAATAGAGTGTTGCAGGACCAGTAAGTGGACAGTGTAAGTCACGCAGTAAAGAAGCCAACCAAATTACAGAGCGTATATTGAAAAATTATGAAACATCCGCTTCATCTTTAGAGAAGTAAAATTACCTGGCCTCTTGAAAGTTTTACGCCTGTGATGCTCAATATCACCTGAAAGACATTCCCAAGTCTTCTCCCAAACATCCTCAGGCCCAAATAAACTGTTGTTCATGAGCATCATAACAAATAATTGTCTTAGTTCAGCTCATGTGCTTTCATAGCTTATCCTCAGGATATCATCAATGTACTCTTGATCATCATCTAACAATCCTCGAGCATAACATGCATCTTTGTAGCTTGGATAAACAACACCTTCAAATGTTTTGATGTCATCATAACTCGTAGGACCTCTCACATAGTTCAACAGCACACGGAGATAATAAGCATGTTCTTGATTACGTGGAGCATAGTTGATTCGGAGAGGTAATGAAGTTAGGAATCTGAGCATAGGTGAGAGTTTTAGCCAGATCATCAACTTTACACAAGTCAAACCATGCTAAGAACATTGTATTCTCAATGAGTTTACGACTGATCACTGCTTCCAGCTTGTCTTTTTTTTAAAAAATAATAGTTTGTTTGCATGGTAGATGGAAATTAAACTTCTCAACTGCAGTAGACCTATAATGAATGGGGAACTTAAAAATTCTCCATGATCCTTCTGACGAAGAAACATATCTACACGTCCAAACAAAACAGATTTCATTAGTTTTTTTATATCATGCACTGATTCAAATAAATTCCGTTGTGTAGTTACAAAAGCAAAAAAAAATACGTGCAATCAAAGAACTCCTTGAATTCATTCCTTTTTCTTTGGTCCACTTCTCCTTCTGGAATACCAAGCGCCTCTGCAACCATGTGATCTGGTGGTTCCACAGCTACTGTCACACGATCACTTCTTTTATTAATGTACTTAAATAAGTACTTTATAGAACCAGCCTGGTTGCACCATTCTACATTTATATGAGCTCGATAACATAGAGATAGTTTCTTGTTATAAGGAATAACAAATCTGTTGTCACATTTCACCCCATTCTTCTCTACATAACGATATGTATCTTCTCTTCTACGGTAAATCGGAAATCCTTCTTTACTCACTTTTGTCTTCTCAGCAAATGATTTAGAGTAAAGCTTCGAACATTTCCCATTCTCCATGCAAGGAGAATTCATATTAGCAGCTCCACATGGTCCATGAATCATCATATCCTTAATGATATCGTACAACTCTGGCTCTTGAGACTTATCAGGAATCTCAGCTGAGATGATCTTGTCAATATCATCTGTTGTCCGAAGCTTGGCCGTAGGATGCATAAATAAGAGAATGTGAGCATGTGGCAGCCCACGTTTCTGAAACTCAATCGTGTACATAGCTGCAACGATCAGAGATCAAACACTGGTTTTAACCAGTTTTTTAATGTTGTTTATTATTAAGTCCACAAACAACATAACATGAATAACACTAATCAAACTGTACAACTACCAAAAGGATACAAACAATATAAACACTCATAGTTTTTAAATTTTTACCTCTCTACCAGACATGATTGATGAACCATCAATAACATTAGTGATTGGCTCAGAATTTGACTCGATCTGAAGAATCTTATCCCCAGAACAAACTTGTGAAACGAGAAAGACATCTGATCCATTTGCAACATTTTCAGAACCAAGAGTGATACCAAAACACAGAGATTTACCAACTAAATCTTGAATAGGTTGAGGCAAATCTGTCGGATATTCAATCTGCATACTCAAAGATCAATATAAAAATAAAACTTTAGTGACTCACTAAAACCACCATAATTAAACCAACAAAAAAATCAAATAGATAGTAACCTCATCATAGGAGCCATCCCAAAGTTCTTCAGCTTCACATCCGACTATGAGTTTACCAACTGAATCAAGCATTATCAGTTTGCAAGTACTTGTGTCATCTTTGACAACCATATGCAGTTTGCATCTGATCAGGAAGATCATAATAAGTTCGGCTGAATTAACAATCTATATTAAAACATAATGGAGTACTTTAAAAACCAGGTTAAACTCACTTTGGTGCTACACTCGTGACCTTAGAATGACAAGATGTGCACCAGAACAATGGCTTTTCATTTGAAAACAAAATTCCACCTTCCTTAGATTTGAGTATTAAGGCTTTACTCTTACAACTGTTATGGCCAAAGTAAAACCAGCTTCAATCTGTATCCATACATTCGATTGAGCAGATAATCTTGCAATCCTCCTCCTAAAAGCGCAAAGTAAAGATAGTTGTCAGAATTCAAAATATAAATATGATGGTAAATAAAATGAGCTAGGATTCAAGAACAAAACCACAGTTGCCATCATGATTTCGGAGATAGATTTGATATCCACATTATTCCAATGAACAGTTTGGTTCTTTGTCAGACGCTTTTCTTTCTTTGTATCAGTAAGAGCAAGAGCAAACTCATTATTAGAGACCCTGAAAAATATAAAAGGACCAACAAATTAAACAAAAAATGCAGTAAAATGGCCATGAAAATGATCCTGATATAGTATTTATGAATATTACCTCAGCTTTAAAGCAAGAGTTTCGGGCAATTCAGGATCGAGTTGGATAAGAGATGCATCAAATGCATTGGTTACTTGTACATCATCAATAAAACATAAGTATGGGATAATAACTTTAATCAAGATCTATAAATATAAATCAATACACTTGAATAACATAGGTTCTAATTCGTAAAGTTTCTTTGTAAAAAACAATTTTCGCAAATCGGATCAAGCACACCATACTAGGATCATTTGACTTTTGGAGATGCTCTTCAAGCTGTTCTACATATTTTCCCCATAAACAACAGGCGATGCTTTGGCCACTGAAATTTAAAGTCCATAATATAGAGTTACAAAGAATATATATTTGATATAAATGATTGGAAAATAACGAATAGATAAGATTCACATACTTGATGTCAAGCAAGCGGAATTCAACTTTCTTCTTGTCTTTTCCAGATACATGGACACTTTGAACGTCACGAAAACTGATCACTTGACCAATGACATCTGAAATATGCATGTTTCATATTAGTATTTCATTTTGCTACAATAAAAATAGATGATTCATACACTAACCAATTAGGAAAGAAGTCTTGAGGGTTCCATTTCCAATCTCTTCAAAAATGGAGAATCTGAGAAAGTTATCATCACACTCATAAGAACTCGGTGATATCGAAGTGTCCTCAATGATAGACATCTTGTAGGTATGGTTTGTTGGCCGATACTGTCCCCCTGCTTGAGAGACTGAAAACGTCTCTATCAGTCGCCATTCACCAAGACTCAACTTGCGTTGAGTACGTTGAATGTAATTCATCTTACATGAACAGAGGATTTTTGCACCCTGAAACGTAAATATATACACAGATTAGTACACTAACATGAGAAACATATATTGACAAATAAATATTAATGTATCTCACTGTTTCATCTGCAAATATCAACTCAAGAGTATCTCCTCCATAGTTGGTTTTCTGTCTCCATGAATGAATCAACTTCACTTGGATGCACCATCCCTGTTTGTATGGCTTGATAGCTTTTAGCAAAGAAATACTCTTATTTTTAGACATGGCTGAAGGAAAATTTAGTTGACGTCGAAGATAGTTTCATCGTTGGTATATATAGATGGTTAAATATTTAGGGTATTGTAGTGAGTATATTCGGTGAAAACTATAATATATTGTGGATATTTATGATTCGGTTGTTATTCTTAATATATTGTGGATATTGATATATTTTTTTATGAATGCAATAAATATAGGATATTATGTATTAGTTGTTATTGAAAAATACAGAAAATTTCGTGATTAGTTAAGGGCAATTAGTTTTGATACGAATTCAAAGAATATTCTATGTTGCAATCCTCAAGCAACTTTTTTTGAAAAAATCGTTTGGATATTTTGTTAGTATCTCCATAAACCTTTAACGACTAATATTCTATGTATTAGTTGTTATGGAAAAATATAGAAGATTTCGGGATTAGTTAAGGGCAATTAGTTTTGATACGAATCCATAGAATATTCTATGTTGCAATCCTCAAGTAATTTTTTTTGAAAAAATCGTTTGGATATTTTGTTAGTCGTTAAAGTTTGTTTCCAAAATGGAATAGGTTTCGAGATTTTAGTGGTTATTTGATTACGGAATTGTATGGATATTGATGTCATTTAGTTAGGCATAATAACAACCTTGATTAAATATTAAATGTAACATTAGCTTTTAGTAATAGGTCCATTAGATTCATTTTTTTTTAAATCACACATGAATCAAGGTTGAGACTTCTCTTTTAATATATAAGATAATTGATTTATATGGATTTTTGTGCATAATCTTTATTCCTAGAAAAGTCAATAATAAATCAATAATAAAGGAGAAAAATCGTATAAAAGATATGTAGCATGACGCAATGAGTAACGTCAAACGTGGATCCATAGGGGAGCTCGGGTGATGCAGTCAGGCTTAAATCCTCATATGGCAGGTAGAATTGTTGGCTGTAAAATTGTCTGTAATATTTATCATAGGTGTAATAGCGTAATTATCCAATGGTAAAAAAAAATCAATAATAAAATGTTCAAGATTTACCCAAATATTTTTGTTTCATTTTTCACTTCAATATATAAGAGTTCACAAACCCTGGTGTGGTGGGTCACAATGAGATTCTAGAGATGTACAGAGACTACATCAACCCTGAGTTCAAATGGAAGCTAAAGTCATTATTGTGGCTCCAAGAAGTAACAACGAGATGGATGCTTCTAAGCTCAAGAAAGAGTTCCCTGGGCTACTCTCAATGAAAGAGTCTTTGATCAAGTATGCATTCGAACCAAACAAGAAAACCTAACGTGACAAGGGTTGTAGTACTAGAGCTTGCTTAGAAGTCGTGTTCCTGTGATCTCATTATTTTGTTCTTTGTTCATCACTTGCTCTACTCTTTATTATATATTAGATCAAAACCACTAAAGCAATCTGGTTAATGGTTACTTATTGTTACCAAACAATGACTTATTGAGTTACAAGAACTCTCATTTCACACGTTCTCAGATTCTAAGATGAAGACGATGAGTTAGGAACCGTCGTGTCAGCGAGCTTCTCTAGGAAGCAAACAACATCATCAGGTGAGCCAAGGAGATATCTAGCACTGGTGCGGGTACGACCCACTGCACAAGAGAAGTAGTTCTCTCCTTTGTGTTCAAGCACGTTCCATGAGATCTTCTCTGGTGAAAGTCTCTGTGAAGCCTTG
The DNA here is from genome assembly GCF_020379485.1 of Brassica napus. Taxonomy (NCBI): domain Eukaryota; kingdom Viridiplantae; phylum Streptophyta; class Magnoliopsida; order Brassicales; family Brassicaceae; genus Brassica; species Brassica napus. Next base: position 196,566 of record NW_026016306.1, read on the forward strand.
TTGTTGTTGTAAGAGTTAGATGAGGATGAAGATTTTGAACCGTGTTTTTTGCTGTGTGTGGACTTTGAAGGTGGTTTTCTGTCTCCTGGTGATGATTTGGTACCACTATCAGATGATGGTCTGGGCCGTGCAATGGCTGGGATGATGTCTGATGGGAGTTCTGGTTCAAAGAATGTGTACACATCTTCGTCCTTCCCCAAGAAATGACCAATGCACAGGACATAATCAATGGGTGTGGTCATGGACTTGCTATGCACTATCTCTCCTAGAATGCGATCAATTGCAGCTCCCTTGGTCACACCTACAGCACGAACTTCCACAGAGCGGCTTCCTTGGACAACATCAACTGATGCGTTAGAAATAGGACCTGTCCATAAGTGTTGTAACAGGTCTCTTGCTTGAAGTCTCCCGAACTCAATATCTACATCGAGAATGAGTGTTTCAGTTGGTCTGGGCACTTTACCGATGTCCGAAGAACCGAACCAAAACCAAAACCGAAATATCTGAGATAAAATTTAAATATCTAAAGATATCCAAAAGTATTTAAGAAACTTTATTATCCAAATATCTGAGATAGCCCAAATTATCTGAGATTTTTTTCTAAATTATCCAAATTACACGCTATCTTACTTGATATTTTATCTAAAAATTACCTGAAATAACCAAACCGGTTCTGGGTATTAGCCAGTTCCTATTTTTGCTATTGGAACGTACCTGAATCGAAACTATGTGAACCGATCCTAACCACAAAATTGGTAAAATCCTAAATGGATCCTAAAACCCGCAACCCGATATCCAAAATAACCAACCCGAACTGAACATAACCAAAAATAGAGAGATGGAGAGGTTACCTGCATATTTGTAGTTCCATATAAGCGAAGTATCACGTGTTTCAAAGTGTGACCTTGGTGTTCTCTCAGTGAAGTACTTGAAAACATGCTACAAGTAGAAAAAAAAACAGAACTCAGATTGTTATGAGGCTTTGTCTGGACTAAGTATCTTTGTACCTTTACACTATCAACCCATTCCATGTTCAAGTGTTCTGGCATTGTAGTCATCCACTCTCCATTTGTAAGCCTTAGGAACATCCCATTCTCTGCGGCTAACCACATATCACACTCTCCAAAGTTCTGATTTTGAGTAAAAACCAAGTCAGTCAGTGAAACTTGTGTTCCAAGAAAGGAAACAAGGGTAAGAAAAGAGATACATACTTTGTCCAAAACGCTTCTGCTGCTTCCACTCAGGACAACTATGGTTGTATTTGGATCACTGCATAATGCCTTTAATGGTCCTTTTAGCTCTGGATGTAGATTAAGATCCATCTCCTTTATCTGATCTCCTCTTCTCCCTTGATTATCCACTGGTTCAGTCAATGTTGCATTGAAACCCTGAATGTTTTCAAAACTTACAAAGAGAAAGTGACCACAGGTATGGTAAAAGACATCCCCCAAAACTAGTTACCAGGATCAGTAGCCTGTTGGTTGACTTTGAATATCGTCGAATCGCGTCATTCTGTGGAAGCTCAGGTGGGACTTTGCTGATTCTTAGTTGAGCCTCTATTACAGTATCATTTAGTTCACTGCATATTTGTTAAAGAGTTATCACTTCAATAGCTTCCAAGGATCATCTCATTATGTACATCATTTTGACAACAACAAAAACAAGGCATTAGTAACTTGCATACCTCACAAAAGTTTCAGCCCATTCTTGAGAGGTATGAGTTTTAACATGATGAAAGTTATGCCTATGTCTTTTCTCTCTTTCTTCAGATGACATGTTTAACGCCTGTCCAATGGAGGCAGCAACTTCTGTAATGTTCCAAGGATTCACAAGAATGGCTCCAGCACCTAGAGATTGTGCAGCACCTGCAAACTGTAAAACAAATACAACTTTGAAAACCCCACTTTGATGGGGCAAATCATCTTGAAGCTGCTGAGTATGAGAGTTATTACTTCACTGAGAATGAGGACGCCCTTCTTGGCTTCTTGGCAAGCAACAAACTCGTAACTGACAAGGTTCATCCCATCTCTCAAAGATGTAACAAGTGCAACATCTGATGAAAGAAACTAATCAGATAACAGAAAGTAACAAAAGCCATACAAACTATAACCATACCCACAAGTAGCTACACTATTTACCTGTGACAGCATAAAGTGCACATAAAGCATAAAAGTCCAGAGAACGATCCTGATCACAGGGCATGAGAATTTAATCACTATTTTCTCATATATAGTGGTACATATAATATTTTCTCTATCTATCCATATACCATCAAGAATTGTCTTTGCTAAAACAGTTTTCAAATCCTAACATAATAGGATGCATGAGAGGGAGAAAAAAACAGACCAGGTGGTGTATTGGGGCTGCAGTAAGTGTCCCAAAACGACCATTAATTCGTCCCACAATCTCATGAACTTGGCTTGTGAGTTTTTGATCTGTAATAACAACATCCACAAGTTTCATTCATTAGCTACAGGTTTCAAGATAGTGTACTTTGAAAAGAGGGTTAGTTTACTAGTTCATCTAGAATAGCTACTACATTTTTGGTGATATGATCCTTTGTGACATAATGGTAATAAAAACCATTAGAAGAACTACCATGAAAATTTGTACTCCAAGAATGAAAACTTACATTCAGGGACATCTGTTCTTGTTGGTACTGCAATTTGCAATAGCACCACTTTATCACGCCAGCTTGCGTTTTCCTCTAGGAATTTTTCAAATGCAAGAATCTTTTGAGGAATCCCTTTGATAATATCTAGCCGATCAACACCTAACATCACCTATCAAGAACAAAACTAAACTCAGTAAAGAGGGGGAGAACAAACACTTCTATGTGCTTTCAAATAGATTGCAGCGCATCCCTTACCTTTCTGCCGGCAAATCTTTCTTTCAACTCCTTCATGTGTTGTATGACATCAGGGACTTCAAGTGCTCGTATAAACCTCTCAGAATCTATACCAATGGGAAACTGAAAAGGAAAAAAAAAGAAGTTACAAGGTGTTATGAGTTGTGTTGTCATTGTGAGATGATAAATGTGAATAATATGAGGGTTAGAGTAATGAGATGGCCATACAGCAGCTACTCGAGTAAGCTTGCCTTGATCCTCAACTCCTTCAGGTGTTCCTTCAAGACCAAGTATACGAGTGCATGCACTCACAAAGTGTCTTGCATATGTTGAGTAAATACTATATATGAAAAGGATCTCTCTGTAATTATCTGATAGTACGAATACCCTACATGTACTCTTGTATATATACTCTCTACATACTTAATAATAGAATAATTCAGCCAATCATATATGGTATCAGAGCTAGCAAATACCTAAAATTAAAAAGCGTCGCTTCTCCTTTTCAAAACTTTTCTACCCACCATGTCTGAAACTCACAACTCACCGGCGACAAACTCTGAGACTATCACTGTCTCCGCAACCCCAACCCTCCTCAATGTCAATATGACAAATGTTACCAAACTCACTGGCTCGAACTTTCTGATGTGGAGTCGCCAGGTGCTAGCCCTGCTCGATGGCTATGACCTTGCTGGTTATATTGAAGGCTCCATCGTTGTTCCTCCCCCGACAACCACGACGGATGATGAGATCACCACCAATCCGTCCTACACCCTATGGAAAAGACAAGATCGTTTGATCTTCAGCGCCCTTCTTGGTGCAATAACCCCGACGATCCAACCAATCCTCTCCACGGCGACAACAGCGGCTGAGATCTGGACCACTCTCACGACGACCTATGCGAAACCCAGTCGCGCCCATGTCAAGCAGATTCGTCAACAAATTCAGACCTGGAAGAAAGGTGAAAAATCGATCAATGATTACTTCCAAGGTCTCACCACCCGCTTTGATGAAATCGCTTTGCTTGGGAAGGCTATGGATCATGAAGATCAAATTGAAGCTATCCTTGTTGGTCTTCCTGAGGAGTACAAGACCATTGCTGATCAAATCGATGGCCGTGAGACGCCTCCTTCCCTGCCTGAGATTCATGAGAAGCTTCTTAATCAGGAAGCCAAACTGCAGGCCGCTTCCTCTGTGACAACTCCTGCTCCGATCACAGCCAACTACACCAACTCTCGTGGCTCTTCAAGCTACAATCGCAATCAGAACTCGCGTCGCGGAGGCTACCGTGGTCATCAGACGTGGCAACAACAACAACTCACTGCATCATCTCCACAGCTCAACACCAACAGCTCGCGTGGGTACCAAGGCAAGTGCCAAATCTGCAGTGTCTTTGGCCATAGCGCACGCCGTTGTCCTCAACTCCATGGTGGCTCTACCGCGCATGTGACTAATCCTCCTTCCTGGCAGCCTCGAGCGAATGTCGCACAAGCCAACCTCTACAATCCCAACGCGTGGCTTCTTGACAGTGGTGCTACACACCATCTAACCTCTGATTTGCAGAACTTGGCTCTGCACCAGCCATATACAGGAGGTGATGAAGTTGCTATTGCAGACGGTACAGGTCTGAAAATTACTCATTTTGGCTCTGCTTCTATACCTACACGCTCGAAAACACTTAATCTCAACGACATTCTTTGTGTTCCGAGTGTTCATAAGAACTTGATCTCTGTCTATAGACTTTGCAATGCTAATCAAGTTTCTGTGGAATTTTTCCCTGCCTCTTTTCAGGTGAAGGATCTCAGCACGGGGGTCCAGTTGCTTCAAGGCCGCACGAGGGATGATTTGTATGAGTGGCCGGTGTCCCTTTCTAAACCCGCAGCATCTTTTGCTTCCTATCCAGACACCAAAACCACTCTCTCTCAATGGCACCAGAGACTTGGCCACCCCTCTTCTTCTACTTTAAAAGCTGTTGTTTCCCGTTTTTCATTACCTTGTTTGACAAACTCTTCTACTTTTTCTCCTTGCAATGATTGTCTACTTAATAAAACTCAAAAGCTTCCCTTTCATCAGAGTACTATTGTCTCAACCCATCCTTTCGAATATCTCTTTACTGATGTCTGGCAATCTCCAATCTTATCCACCCAAAACTATAGATATTATCTTGTCCTAGTTGACCACTTCACTAGGTACACATGGCTCTTTCCTCTTACCAAAAAGTCTGATGTCAAAGACATCTTCCAAACCTTTACACCCATTGCAGAAACCAAGTTCAAAACAAAAATCTGCAACCTTTATTCTGATTATGGCGGTGAGTTCATTGCGCTCCGTCCATTTCTTGCCTCTCACGGCATCTCACACGTGACCACCCCACCCCACACCCCTGAACATAACGGTCTTTCTGAGCGGAAACACCGCCACATAGTCGAAACTGGACTATCTCTTCTTTCCTCCGCCAAGATGCCTCTAACCTACTGGCCTTTAGCCTTTGCCACTGCTGTTTTTCTTATCAATCGCCTACCCACACCCGTGCTCTCCCACAATTCCCCATTCCAAAAACTCTTCCAACAAACCCCAAACTATCAAAAGCTCAGAACCTTTGGTTGTCTGTGCTTCCCCTGGCTTCGACCCTACGCACCTAACAAGATAGAGGACAGGTCTATTCCATGTATCTTTGTTGGCTATTCCCTTTCTCAAAGTGCATATCAATGCCTTGAACCTGTCTCTGGTCGCATGTATGTCTCGCGACATGTCCGATTCAACGAAACCCAATACCCATTTGCGACCATGACCAAACCCACACCTGCTTCGCACCCTGAGCCCCCCACATCCTCTTACTCTGATCCCGTTACTGTTATCCCCATCACATCGCCACTTGTACAATCTCCAGCGTCGGCTGCGAACACTGGACCACTGAGCGAGGATTCATCACCACTGCTGCAGCCGCAGTCTTCAGCAACATCAACAGAACCTGCAACATCTCATCAGTCTACGACTCAGGCATCTACTTCTCACGGTCCAAACCCGTCTGTGCCACTCGCAGAGCCGTCTGTTCCAGTTGCAGAACCTTCTGTTCCAGTTGCAGAACCTTCTGTTCCATCTGCTCCTGTTGGAAATAGGCACTCCATGACTACACGAGCTAAAGATAAAATCTTCAAGCCCGTCATCAGGTATAATCTCACTGCTGCTCTACAGTCTGATCCACATTGGATACCAAGTACATGGCAGCAAGCAATGAAGCATAAACATTGGCGTGATGCGATGTCAAAGGAGTTCAACTCCACCAATGAAAATCTAACTTGGGATTTGGTGGAAGTCACAGAAAAGATGAATGTCGTTGGGTGTCGTTGGGTTTTCACCATCAAGTATAACTCAGATGGAACCATTGACAGATATAAAGCTCGGATTGTGGCTAAGGGTTATCATCAGCAACAAGGAATCGACTTTGAGGACACATTTAGTCCGGTTATCAAATCAACTACCATCAGGATCGTCCTTGGGCTTGCTGTGAACAATGATTGGCCTGTCCGTCAAATCGATGTCAACACGGCCTTTCTACAAGGTCATCTTAATGAGGAAGTGTTCATGTCACAACCACCCGGATTCTCTGACTCCGATCGCCCAACGCATGTATGTCGTCTCAAGAAAGCACTCTATGGCCTTAAACAAGCGCCTCGCGCTTGGTACTCTGAGCTCAAGTCTTTTCTGCTGCAGTATGGTTTTCACAATTCCCTTGCGGATACGTCACTCTTCATACTGAAACAGCAGACGACCTTTGTTTATGTTCTTGTGTACGTCGACGACATCTTAGTTACGGGAAGCAATCCTGCTGCTGTCCAACGCGTCATCACCTCTCTTGCTACTCGCTTCTCCATTAAAGATATGGTAAATCTTGGATACTTCCTCGGCATTGAGACTCTTCGTACGAGTCACGGGCTACACCTCAAGCAGCGAAAATACATCACTGACCTCCTTACAAAGGCCAACATGTTACACGCTAAACCCGTCGCCACTCCACTTGCCAGTCATCCCAAGCTCACGCTCAACTCTGGTTCTCCCCTTCCTGATCCACACGAGTACCGCCGTATCGTTGGGAGTCTCCAATACCTTGCACTTACTCGTCCTGATGTCTCCTATGCTGTGAATAAACTGTCCCAGTTCATGCACTGTCCGACATCTGATCATTGGCAGGCTGCTAAGCGTGTTCTTCGCTATCTCTCCGGGACACTTGATCATGGCATATTTCTTCGGAAACAAACCGCACCTCCTGCTCTCCACGCGTTCTCTGATGCGGACTGGGCTGGTGATGTTGATGACTATGTCTCTACTAATGCTTACATCATCTTCCTCGGTTTGCAGCCTATCTCTTGGACGACAAAGAAGCAGAGCAGCGTCGCTCGATCATCCACTGAAGCAGAGTATCGTGCAGTGGCCAACACGGCTTCTGAACTACGATGGATCGCGTCTCTCCTTCATGAGCTTGACATTCCGGTTACTACTGTTCCCACGGTTTATTGTGACAACATCGGAGCCACTTACCTTTGCGCGAACCCAGTTTTCCATTCCCGTATGAAGCATATTGCTCTTGACTATCACTTCGTGCGTGGCCAGATACAGAACAGACAACTCCGTGTCACTCACGTTTCCACGAAAGATCAGCTCGCAGATGGCTTGACAAAACCTCTATCGACAACTCCTTTTCAGACTTCAAGAATCAAGATTGGTGTCACCACAGCTCCACCATCTTGAGGGGGGATGTTGAGTAAATACTATATATGAAAAGGATCTCTCTGTAATTATCTGATAGTACGAATACCCTACATGTACTCTTGTATATATACTCTCTACATACTTAATAATAGAATTATTCAGCCAATCATATAGCATAGTCATATGTATGGAAACTGAAAAATATACAATATAAGCCATTACCATTGAAGAGTACTAGCAAATAGATAGAAGCAAGTAGAGATGTTACCCTACTAAATCAGCAGCAAGAACTGATCTAAGAAGCTCTGAACGTGAAGGAAGTGTTCTGTGTATCTCAGAAGAAGGGAATGGTGTATGAAGAAACCATCCAACTTTCATCTTACTGTTGTATTCCTTAAGGCATTTAGGAAGGAACATAAGATGATAATCATGGCACCAGACAACATCTCCTTCTTCATAGTGTTCATTTACAACATCAGCAAACATTAAATTTGCTTTCTTGTATGCAGCAAATTGGGACTGAAAGCTTCTTGTTGTGGCAAGCCGGTCTTCTTGTGGAAGTCCAAGGTAGTGAAACAAAGGCCACAGAATGTTGTTGCAATAGCCATTATAGTACTGATGAACAATCTCTTCATCAAGGAACACAGGGATACACCTCTGAAAATTTAACAACATAGGACTTCAAGTATACACAAGATCATTTTCATTGGCAACAACATTAAAAAAGATATACTGTGTACCTTCTCAGCCAAAGTTTTGGTAAGGGACTTCTGCCCAACCTCATCAGGCACATTTACTCCAGCCCATCCAATCCATCTGGCGTCAAACTCCTTTACACCTACAAAATGCCATAGTTTATGTCAGCCTACTCAGAGCCGGTCCTAGACATAGCCAAGTGAAACATTGATCTTGAGTCCTCAAAAATCTTCGAGTTAATATATATGACCATAGTCTCCAAATTGTTTAAAATATTTTTTATTAAAATCCTTACTAAATTATTTAAAGCCCCAAAAATCTCAGGGTCTGCCTTGAGCTACTAATACATCGGTCAAAAAAGACTTCATCAAATGGGTTAGTAAGGTCTTGCGTTCATATAACCAGGATGAGAAGATAATGAGTTACCTAAGAGAGCACTAACTAGACCACCAGCACTGATCTCTAAAGACCATGAATCTTCACCTCTTCTCACCGCAGAAACTGGGAGCCTGTTAGCCACTACAAGCAGCCGTTGCCTGTTATAAGGCCTTACTTCTTGCCTCTCACACACATTATCATGCGCCGTCGCAGAAGCAGCAGCACCTTCCAAGTACTGCTCAACATATTGCCTTGAACTGTCCCCTTCTAGACGTAGGTCGTTGTCAGAGTTTTCAGAACTGCCAACAGCTTCATTAGGATTACGAGCACGGTTGCTCCTCCTCTTCTCTCGAAGCTCTCTTTCTCTCAAGAGCCGTTCTGTTCGAGAGAGAGGGATGTGATACGAACTGGAGTTGTACTTATCTCCAGGCATACGCTCACACCAAAACGGAACAAAAAGTTGAGGTCACCTGCATTGTGTTGTTAAAGAAAATCAAGCCACATTAACAAAACCAAGTGTCAAGTATAATGATACAGTAAACAATAAATAAAACGCCACTGTCTATCACCATATTGATCTCACTTCTGCCTGACAAAACTACTATTTAACCCTTTGTATATACTATTTTAGTTTTTTTATATATACTGGTGTTTAAAGTTTTTGTACATATATTAAAAATATATTTTTTTATACAATATATCTTGATTATATAAAAATTTATTTAAATGATATTAGTTCAACCAATAAAAAATAAATACAATATTTTGTAATTAGTCACAAAATTCAAATGATATTAAATTATATTTAAAACAATGAAAACATCAATTATTTAAAAAAAAAAATTTAACACCAAATAAAGTAATACCGATAAAGTAATATTTAACTTTATATATAAGTAATATTACTAATACTAACCCAAGAAGTATTTTTATATTTTTGAGTGCGACATTAAAAAAAGATTAACCTGAAAATGACCTCTCTCACTCGGCCGAACCCGACGTTGGATTTGATTTTGGGGGAATACAATGTAGAAAGATCTACCTTCTGCTTTGATTGGAAATGGATTCTTTTAAAGTTGACCAAGAAAAAAAAAATGTTACCCCTACTATGGTATACAATCTAGAAAGTTATATAGTAACACGCCCGTTCTTATATTCTTGTATTGCTAGGATTATTTTCTTGTATACTTAGCCGCCTAAAACATTTAAAAAAAAATTGTCCATAAACTATTGCACTAAAAAGAAATTATGTCTTAAAACTTCTATATAAAATTTGTTTTGGCACATGAACTTTCTTAATACAAACTTCTAAAACTTGTGTACATGATCTTTAGTTCAAGGTCAATTCCGGTTAGTGGCCATAACTTCAAACACATGATCATACTAAAACCAAATATCGTATTCGTTCTCAACAACAGTAAGAAGTCAAATAAAACTATTCCAAGGAGGATGGTTAAGTTAGTGTGTTCCAATGTGCACAAAGTAAGGACATAGATAAGAAGAGGGAGGACTCCCAAGCAAACTCTTGGTGTAGAGAAGATATTTAAAATAAATATCTTATTTATTTAGTGTTTTATTTAGAGTTTATTTATTATTAAGATAATTATCTCTAATGTTTTAGGGTTTTTATGTTTTCTTATATATAGTCTTTGAGGTTATGGTTTTATGTAGTTTATTTTGATGATTTATTAATAAAATTGAGAGTTCTCTCTTTGTTGTTCCTTGCTTTCAGTAGATCATTGGTGATTTCAACGAATTTAAGAAGATATTGATCTTAGGCATTCTTAGACTAAATAAGATCTTTGTGATTATCCTAGTTTTCCGGGTATTTTAAGAATCAACGGATCTCTAGTATTATCCTATAAGGCTTCCGCTACATCAGGTGGTATCAGAGCCAAGTTATTATATTATCCTATAATGGTGTAGAGTCTTATTTATTTAGTGTTTTATTTAGAGTTTATTTATTATTAAGATAATTATCTCTAATGTTTTAGGGTTTTTATGTTTTCTTATATATAGTCTTTGAGGCTATGGTTTTATGTAGTTTATTTTGATGATTTATTAATAAAATTGAGAGTTCTCTCTTTGTTGTTCCTTGCTTTCAGTAGATCATTGGTGATCTCAACGAATTTAAGAAGACATTGATCTTAGGCATTCTTAGACTAAATAAGATCTTTGTGATTATCCTAGTTTTCCGGGTATTCTAAGAATCAACGGATCTCTAGTATTATCCTATAAGTCTTCCGTTACATCAGGTGGTATCAGAGCTGGTGTTTTGGTTTCTTAATTAAAACTCGAATCTGGAATCATGGAAAATTTGTTCGCTAATAGCGAAGAAATTGTTTATAAAGAAATTATTGGCGATCCTGTTTATGATATCTACTATGACGATAACATAAACTTCATCAACTATCACTTATCAAGAGACGTGGCCGTGAATCAAAGTCAAAGCATGATATCAAGAGAAGATGTCCACGTGTGCAGCCACTCCAAGCCCATTGAAGAAGGTGTGTTCGTAACGAGCATGGAGATATCAGGGGCTTTGTCTCTTTATCATAACGAACACATAAAAATAAAATTACAGATCCTTGTGATGTGCTTTGCTACGGTAGTTGTGAAGATCAAATTGATGGTGCAAAAGATTTATATTCTTTTATTTGATGGATATTATCGATGGAAGGCCAAGGAAAAGGAAAAATATGTGTGTCATGGTCAAGGTTTTGGGATCGAAGACCACGGTTAAGATTCGGGAACGAATCTTTCCAACCCGGAGAAAATGGTGTAGAGAAGATATTTAAAATAAATATTTTATTTATTTAGTGTTTTATTTAGAATTTATTTATTATTAAGATAATTATCTCTAATGTTTTAGGGTTTTTATGTTTTCTTATATATAGTCTTTGAGGCTATGGTTTTATGTAGTTTATTTTGATGATTTATTAATAAAATTGAGAGTTCTCTCTTTGTTGTTCCTTACTTTCAGTAGATCATTGGTGATCTCAACGAATTTAAGAAGACATTGATTTTAGGCATTCTTAGACTAAATAAGATCTTTGTGATTATCCTAGTTTTTTGGGTATTCTAAGAATCAACGGATCTCTAGTATTATCCTATAAGGCTTCCGCTACATCAACTCTTCTGCTTAGTTTGGTAAGGCAGAAAAAAAAGGAATCAGATGCTGTAAGTCAGAATGACAGAAAGTAGATTTCTTTGCTAAGCACTGACCTAAATGAGACTTTTGAGAGGGTAAAACCGACACCTAACTTTCCACAACACACTCTCTAGCACAGAGATAACAATGTCAAACTTTTGAATGATATGCACAATGGAAAATAATACACTAATAAATAGTTTCAAAATCTTCCACTTCATTGTCTCATTTGTCGGGATGAGCATTTTTCATGCTTATAAACAGAAAAGCATTATTGAGTTACTGTTTATACATTGACTTTGGAAGAAGAAAAGAAAAACCACATGATTTTTTCAAGCCAACAAGTAAGCATGAAGACACGATGTTCCTTTTTTTATATAGCAGAAGCCGATGACTTGGTAGTGTTTATATAATTATATTGTGTGCGCGTGGACAACATCATACGATGCCTCCAATAACATGTGTCGGTAACAAAAGGCAAAGGAAAAAGAAAATATAACAAACTGTTGGTCCACCTTATAAGAGCAAATCTTTTTTTTTTCACTGATATTTATTGATAGTACTTTTACATATATAAAAAGCCCACATAAAAGACATTCAACCAACATACAACCCTACGACATAAACCAAAAAAAACGAACAAAGCCCAACAATGGCCTAAGTAAACCCACGGCACAAGAGAAAACAACACGTCCCTACCACGAGGACAAAAGGTCACGTGTTGGGAAGTCTCCACCGCCTTCATCAAATTGCATGTCGTCGCCGGAAACACGGCAACCCACCGGAACCTAACCGGGAACAGTACCACACCCAAAGAAACCACCAGCTGTGAAGCCCACACCTTCTTTGCATCAGATCCATCGATCGAAGAACGTCAATCGTCCCTAATCGAGATCTCATCCATATCACAACCATAATTCCAGAGAAGGTCTTCACACACATCGGAACCACCTTACAACAGAGAGCTTCGCTCGACCGAAGTCGAGATCTCATCCGCAACACCAAACCACCAAGACTTAAAAACAGAGACATCCCATTGATTTGGAATCAATCGGAAAAGCCGACTTCACCTTGAAGAAAGGTTGAAATCAGAGTCAAGAGCCGGATGCCCTCACTGGAGTATAAAGTGATGACACCAGAGTCAAAAACCAACCAGACGATGCAAAACGATTGTCACCGATGTTGGAGAGGGAACTAAATAGACACTTAAAACGCAAAAACAAAACAAAAATCCAAAGCTATTCCGACGGTGGCACTGGTGGCGCACCACCGCCGGAAAAAACACACACCGGCAAGGAGGATGAACTTTGTTTTAAGAGAGAAGTTAGAGAGTTTCTAGAGAGAGTTAAAATCTTATAAGAGCAAATCTAATAAGCACCATATATTTATGAAAAAAAAAAGCTGATAAGATTTGCTGATCTCACTTTTGCTTTACCTATATGTATATACTAGGATGAATATTATATACAAATTATTTTTAAGTATTATATATTTTTTTACATATTATGAAATAATAAATATATATTGAATAATAAAAAATTTAGTAACTATTACATATGTAATTAAGTTGGTACATATACTTAAATAAATTTTATTAATCGAGAAAAATACTTTTTCTATTTTATATGTTATAAAATTAAGTTTACATGATATTAACATAGATATAAAGTACATTTTTAATATTGACATCTGTTAAAAAATATTTTATACTCATATTATTTTTGATAGTTTGTATTTCTTTATAACAAAAATTTTAAATAAATGATAACAATAAAAAAAATTATGTGATGATTAATAGTTTTAGCAATTTATAATTTTAGAAACATTCAATGCAAAGTTTAAAATCTAAATATTAAGTTGTCAATAATTGTATAAAATGTTTATCAAAAAAAAATCAAAGCAAATTCGAAATTAAAATACTTATGTATTTTTATATGGTATATAATTTATTTTTAAAAAATATTAATAGAGTCAATTAGCTAAATAACCACAAAGAAGTTAGAAATTAGGTGAATACACATGATGTGACAAGTTGTGTGTCTAACAACTAAGGTATGATGTTGTGGGATTTAGGGTATTTAGTTAATTAAGGGAAAAGTTATGTATATGGGATGCAATTTCACATATTAATATACATATATACACTATTTATTAAATGAGACTTTTTATTTCTGTAATTTCATAATCATTTGTATCTTGTTATAACATAAATTTTAAACCATGGATCACAAAAATTTCAATGTGAGATTTTTAACAACTTTAGTTATTTATATTCGTTTTTAAAAATTCAAAATATAGCATATACGAAAAAATCTAAATTTTTATTATATAGTTAACGTGGTTTTTTAATTTATTTTAATTAGTTAATTTTTTTTAAAATGATAGAGAATAGAGTAATTTTTATCAAATCTTTATTATTCAAAATCATTAATTGTCATATATACTTTAGCGATATTAGGTAATTCCGTGATTTTAATTTAAGGAAACAATGAAAAACATTTATGATTAATTTATGGTTAGTTTAATAAAAAGTTTATTATATATTTGTATGGACCAATATATTTTTATATGGACCAAAATATAGCATATACGAAAAAAATCTAAATTTTTATTATATAGTTAACGTGGTTGTTTAATTTATTTTAATTAGTTAAATTTTTTAAAATGATAGAGAATAGAGTAATTTTTATCAAATCTTTATTATTTAAAATCATTAATTGTCATTTATACTTTAGCCATATTAGGTAATTGCGTGATTTTTATTTAATGAAACAATGAAAAATATTTATGATTAATTTATGGTTAGTTTAATAAAAAGTTTATTATATATTTATATGGACCAACATATTTTTTTAAAGATTCTAAGAATGATTGTGGTGATGACATGTGGCTATAAAAATACGTTGTAATTCGATATAGTTGAAAGTCTAACTGTTTGTTGATTAACCCCACAAAACACGTGAGTGAAATAAATAAATAACACTAGAAAACCCCCATGACTAGGTAACAAGAATCTCACACGCACCTTGTACTTGTTCTAACGTCTAAGACTATCCTGTAACCAGGTGGCACTATATCAACCATTTTATCAAACTATAATACAGACATGAGAAATGTTTAAGATTGAGATATATTGCTTTTCCCCGTGAAGACTGCAGTGACTTATTCAAGTAGGCACGGAGTCCACAATCACTAGGACCCCACCAAGATCTTCTCAATTGAAAAAAGAAAAAAAGGATTGGGAGATGTATTGAAAAAGTTTGACCATGCATGTAGCACCCACCAAAAAGTGATAATTACTTAACATTATTTGTTCTAAGTATCGGGGAGATGTATTGAAAATGATTACATGCAAGTGAGTTTTTTTTTTTTTTTGCCACCTAGTATTATTATTAAAACATGGATAGAGTCCAATTATACAAAGTTTACAACAAAGCCCAAACGACAAAAAAAAACAAGGCCCAACCGAAACAACATAACTAAAAGACCAAAAAGGCTAGCCCACTAATCCCATGACTAACCGATCAACAACAACACGTGTTTAAACCTCCCAGCAAGGTAACCACGTGTCACTTAACCGCTTCACCTTTCCCACCGTCGACAAACCACGAATCCCTTCGCCGGAATCACATCGGAGACCACCTCTATCATCTACGGCCGTGCTCTTTTCAACGGATAGAGTCCATCGAACATCGTCGGGATCTCATCCAGAGCCACCAACCACTTGATTAACTGAATCTAAAGCATCCATCGTTATCTACGTCGCTTTGGCTTCACCATCGGAGAGCGTCATCGATCTGTTCGAGATCCATCCAACACACCAAAGCCGACATAAGAAAACCCAAACCCATAAGAGAAAATTCGAACCCAAAGCCGGCGACGCGATGCTTAAGGAGTCACCACCCCTCAGAGTCATAAGCCGGCGACAAACAGAACTAAAGGAGCCTCGTCGTTCCGGAGTCAAAAAGCCGATCAGTTGGCACCAAAAACAGAAAAGAGATCCAATGATCTCTCTCCTTTGAACATGCAACGAAAAGGAAAAAAAAAACATATACACCGGACCGACGGTGGCTGTGAAAGCCCACTCCATCGGCCGGAGACACTTTTCTCACCGGAAGGAGTCTAGAGAGAAGTCAGAGGTTTCTAGAGAGATATTCCTTTTATAAACTACATACAAGTGAGTTATTTAGTCATCGGTTTATAATTCCTTTAAAACAATTAATGCAGTCATAGTTGAGATGAGAATGTTTTAACTCCACCAACACAAAGTCATCACCATCATTGCTACTTTTTGGATCTTGCAAAAGAAAAGCATCCTTGAATTGTATATGAATTAATTTTCAACATGTTTTATATATGTGCTTGCCAAGAAACCAAAGATTTGCGAACATCTTAATGGAGAAATAAGACACGTGTCACATCTCATTTATCTTAAATTAATCGTCAATGATCTATGTTTCCATAAGATGAATATCTAAGGATCCAAAACTTTCCAAACAAGCTGCAATCACCTATTAGCTCAAATCCTACATTAGATTTTGAGTGAAAAAAAAAGAACTCAAGTTGATTTTAGAACCTAAATACCAGTGTTTTAAAAACCGGATCAGAAGATGAAAAACGGATAATTTTTGGGTCACGGTTCAATATGGTTTGACCGGATCAAACCTAGTTCAGTAATATAGTTTAATATATTTTTAGTGTATAAATTTAAAAGTAATGTTAGTAAATATGATACATAACTAAAATATAAATGAATTTAAAACATAAAATATTCTTAATATAAATTAGTTTTATGTTTATATAGATGTTTTATAGATTTTTGATAGTTTTAATGGTTTTTATCAGTTTAATAATTCTGAGATCCAATCCAGCTACTTGAAAAACCGATTAGTAGACCCAATCTTAACCGATTTATGGTCGAACCCGGTTCAACCATCGGGTGGGTCCGGTTTTAATAACACGGCTAAATACATTCATCTTAGTTCATCAGAGGGTAGAGATCAAACAAAACAAAATCAATTTGAACAGGAAGTCAGATCACCGGTCAGGCAAAAATCAAGAGACGATCACCAAGTTATCTAAAACCACCAAAGCCTAATCATCGCGAAGATAAGGAAAACAAAACGACTCTTATTAAGGGGAAATTTAGCTTGAGAAAATCAAAATCAAAATCAGCAAATCTAACTAAGCGGAAACGGTTTGCAATATAACGAGTGCAGAAAAAAAACTAACCTAGATCGAGGAACGATGCAGCCGCCGGAGAAAGCAACAAAAGCGATCTAGTCACCAACAATATATCAGAGATCAGTAGAGATTTTGTGAAGGTTTTATGAGGAGTGTATGTGTTTGGCTCCTCTCGTTTTTCGGCTGAGAGAGAAGCCTTCTGTGGTTTATGGCCCAATCATTTGGAGGGAATTTGTTCTCTTTTTCACCTTTGAAATTCTTTTTTTTTATTGGTAATTCTCTTCCTTAACAAAACATAGCCAAAAATAAAAGGACTACTCTCACAAAACTATAAGTAAGGATATAAAAAAAATTCGTATTATTAATGCTAGCTGCTTTCTGTAAATATAATTATTATCTTTGTTGCTAAGTCAAAGTAGTAATTATCCTGGAAAAAACATTATTTCACAGAAGTTACTCATCTAAAATAATCAAAATAATAACATATAAATTAAATTAAAAAATCATATTAAGGAGAAATGTTATGAGTTGTGAAACAGCCATAATCAATTATTACTTGGTTTTGATCTAAAAGTATTATAGATAGAAAAACGTAAAACTAAGTGACAATCTATTGTGCAAAACATTCAAGGTTCGACATGACAACATCCCTAAATCTCAAATTTACAAATGTCGCAAAAGCTTAATTAATATTTCGACGTTAAATAAATTAGTAGAATAAGTTGATTGGCTGCATAACAGCATATATATATATTATTAAATTGTGGATATTTTAATTTTACAAGAAAGCCAAAAATATCTAACACAAATATGTTTAGTATATGTATTTTGAGAATTTAATGGTGGAAATCCACCATCGAAGTTGTTCTAGCCACCATTGAGGTTGCTCTGATATTTGTATGGCGTTTCCAAAGAAATAGAGAAATTGCTTCAGAGACCAATTGCTGCGGAGACTGTATCACACTCAATAATAAAGGATAAAAGGTTAGAGCACCTCCATCAATAGGATGGAGGCAGATATCTAACGTTATAATATTAGAAAATAAGAAAAGTGAGAGGTGAGATGGTCATACCGTATATGGGTAGAGAATTGATTAAGACATTTTTACATATTTACTTTGGCACTTTTTCATTTGTGTAGTTTAGCAAAAAAGTGGCACTTTTTTATTTGTGTAGTTTAGTCTGAAATTTTTTTTTAGTTATTTACAAAAAGTGCATCAAATAATAATATAAAAAAAACAATGAGAACCTATTATGGATTTCTTCACTAGTGGGCATGGAGTTCTTAATTCATGATTTGATATTTTTTTGTTTTTTCTTTTTACATTTTTCGGTTAAGAAACAGCTATTATATATTTATATCTCTTATTTAAAAGATAGTTCTTATTTTTTCTTAGTTAAAATCTAAGAAAATTTAAGAATCGTCTCTTA
This sequence comes from Brassica napus, assembly GCF_020379485.1. Lineage (NCBI taxonomy): Eukaryota > Viridiplantae > Streptophyta > Magnoliopsida > Brassicales > Brassicaceae > Brassica > Brassica napus. The sequence goes on from NW_026016306.1 coordinate 214,964, forward strand.
TCTGAAGGTAAGAATTTCAGTTAAGAGAATGTGGTTAATTATGGTCTAAGCCTGCTCTTAGAGAATTGTCACGGTTTCTAGTCTGATCTTTCCATGCACGTAGCGTTGCTAGCTTTAAATTATTACTCTAGTTCTTACAAACCTTTTTGGTTGCTTCCTTTTCTAACAAAAGCAAAAAAAAAAGTTAATATTGTTTGCCAGCTTCTGAAAATTTTTATAGGAAAAATCATTCATCAGCACAACGAATTATATCAAATATATATGATTTGAGATTCTTATAGAGCAAGCTTTTTTTTTACTAAGAATATGAATTGCATTAGAAGAATGATCGCTGTTTGTGTGGTACAAAGATTTTAAGCTTAAGAAAAAAAATTAAGCTAACAGGGAAGAACCATGGCAAAAATGATAAAAACATGGTAAAATCCTGAATTATAACTTTTTTTTTGAATTATAACAGGTATCAAACAGATCAGGTGAACCAGGTCGCTACTGCCTACTCGTTAGCCAGCCACTGACGCAAGAGTCCAGTGAAGGCTTTCCTGTTCCTTCTTGCAAGGATTGTATCCTTGATTTGCCTGTCAAATTCTTTGAACAAGGTCACCGGTGAAGAGGAGACGCTGTTGTGTAATCTGTTGGAATTAAACGCTCAGGTACTCCTGCCTTTAAACGCTCAGATCACGTGAGAGTACGCCGGATCATTTTTTGCCTCATTAAGAGTACATGAGCACTTTATTCAATCTGTTGTTCCGTTCAAACCATATGGGATATAGCAAGGATTACCTAACTCATTAGTCCAAGACAGCCCCTTTTCAAAAAAAAAATAAAAAATTATTAGTCCAAGACGCTTGAGCTTAGCATAACAATAATTAAAGATAACTTCATATTAATAGAAAGATCATAGTCAAGTGCTTTGGCGAATAATTCGAACAGGCGAATATTTTCGATTTTGATCACACATTCTATAAAAGCCAATTTTTCTTGGCTTGTATCATATTTTGGTGTGTCGAATCTTAACACATATATTTATGTTTATCATTTTTATAACTAAGAAAAAATAAACAATTTAAATTTTCACAAATCCACCAGTATGACAAGAGTAGTTTATCCATGCAGATATAAGTACATGGATGTGGTTATTAGTTATTTACTTATTTTCATGTTAACAAATAAGATAAAGTAATTTAAATTTGCACAAAAGCCCACCAGTATGACAACATGGACAAGAGTAGTTTATTGATCATGCACATAATTACATGGATGGGTAATTGTTTTCATGTGGTTCAGTGGTTCTCGTACAATCCACCATAATTTGTCTGTATAATGTTAGGTATAGTTTTCTTATCTTAGAGCATTATTTATTTTTGTCTCATTCAAATCATATACATACACACACAAATGTTTTATAAACAAGCAAAATGTTTTTGGACAAACTATAAGATATGTCCTAGGTTGTTCAACTAGATTTCTCGTACAGTAGGTCAGTAGCTTACTACATCAATTGGTCAAATCAGAGACAATCACGTGAATTCTGATATTTCTAGGTCAAATTCATAGGTTCGGTTCGGCAATAGTGGTGGTATCACCATTATGAAAACACGTGGATCCTAACCGGTCCGGTGCGATCTCAAAACTAACCCAACTTCAAGATCAGATTCTAGACCGAACAATCTTTAAAGGACTGCCCACTCGATTCGAATGATGTGATCCTACTAAGGATTGTTCCTGATAGGCAAAACGTCGGAGACCAGGTTTAGATCTGAATAGTACCGGCTAGGATCCTAGGATTTGACATGGTACCATTAATGAATACCCAAACATCTCAAATATTTGATTAAAAAAATAATCCGATTTTTAAATTTAAATTTGTTTTTGAATCATCTAAAATATTAAGTGCTCATATACAAGAAACATAAAATACTTAAAACACAATACTAAAATTAACTACAAAATTCAAAATTATAAGTTGGAAAATATATTTTAAACATCAAGAGCCACTAAAGTTCAAAAAAAAAAAAAAATCTAGAGCCATTACAGAGGGAGCTAGATGCAGGGGGTGGACAAAAAACCCAAACCGAACCGAACCGAACCAACCAAACCGAAGTTAAACCGAACCAAACCAAACCGTGCTCTTTATGTAACCCAATTGGTTCATGTTTTACTCAACCCGAACGGTTTGGTTTGGTTTGGGTTTAAACCGAACCAAACCGAACCAAACCGATAATCTAATATATATATAGTAAAAATATATATAATATATATATATATGTATTAACATATTGAAAATTTTAGTTAAAGTTTCGTTTTTCATTTTTTCATAGCTTCCATAACTTTAAAAAAAATTATAAATACGATTCAAATAATACTATTATATATAAAATCATGTAGCATAAGTTTTTATATTCTCACTCTATCGTTTATGAGTTGATTATTTTTTAATAAAACTATAAAACTGATGCCTTCATATTTTATAACCAACCCGAACTACACCAAACCAAACTAGACCATAATAATGTAAACCGAACTAAATCTAAACCAAACCGAACTGAACCGAACCGAATTAAACCCAAACCGAACCCAAACCAAAGCTACTTTGGTTTTAATTGGTTTGAGTTTTATAAAACCCAAATTACCCAAACCAAACCGAACCTAAACCGAACCCGAAACTAAACCGAAATGCCCACCCCTACAGCTAAACCGGTCGGAAATTTAGATCCGAGTAATTGGGCCACTTCAGTAGAGTTTATAATGGGCCGACCTTGTATTTGGGCCTGAATCTTTTGCCACTTTCAAGAAAGAAACACTCTCACTTAAGAGGAGGGTCCTATGCCTTTATGGAGATCGTCATCTTCATTCTCTCTATAGAGATTGATTGAAGGAGAATGGCGATCAGGAAGCTTCTACTTCTATTGAAACCGGTTGATCTGTACCCATTCCTTGAAACAGATGGTGTCTCGCTCATCAAAAATCATCAGGTATCGCCCTCCTCGTGTCATCTTGATTTTGAAGTTTTTCTAGCCAGATCACGTTTATTTCGTTTCGAATCGAATATGTTCGACGTAATTCCTGAGAGAGCATGACCGTAACGTTTTGATAATGTCGTGAAGAGAAACTCTTGTTGGGTCTTGTGAACTCGTATATGTAATAACGTAAATTACAAATCTTTCTGCTTCCTTCGTGTCCCCTTTGAGAAAAAAAGTTTCCATCTTTGGTTCTTCTCAATGTGAAGACAAGATGTGTTAATTACAAAGAACATTGTTGACTCATGTTTTTTTTTTAATGTTGTTTAGGTTCTTCAGTATCTAGAGAGCAGGTGCAAAGTACACAGGGATGCTATAACCTTTTGTCAGGAGATACTAAATAAGAAGCCAGTCGAATGGAAACCCATCTCACGTAATGACTTATCACATCCCATTCGTGATGTTGATATGGTCATCACCGTTGGTGGAGATGGCACCCTCTTGCACGCTAGTCATTTTATAGACGATTCTGTTCATGTTCTTGGAGTCAACTCTGACCCAACACAAGCTCACGAGGTCTTTTAGCCTCTGTTTTTCTCCATGTTCAAGGAATCTCTAGGCCGCTTTTAGACGATTTTTGAGGATTATTGTTTAGGTGGCCGATTTTTTGAACGCCTACACAGTTTTAAAAAAAAATTGTTTTAGAAAAGTCGTTCATTTTAACCAGATTTGCCGATTAGGCCATCTAGACTGGTTTTTCTCATATTACCTGATTGGATTTAGCTTTTCGTAAAGAATGTGGAAACAAGCTAAGTGTGTTGTTTATAATAACTATAGGTGGAAGAACTAAGTGATCAGTTTGACGCTAGTAGAAGCACAGGTCATCTTTGTGCTGCAACAGTTGATAACTTTGAACAGGTGAGTAAAGCTTTGATAGAGGAATAAGCCTATTTGTTTACTTATCGGTTTTGAACATTCAGCTATTTGTTTCACAGGTACTAGATGACATTTTATTTGGCAGAGTAGTTCCTTCCAAAGTATCGAGAATATCAGTAAAGTTAAACTCAGAACCTCTTCTTTCACACGCACTTAATGACATTCTGATCGCACACCCATGCCCTGCCGCTGTTTCAAAGTTCTCGTTCAAGTAAGAGTTTCTTAGAATCACAAAGTATACAATTTTTAGACTAATGTTAAGGAAACTAGGCAGTGGTGGTTAGGCGCCTTATAGAGTATTATTGTTTAGGTGGGCGTCTAGGAATGCCTATACCGGTTTGTTAAAAAAATCGTGTTGTTTGCTGAACTATATGGGCAGCGCCGCTGCCTAAACAGATTTTTAGAACACTGTTTTATACATTAACCTTCTCTAAGTAATTTTATGTACCAATGTTTTCACAACATGCGCAGGATAAAGAACAAAGATTGTGATACCAATCCAAAGACAGTGAACTGCCGCTCGAGCGGTCTAAGAGTCTGCACAGCAGCTGGGTCAACTGCAGCAATGCTGTCAGCAGGTGGGTTCCTGATGCCTATGTTGTCTCGTGATCTACAGTTTATGGTTAGAGAGCCCATCTCTCCCGGTCCAACCCTTTCTCAAATGCATTCAGCGTTTAAACCGGACCAATTCTTGGATGTTAACTGGTATTCAGACCATGGAACTATCTACATCGACGGTTGTCAGGTTAACTACAACGTGCAGCTCGGCGATACAATCGAGATATCATCTGATGCGCCGGTTTTAAACGTGTTCTTGTCTCAAGGCTTTACTCAGATCAGATCAAGGTACTAGAATGCGTTCATTAAAGTTAAAGAGTTGGTGCATTGAGAGACAGCTTTCAACCCACTTGTCTGTAGATAGTTATGGCAAAGGTTCCTTGGACCGAAAGATTCGTTGATTCTTTGATTCAGTAGCTATCTTTCTTGAACCAAGAACGTGGATGTGTCTGATCCTCTTGAATAAAAATAAATTAATCATCTAGAATAATCTCTTTTCTCGTGCAAATTGTTGATTTGGAGAAAGATCTTTTTCAAACTGGGACCTTATTAATGATTGGTTGATTGATTTGTTTATGGCTTGCGTAACCATACGTGTTTGAATATAATGTTGACATTATAAGACTGGATATTTTTCTTTGTAAAAATTTCGTTATCATCCCATAATTATAGTATTTATATATGTAGATTGTATAATGCAAACGGTAGATATTCTGAGCATGAGTACAAGAAAATTCAAGTGATGCAGAGATGTGTTTACTCTGCAAGTTACAGCTAAGATGGTCTCCTGCAATTAAGACACATGTACTTAGACTGCCACGTGTACTCCCAGTGTTCACTCATCAGTCTAAAAAATATCCCCTAGACTCCTTCATATTTTCTTTTCTACCCCACCGCTTATATACTGTGCTTAGACACCCACCACTATTTATTATTTTATTAATCTATTAATTTATATGATACTTTTCCTCAAAGGCCAACGACTAATCTAGAATTCGAATGTACAAATTATTATTTTTATTTTCAAAATGGGATCTTATTAATGATTGGTTGATTAAGATTCTCACTGTTGATTAATTTGTTTATGGCTTGTGTAAGCATACGTGTATGAATATAATCTTGATATTGTAAAATTATTTTTCTTTAGAATCCAAATAAACATTTTTTTTAATCAGGAAGTTATAAATAAATTCATTTTGACCAGAAAAATATTTATCAGAAAATTCTCATACAGACAAATTGGTAGAACGTAAGAGTTTCTTAAAACCATAAACCTCAAAGTCTTGAGGAGACAAATCAAGTCTCCGACAGCGATCCACAAGCGAAACAACAAAATCAAAGAAACGAAAGGATAAGTTTCGTTTTCTCAAGATTTGAATCTTTGGTTTTTTGGATGAAGATACAGTGCAACGTCTGCGAGGCGGCGGAAGCGGCGGTGCTATGTTGCGCCGATGAAGCTGCGTTGTGTTGGGCTTGCGATGAGAAAATTCACGCCGCTAATAAACTCGCTGAAAAACACCAGAGAGTCCCTCTCTCTGTCTCTTCCTCTTCCATACCCAAATGCGACATTTGTCAGGTCTGAACTCATCTCTCTTGCATCTCAAAAGTTTTGAGGCTTTAAGCTCTGACATAAAAGTTTGTCTGAGTTTTTGGCTTTTGTTATAAAAAGTTTGAACCTTTATACGTTTAGAGAGGTCATTGCTCTGTTTAATGTTCTGTTTTATGCTCTGTTTAATGCTCTGTTTCGTGATGTGAACTTGACAGGAAGCTTCTGGATTCTTCTTTTGTCTGCAAGACAGAGCTTTACTATGTCGGAAATGCGATGTGGCAATCCACACTGTGAACCCTCATGTCTCAGCTCACCAGAGGTTTCTTCTGACTGGGATCAGGGTTGGTCTTGAAGCTATAGACACAGGTCCTTCTACAAAATCATCATCACCAGCATCTAATGATGATAAAGCCATGGAGACCAAACAGTTTACATTAACTACATCTGAGCCTCAGAAGATGGACTTTGATCATCATCAGGTGGGTTTACCTGAAACTAAAGTCAGTGATCATGTTTCCACAAAGCTTCCTATTGCAAGCAGTGGATCAGCTACTGGTCAGTGGCAATTAGAGGAGATTTTCGGATTAACTGACTTTGATCAGAGCTATGAATACATGGAGAATAACGGTTCATCATCTAAGGTAAACAATTAGTTATCATTTGTGTGTGTAACAAGCAGTGTTCGTGAAATTATTAGGAGTTAATTAGACGTTTTATATGAGATTATTAACGATTTTTTTAAAGCCTAGATCAATTTTTAAAAAATTGTTTCGCTTAGGTGCGATTTTCTGCTTTGGTAACAAGTAAAGATTGGTCTTCATTTTGGCATTTTTTATCATTTTTTTTTATCAGGCTGATACTAGTAGACGAGGAGATTCAGACAGTTCTTCCGTGATGAGATCTGGAGAAGAAGATGGAGAAGATAACAACAACTGCTTGGGAGGTGAGACATCATGGGCAGTTCCACAGATCCATTCTCCACCAACAGCTTCTGGTCTAAACTGGCCTAAACATTTTGACCATCAGTCAGTGTTTGTTCCGGACATATCTTCTTCAACTCCGTACACCGGCTCATCTCCTAACCAGAGGGTTGGGAAGCGGCGGAGGAGACGGTTCTAAAAACTGCAACGACCATCGGCTGGTCTGATAATAGATGTGAACTATTGTACTGTAGGTGTTGGTATGTGACTTGAAGTTGAGTGTTCATATTTGGAACAAATATATTATATTTGGTGAAAGATTTGTATTGAGATTACAATAATATGTACATGACATCAGTCTTGTAATCATCAAGTAGCTCATTTTGCTAGCTAAATTCTAAATATGTAGTTACAACTTTTTCTTTAAAAAAATGAGAAACAGAACCTCTTGATGCAAACTGTGTTAAGTTTCATTTGCTGCCAGAAGCAGGACCAGACCAATGAGGTGGAAGACGGTCAGAAACAGGCAAACTAGTAGGAGATGTCATAGTTTTGACATTGATGTCAAGAGGATACAACCTATACTTAATGTCAAGCACTCTGCAAATCTTGGCAATCTCTTCAACAAGTTGAGATTTTCTAGCCCATCTCTCTCCCATATCTTGATGATTCATTCTATGCGTTGGCCAAACCGCAATCCTCGCACTGTTCAATGACTCCATGTCTTTGAATACTATCATTGGCGCTGGATACCATGTGAAGTATATAAATACTCTCAATGTAACTATCACAGAGAATGCATGTCATAAGTATACAAATATCCATGTATAAGGCTTGTGATATATGCACGATGTACCATGTGATTCTCTGCTAGATGAGGGTGATTTTCTCAGCTGGAGTAGTAATGTGGATGGAGAATTCAATTCCATCACCCATTTCTGGACTCCGATAATAGTTTCCAATGGATTTAGTCCATAGGAGACTGTTAGGGTACACAACTTTCTGGTTATCAAACCTCAAGAACACAGTTGTTAATATGTTCAACACTTCCACAACCATCTGGAGAAACACACAAAGGAACAATAAGAGTTTTCTTCTAACATTACAATATCAAAAATCAATGTTCTAAAAATTGGTCTTGACAGCGACTAATTAGCCAACCGGAGCTAAACAAAATGATTTTTCTTGATTATTTTTTTCAAAAAAGATCAATGGGCTTAAAAAATCAATCTAAGCGTACGTCTAATTAATAATCTTATATAAAATACCTAGCTGCCACCTAGCTATTTCTTGAACATTGACGAGTTTAAGTTACATGGATTCCATCTATTTCACATCTATCGCCAACATCTAAGGGGTGTATCACACACAAGTAGATGATAGATTTGAATACTGTGTTGAACATGTTTCCAAATATGAAAGCAACAACCACAACTTGCAAGCTCATGCCAACTAGGAACTTGGTGGAAGTGATTCCAAGTATGATAAGCCAAACAAGGAGTATGATGATCCCAACTACGATGTTCACCATTTTGTGAAGCCTGTTCACTGCTGTTTGTTTTTGTGTCGTTGAGGGTCAATGCAAGAGCTCTTCTCTCTCTGAAAGCATTGACCCGTCAACAATGTTTCACTTAATATGTTAAAGCAAGCCTGAGATTTTGAACCGAACCGACTCAGTCGCCGAACTAAATCGAATTTTTAGTTAGTTTGGTTGGAAGTTCGGCTTGATTTGGTTGGTTTTTAATAAAAAAAATAGGTTTTCAGTTTGGTACAGCAATAATTTTCTTCAAAAAATAAAATTATAGCTAGACCATACCAAAACCTGAACTAACCGAAATAACTGAACTAACCATATTTATCTCTAAATTTTTTTAAAAAATTAAACAAAAGTTTAAGGGAAATCAAAAACTTTGGTAGGATTTTAGAAAAATTAACTAACCGAATACCGAACCAAACTTTTGTAACGCCCCGACCCGCCCACGGCTAATGGGCCACCCACGCCCGCTCTCTCGGCCCGTGGGCCCCATCCCGTCTGACGGTCGGTCCGTTAATTTTTCAAAGGCTCGAAATCATTGTTTACTGACCCTGCAATCACCACCCGACCTTTCCCCATGCTTTGGCCTCACTCGCACGCTATCGCGAATCACTTCCCGATAGGTCACCCATCCTTCCACTACTCCAGGTCAAGCACGCTTAACTCTGGAGTTCTTTCAGGATGTGTTCCGGAAAAGGTAAGTCAACTTTGGTGACATAGGTAGCCAAATCAATTCTCTTAAGCCTTTTCACATATCACAACTCGGGATGTTACAATTCACCCCCTCTCAAAGAATGCAACGTCCTCGTTGCGCCCACGACAGGTCTCAAGACGCCTCTCGGGTCAGAACCGAGATGGCTAACCAGCTCTGATACCACTGATAACGCCCCGACCCGCCCACGGCTAATGGGCCACCCACGCCCGCTCTCTCGGCCCGTGGGCCCCATCCCGTCTGACGGTCGGTCCGTTAATTTTCCAAAGGCTCGAAATCATTGTTTACTGACCCTGCAATCACCACCCGACCTTTCCCCATGCTTTGGCCTCACTCGCACGCTATCGCGAATCACTTCCCGATAGGTCACCCATCCTTCCACTACTCCAGGTCAAGCACGCTTAACTCTGGAGTTCTTTCAGGATGTGTTCCGAAAAAGGTAAGTCAACTTTGGTGACATAGGTAGCCAAATCAATTCTCTTAAGCCTTTTCACATATCACAACTCGGGATGTTACAATTCACCCCCTCTCAAAGAACGCAACGTCCTCGTTGCGCCCCACGACAGGTCTCAAGACGCCTCTCGGGTCAGAACCGAGATGGCTAACCAGCTCTGATACCACTTATAACGCCCCGACCCGCCCACGGCTAATGGGCCACCCACGCCCGCTCTCTCGGCCCGTGGGCCCCATCCCGTCTGACGGTCGGTCCGTTAATTTTCCAAAGGCTCGAAATCATTGTTTACTGACCCTGCAATCACCACCCGACCTTTCCCCATGCTTTGGCCTCACTCGCACGCTATCGCGAATCACTTCCCGATAGGTCACCCATCCTTCCACTACTCCAGGTCAAGCACGCTTAACTCTGGAGTTCTTTCAGGATGTGTTCCAGAAAAGGTAAGTCAACTTTGGTGACATAGGTAGCTAAATCAATTCTCTTAAACCTTTTCACATATCACAACTCGGGATGTTACAACTTTATTTCGGGCTAAATAGGAAAATTTATGTCAAACTGCACCACCCGAAAATAGAAATACCCAAACCCGAACTCTCGTGCCTATTTTAAGTTCATCGTCCAAACTTACTTACCACCCAGTTCTTGAGAGATGATTTACTGATCCGTAACGATAAAGTTTCAAAGCATAATCGCAGTTGATTTATGTTAGTGCGAGACTGTCACTGTGAGTGTTGCTTTGAGTTTCAGATAGAGAACAAGCGATTGACATACACGCGTGTGGTAATGTCAGCTGTGTATTGGATGTTACGGCCCATGGGCCATTGTTCTGGACCACAGTTTATCATAGAAATCCTATTTTTTTATCTCGTTTACATCACAATCGTATTGGGCTAGATTCGGAGCTCCAAACGAGTCGGATTCTGAACCCGTTTATATTACCTTTCTCGTCCTATAAATTATCTTATTTACACTTATTGCCACCACTGTTATTGTCTGAACTGAACCGAAGAACACAATCTTATCCATTACATCGAAAGAGCACAGAAGAACAACAATGGCGATTCTCTGTTCGTCTTCGGCAGTTATACTCCCTTCTTCTTCTTCGGTGAAAACCTCCGGATGTAACAGAAGGTCTTCGTTCTTAGGCTTCTCTCTAAATGCTATCTCAAAGCCGCCGGTTCGAGTCGCCACTAACGCGAACACGAAGAGGGGAGTGCAGGTGAAGTGCGAAGCCGAGCAGACAACTACTACTTCCCTCGTTCCTGCAAACCAACGGTGGATGTTCGACGAAGAGGAAGCAAATGGCCCTGTAACGATCTTTTTTCTCTCTATCTAGCTCGTTCTTGCTTTAGCTTCAACGCTTTTGTTATTCACATCTCTTAATCATTGTTTTGTATAAGTATATGTGCATCAGATAGTTAAAACAGATTAGAAAGTTTGATTTTTTTTTTCTTCTTCTTGATTCGTAAAGTGTGAACCTTTACTTTCTTCACATTGTGTTTATAGGACATCTGGAACACAACATGGTACCCAAAGGCTTCAGACCATGTGAACACGGACAAGCCCTGGTATGTGGTCGATGCAACCGACAAGATTCTGGGAAGGTTAGCATCAACCATTGCTAATCACATCCGTGGGAAGAACCTTGCCTCCTACACTCCCAGTGTCGACATGGGAGCCTTTGTCATTGTGGTGAATGCTGAGAAAGTGGCTGTGTCTGGAAAGAAAAGGAACCAAAAGCTGTACAGGAGGCATTCAGGACGACCTGGCGGCATGACAGTGGAAACCTTTGATCAGTTGCAGCAGAGAATCCCTGAGAGAATCATTGAGCATGCTGTTCGTGGAATGCTCCCAAAGGGACGGCTTGGGAGAGCTTTGTTCAATCACCTGAAGGTGTACAAAGGCCCAGACCATCCTCATGAGGCACAGAAGCCGCTTGATCTGCCTATCAGGGACAAGAGAATACAGCTGCAGAAATAGATAACACCATGGAGTATATCTACTAAGCTCCAGTTTTTTACTTCTCGGGTTTGTGTAGTTTCTTCATCTCAAAACCAGAGGGGAGACTTTGAAGATTCTTGATTCTGTTGCCTGCAACTATCAACTCTATGCTATAAAGTTTTTTAGTGTGAATTTTTTTTTTGCTGCTAACTATCTTAATGATATAATTTGGCTACCGCAACATCATAAGCCACTATCTTGGATGGTACTAGAGTAAGAGTCTCGAACTCTCCAGGAGATTACTGGACTGATAGCTTCTTTTCTTATGCATAAGCATTTGCAATTACAGAGATTCATTATATATAGAAAATAAATTCCTAAGATTATTGAAGAAAAATGACAAATCTCCCTGGTTCTCTAGGCCCTTCTGTTTCAAGTATTATCTCATGTATATGTAACGAATTAAGAATGACTGATCAAACTCCATTGTGCATATAACCTGCACCAAAATCCATGATAAAGCATCAAATTCCTAAAATATATTGGCCAGAATAACATTAAAATCCTTGTCAATGAGATCACAACAGAGTTATTAAGTAAAACCCACTCATCTACTTATATTGTATATCCATATGTATTTTTTTTTTTTTGACAGCAAAAACTATTTACAGACTCAACTTGACTCTGTAAACCAAATCGGTAACTCCACATCCATGTGAACGACGAAAGACGGTTGTTTCCTAGCACTGCGTGCTAAGCTATCCGCCCGTAGGTTCTCCATCCGTGGTACATGAATGATGTTTGAGTTGAAGAAACTTCTTTTTAAGAGCTTAATGTCTTCCAGATAGCTTTCAAATGCTGGCCATTCTTCTGGTTCCGAAACCATCTTCACCAATTGAGAACAATCCGTTGCAAACGTCACATGAAACTGTCTTAAATTCTTCATACATTCCATTGTCCAAATTAAGGCTTCCACCTCCGAATGAAGAGGTGATACACATGCCCTTACATTCCTTGCCCCTAATAAACCATCAAAACCCGGTAAAGTGCTATACCATCCTTGCCCTGAAAATAAATCCTTATCTTTCCATGATCCATCTATGAAACACTATCTTCCTGACGTCGCTAATGTGGAAGTGATCTGTACCTGATTCCCCCTCCGTGGATCATTTACTACATGTGCCTCAGCCCAGAGTGATATTAATATGTACATTCTTGTTAAAGATTTGTATGATCTAATAAGCGGCCAATACAAAAAATCATTTTACTAAATTGGTTGAAACCAGTAGATCATATATACAAGAAATTTTGACATATGAAAAAAGAAAAAAAAACTAATGGTCTTGTCCACACAGAAACAGTAGAGATAACTTTAGCGAAACATTAACAATACCATGATATTAGAGTCTAAGGTAAATAACTAGTTCATATATATGTATATTAGTAGGTGGACTTCAAAAAGTTTTTATGATACCATAACACTTCTCATAATTAAAAAAAAAATATTGTCAATTGTGTTCATTATTAGCTTTGTGAAGCCACGATGAACAAGTTAAAAGCAAAATGCAAACCAAAACAACCTAAAACCCTAAGAACAGCATTAATGGGGATGCTTAGAGAGGGAGCTTAGCAAAAAAATCTATACTATACTAAAAGGAGGATATAAGCTCCTCTTAGAGTGTTCACGTAGGCACAAAAAATCGTCCAATCAGACCGTCTGAAGTTGCCAGATTATTTCATTTATGTTTTCGTAAAAAATGAAAAAACAATGCAAAGGAAAGGATCGAACCCGGGTTAGTATGACATAAATATAGGTCAAATACCACTAAGCCATTGAAACTTTCTTGGACACATATACAAGAATCACTAAATATGTAATCATAAACTCTTATGTACATTTACAATAATATGAATTCAACTTTCAAGACTCCGATACTTTATTTTGTAAAAAAAAATAAGTAAGTGACTAAGCTAATATATTCTTTGAAAGTGTGAGAACATTGACAAATATGAAAAATCATAGATTTTTGTTTTTGTGACAAAGTTAAGAATTTTGTAAAAGTAAGTTTAACATATAAATTTTCGTGACAAATATGAAAAAGCATAGATTCTTGTACAATTTTGACAAAACAATTCAAAACATAGTTCTCTAATGTGTTAATAAAATATTATTTAATGGTGCAATAATTAAATATATCAATTCAATAAATTATATAATTTATAAACAAAACAATAACACAACAAATTTTGAAACATTTGTTTAACCTATTGATTTCTTTTCATGAGAATCCAACTAAACAAGATAAAAAACAATTAGATTTATTTAGTTACCATTTTATTCAATTTTGAATAATTTCAAATTGTAATAATGTATCTTTTTGAAGTTACAAAAAATAATGTTCTTTCTTTGTTACACTAGCATTATATATAGATTTCATATACACAAATAAATATAATATAACAACATAAGCTTGTTTTCCCCGATTCATATGAAAGCTTTTTAAGTTATCCACCAAAGCAAATTAATTAAATCAATCAAATTATTAGATTACAACAAATTAATATATAATTTTATTTTAAATTAAATTATTTAAAAAATATATTTTCATTAAAAACAAAATACTAAATAAGTAAAACTGATTTGATGGTAATTTTTATGACATATATATTATGTGAAAGAAATATAAGCTTAATATGGAAAAAAATCTTAAATACAAAAAAACTCTAAAATTAACAAAAAAAACTAATAAAAATTAAACTATGATATCAATTGAAAGCTTCTTAGACAATATTAATAAAATATTCAAGCAATAATTAGATAAATTTGATTTTTTTTCAGTCAAAAGTTTATTATTAATTAGCCTCAATTATTTCAAGATGTTTAAGAAATGATTGACTTAAATGATATATGAACTATGAATAGTAGTACTTTGTAAAGCTGACTTATATAACACATCTGCACATCATTTCCAGTCTTTTTTGATGCCTAAATTCAATTTCTCCAGAGCAGTTATTCCACAAAGATATCGTATGAGATATTGTTTTGATATTCAGATTTGTTTCTTGACTGTTAAGAAGATTGATAACTGTAAAAATTTCTCTTTCGAATATTATATGTCTATAACCGAATCCCCAACATGAGACAACTTTGTTTAAAAAGTAAATATTTTTGTTTTTCTTATATTATATAATAAATATATATTATTTACTGATATTAAAAATATAGTTATTCATCTATCACAAATATCTATGCCAATATGTGAATCAAGTACAACAATCAAACAACATAATAATTTCCACAAAGAAAATTTAAAAAATATATTTATGTTAGGTAGTCTTATTTTATATTCTTTAAATAATGTAATACAATATTATGCATTATTTTTTTAGAATTGAGAAATACATATATATTAGTTAGACAAATTAAGCTATAATTAGATAAATTTGATTTTTTTTTGCCAGCCAAAAGTTTATTATTAATTAGCATCAGTTATTTCAAGATGTTTAAGAAAGGATGGACAAAAAAATAGGATTGACATAAATGATATATGAACTATGAATAGTATTTTGTAAAGCTGACTTAGATAACACATCTGCACATCCATTTCCAGTCTTTTTTGATGCATAAATTCAATTTCTTCAGAGCAGTTATTCCACAAAGAGATCGTATGAGATATTGTTTTGATATTCAGATTTGTTTCTTAACTATTAAGAAGATTGATAACTGTAAAAATGTCTCATTCGAATATGATATGTCTATAACCGAGTCCCCAACATAAGACAAGTTTGTTTTAAAAGTAAATAATTTTATTTTTTTATATTATATAATAAATATATATTATTTATTGATAATAAAATTATAGTTATTCATCTATCACAAATAACTATGCAAATATGTGAATCAAGTACAACAATCAAACAACATAATGATTTCCACAAAGAAAATTTAAAAATATATATTTATGTTATGTAGTTTTATTTTATATTCTTTAAATAATATAATACAATATTATACATTATTTTTTTAGAATTGAGAAATACATATAATATTTTATCTGCGCGTAGCGCGGTTAAAAATCTAGTTAATATATAATAGTGGGTAGGATCCACTCAAAAATTAAGCACCTATGCTTCTACTGCCTAATTAAGCACCGGTGTTAACCCTGTTTCGCGGATCCCACTGACACGTGGCTGCCGCGATTGGTTCGTTTTTAATTTTTTTTTTAAATCAGAGAAAGAAAAAAATTAAGCACTCCAATTTGAGTGCTAGGGTTAATGGTGCTCTAAACGGGATTAATATAGATAGAAATCAAAATACCAAAAACATAAAAGTCAAAGAATGAATCGAAAACGTAAGAGATAAATTCGGTGACTGAAGGATTAGAAAAGGGATTAAGTTTTAGTTTGACCTATTGAAAGCTTTAAAGAATAACTAAAAGTTGATAAAAAGGGGTGGGATAACAAAAGAAAGACAAACATGGTGATAAGAGAAAAAACTTGGGATAAAACCTAAACCCGCGAATTCTAAGTTCGAATTTTACCATGAATTATTAACGTTTTGGGTAAACAAACATAGTCATGTCTAGGCTTTATTAAAAAAAACCCTGGAAAAAAAAAACAAAAACAAAGACATCTAGATGTATATTAGGTAGGTCCTCAGAAGAGAAGAAGATCTTTCCACCTAGTTAGGATTTTTTTTATCTGCAGGAGGAGGATGAAGCATATAAATATCGAGACTGTTTTTATTGCTATTCCAGAAGAGTCCAATCTTTTGTCCTTCCTTCCAACCTCTCCTATTGACAAATTCTCTAATCCATCCACCGTTTAAAACATAGCTTCCTGTTGTGTTTACCATTCTCTTTAGAACAAGCACATGCTCAGTGTCTGAGTTGCGGTCGCACACTCTAATCATGACTCCTTCGCCTGCTTGGATTGCTATATTGTTTTCTTCAGACAGATGACTCAAGATGTGGTTCTCGGCGTCGCTTCTTTGCAGCATAAGTCGGCTTTGACTACCGACATCACTTGCAGATAGTGTCTTCACGAAGGTATACGGGGGCATGTTGAGATCGAAATCCATAAAAACGCTCGTTGGCTTCTCTTCTTTTTTTTCTTTGTTTGAGAAGAAAAGTGTGTGTTGAGAGTTGTTTATAAAGAGATATGTAAACCCTTAACTGATTTCTAACAGGAGTGTACGTCCACTTCCTATCATGAATTGGTTTTATATATATAGATTTACATGGCAAAATCCTTAACTATAAATTTATTTATATGACGGTTTGGCTTTTTAATGCATTTTTTTCCTTTTTTGAGCAGCCTTGCATTTTTTTTAAATGATAATTCTCGTTATAAAAAATCAAGTAATCTTTATTTGGATAACTATGTGTTTTGTCCGCGATGCGGGCTTAAACATTTTCATAATTTTTGAAAAGTTTTTTGTACATGATATTCATTATACTAAAATAAATCTTAAAATAACTTAATATTATATAATTAAAAAAATTATTTGATTAATATTTAATTATATAATTTATGTTTTAACTTTTTACTAAAATACTTTTTCAGATAACAATACAATATATATATAGAAATTATATTTTTTAATTATATTTTTATATTTTGGATAATTCAATATTCTATTTTAATTATATAATTAAGAATTTATTTGATTAATATTTAGTTATATAATTCATGTTTTTAACTTTTTATATATAATTCATGTTTTTAACTTTTTACTAAAAGACTTTTTCAGATAACAATACAATATATACAAAAATTATCTCTTTTTAAAATTATATTATCAGATTTTGGATAATTCTTACTATTATTAATTTTAATCAATTATCTAATCAAATAAATTAAAATTTCGTTTTTATTTTTTTTAATTTAGTTGTACATTTTATTCATTAAGGGTACAAACGATATTAACCATTCTAACGATATTAACGTGGGAGCTCGATTCCAAAATTTTACTTCGCAAATAATAGTATAGATAGATAGATAGATGAAATTATTATTATTATTGGAGAAATTAGGTGAAATCAATTAAAACTTAAGCATCTAATATTTATATCTATATGTTGAATCGTAAAGTCCAATCATACAGATACAGAAGAACTCACGTTGGTTATTTGTTTGTTTTTCATATGCTATTTTTCCTTTTTTGAACAACGTCGCAATTTTTCCCTTATATCTGTTTCACTAGTAACAAAAAACAAGTATACTCATGCATGGCTTTTAGGCTTTTAGCAAAGAGTTAATAAACGAGAGTTCTAGGTAGGTGTGTCCAATCTGGATATAGGTTCGTTTCCGTTTGGTTTTTCAGTTTTTTGGTAATTCAGTTTATAAGAAATAGGTACCATGTTATAACCATATCAAATTTGGTTTGGTTCGGTTTAGATATTGTCGGTTTTTGGTTTATTCAGTTTTATACCAAAAAATCGTAAATATATTTATCTTTTATAAGATTTTGTGAATTTTACTTTATATGATAAGATATCAGCTTTATAACATGAAGATATTTCAGTTTTTAAATAGAATATGTTTTCTTTTTTTCTTTAACTATTTAAAATGATTAGTAAAAATATTAAGTTAATAATAATAATAGTTTTTATAGAATAATAATGAGAAAAATTAGTAATCCATAATATTATTAAATAACTAAATATTAGCACACATACTTGTCAACAAAAAGTAAAAAATTATTTTATGTTTAATTTCATAAAAATTTAAAATAAATTAATTTTAACAAAAAATAAAATATTAAATTACTGAAATCAAAATTTTAAGTATGAAGATCATATCTATAAAATAAATTTTATGTATATATCGTTAATTATATTATATGATCTACATATAATTATGCTACTATATTTTAATTGATTGGTTTATTCGGTTTGATAGGTTTATATACCAAACTATTTCCATATTCTGCGGTTTCTTAAAAACAATATCCATTTGGTATATTCCGTATTACCATATTCTGAATATTCGGCATTACTAAATACAAATCACTTTTTCTATTTCGGTTTGGTACGGTTTTAATTGGTTTGGTTAAACCAGATTGAACAGCCCTAGTTCTAGGTTGAGAAGTTAATGTCTCTTACTATACAATCCTTTTCTGACTGAAAATAGTAACTGAGGTAGTCTGGGATGAGACAGACACAAACGCAAATAAGAAAGAAGAGAATGATCTAGTAGGAAGTTAAATGATGGCCAAAGCGTAAAGGCTATGTTACTTGAGATGACCTAACCAATGTTGTAATAACTATCTAACAATCTTAAATGTCCATTCCTAATTGGTGAGGGCGGTTGCTCAGAAAGAATATTTATTTATCTATCTATTTATCTATATATCTTATATATTAAAAGAGAAGTCACAATTTTTTTCATATGTGAATTTTTAAATTGGACATTCTCCTAGATAATTACTTTAATGAAATTTTCTATTTGCATAATAATATCATAACAATAATTGTGGTTACATTTTAGTCTTTTCTTTTCCTAAATAACTAAGTAAATGTATGGTTAATGAGATCTTTTCCTGATTTCCTTCCTAAACATATGCTTCTTTTTTTTAACATGTGATATTTTTCTAATTTAATTTCAGCTATTTAATTAAAAAGGAACATTAGAAACCGTATTCTTTCATCTAGAGTTCAAGAGAGCTATAATACACATTATTCATATAGACATGATTTTAATATCTTCATTTTTTTATTTGAAATACAAATAAATATTTTTAAGAAAATTCTATCAAAATACTTTTAAAAAGAATTCAGAATCATTTAAAATTTTACTTAAAATAAGTACTTAGTTCAAATTTTTACATATAATAAACTTTAATTAGAAATTAAAATTTAATTTAGTTTTCATTTATTAGCAAAAAATTAAAATTATAAAAAATATTATTAAATATATTTTAATGGTAATGAAAATTTAAATGATTAATTTTCTAAAATACATTTTGCAAAGATTTTAAAAATTATTTTATTAGATAGATCCATTTCTATTTCCAATTAAAAAATAAAAACTATTTTGCCCAAATTAGTGTATTTCAAGTAATTTCTCAAATAAGATCACTACTACAAAATTATTTTGAAGTACAATATATTGTAGCTAATTTTTCTTAAAAAATATTGTTTTTACCAGTATCTCAAAAAACAGTTATTGAAGTTAAATTAAATTGGATCTACATAAAAAAAAGCATTTTTCATAAAAAATATATTATGTATAATAGTATTGCACCATAATAATATAAAATAGTATTGTTACATAATAATTTTTACATAAATAAAAAATTTACAAAATTTATAGTAATAATATATAAGTCACATAAACATAGGTATTATAGAAATATAACACTAAATTACACCAAGTTTTTGATAAATTTGTTATATAAATTTAAAATATTTTAGCTTAGAAAGGAAAAAAACCCGCACGGATGTGCGGGTCAAGATCTTGTATTCTATTAAAACTGAAGTACAAAACAATACTTTTCTATTTTTAATTGATTTATTATATATTTTTATTCCATTTTTAATTAATTCTAACCACTTCATTTATTATATTTTCTAAATAAATCGACATTGTTTATTACAGAAGTTCAAAATAGATATCTTTTTTTTTTATTGATAATCGTTTGTATCCGGCGACTGAGGTCAACCAACTAATCCCACAAGTCCCGCAACAGCTACATATTCTTACCATTTAAGACAGCTCGGATGGCCAATGGGAATCAAACTGTGTGTACTCTTACATTTCTTTTCTCACTCTTTTAACTACTTCATTAATTATCTTTATTATAATATTTCAACAGCATTTGTTTTACATATTAACAATAATAATTTGACATATTTGAATGAAATTGCTTTATTTGTGACAAGAATTCAAAATGGTTGACAAAGAGTTCTTTTTATTTGCTTACATAATCAATTAGGTATGGACATTCGAGTAACATGTTCAACTACGAGTTTTCTTTTGAGTATCGGGTTTTTTGGGTTTTGAAATTAGTCTTCATTCGGGTTTTATGGGTTTAGAGTCGGGTCTTCCCAAGTCCGGATGGATTTGGTTTTGATGTATAGAAACCTAAAAATATCCAAAAACTAATGTATTTGAAACATGTTAGGATATTTGTACCAAAAGTAACCATATTAATTTAAAAATATCAAATAACCAAAAGTAACTATATTACCCGATTTGCTACCGAGTATCGTCATAATATCAGCCAATTTCATTCTTTTAACTAGTTCAGGAAGAATTTGCAAATTAATAAAACCCGGCGGTCAGATTTTCCATCTCTAAGGAATACCACTTTGATCTCCTTCGGATTCGATTCTGATGTATAGGAACCTAAAAATATTTAAATTATACAATTAATTATATGATGACACATATAAAATATATAGTATTAATCATGAAAACAAAATACCAATTATATAAAAAAAAGTAAAAGTTATAACACCCACACGAGAATGCGAATCAATCTCTAGTTTATTTTAAAAGTCATACAAAGGAAATCTATACTATATTAAAAGGGTTATATGAGGAGTAGGGAGGCTATCCACGTCAGACTAAAATTTCTACCAATCAAATGCTTCTAATTTACCACGTCACTTACTCAACACAAAAACTGTCGATATGTTTCGTCTTCTCCACTTCTCCATTTTCTTTGAGCGTTGCCGATTCTTTCACCTCTCTTTCTTTTCCTCTTATTTAATAAAACCTTTCACCAGTGAATTCAGAACAACTCGATTTACACAAATGAGGTTTATCTGATGAGTCTGGTTACCTGGTGTTCCCGATCACGACGCCATCGATAACCGGACGTAACCGGAGGACGAGGAGGGTTGGAGATTAATAGCAGAAACGAAATCGAAGATGAGGATGAACACGATGAGGAGGAAGAGGAGGAGGAAGAAGATCGAGGGGAGGTGTTCCCGATCACGACGCGATCGAGAACCGGATTCTCGATTGGGCCGAGATTCTAATGGCAATCAAGGATAATTCAGGAAACGCGGCTGATTACGTCGACAACGGAGCTGGTTAGGAGGCGCTGCTCCAGAATTTAGCGGAAGGAGACGGTGGCGAAGGTGGTGGGAGGAGAAGAGCACCGCTGGCTGCTAAATCGACGATTGAGGCGTTGGAGACTTTCGAGGTTTGTTCTGATGAAGATGATGAAGGTTGTTGTTTTCGCTGTGTGTAAACATGGGATGGTGATTGGTGAAACCGTTAAGAAGTTACCGTGTGGGCATTGTTACCATGGTAATTGTATGTTAAATATCTAATTGATGTTCTCTCCTCTGAACTCTCTGATGGTTTCATGGTAAAATTATTTGATTCAAATTAAGCACTAAGATTAGAGCGTTTTGTTTTGTTTTGTTTTGTCTCTGAACATGAAAATAAAAATCTGATTTGTTAGCAGAAAGCCGTGATTTTGTGCACTTATGATTCAGCAGAGAGAGTCGGAAGGCTTGCTAACAAGGTTTAATGGGGGAAAGTCAAACCTAAAAAAATGAAGGTTTTCGTAGGGGTCTCTTACACAACTTCTCTGAACCATTTGGTTGTTGTGAGGAAACTTATTGTTCTCTCCTTAAAAATATTGCTTCCTCAGTGCGTTTTCCTCTTCCAAAGGTTTTTGTTTTTGTTATCATACATTTTCACTTTTAATATTGTTATCATTTTTGAGTTTGAGCAGGCTCAAGTATGATAATATGAAACTGAGGAGACTTCATGATAAAATCCACCAAAAAGAGAAAAGAGGAACATAGCAGACGTGTAAAAAAAAAGACAATTGATAAAAGGTAAAAATGCTTCCCTTAATTCATCACCTCAAGGATCAGACTGTTGCAAAATATATCAGGATCGCATTGCACTGTTTATCATCTTTTATTGTTCCTGCTCATGTCTTTTTTCTTTACAGGAAGATATTGCCCTTGGAGAATTGTATACTTTTAGTAAACTCTAAGTATGCTTTAAGATTTTCAGGTCTTTTAGTCTGCAAAAGATAGGATCCCTACGTTTAACCTTTTATTAACAATCTTATGTTAAAACCCTTGATTTTTGTGGCAGCTTTCAGTATGTTTCTGGAAGTAAGCACAATTCTTCATCACTCTGATGTATTTTGGGTCCGTTGTTCCACGTCTCTAGACTTATGTTGCATAAGAAAAGACCTAAAACTCAATCTTCACTGGTGGTTCTGATGAGATGATGTTAACTCAAATATTGTAAGTTAGCAGTGTAACTGTACGCACGGACGTTGCTTGAAACTGCAAGTCTTCCCATTCATCTTTACGGTTACTCAAGCTATTGCATGTTCATATTTTCCCTTTACCTGCTGTCGTTCCTATAGTTTCTGGTTCGACTTTACTTTGAACCTCTGTAAACTTACACTCTCATGTATCTTTTCAGTTACGGTGAAAGCTTTGTGTTCGGAACATATTGTGATGGTTGTAACTGTGTCAATCGTTCAAACAACGTTGACAATGAACCTGAAAGATTGAGATATTGAAGCAACTCGGTAATGGAATCTAAATGCGTTCAGGTCGAAAATTGCTAGCAGTCCGTCCACATGGGGTTAAAGATAAAAGAGTACGTGGTTTGAGGATTAGCAGTGCTACTGATTTTAAAAAAAAAGCATTTACATTTTCAATATTGTTGGAAGACTTCTGTGAACTTATGTTAGATTGCTGGGGAGTTCTTTTAGCTTCTAAGGTACAATGAGAGATTTTTCTTTTGTAGGAGGATATTGGTGAAGTTGTGTTGTCACTGTAAGAAATCAGGATGTTTTAAGAAGTATTGTGAGTACTTTCAAGCAAACATTTTTTGTTCTGGGAACTGCTAATGCTTGGACTGCAAAAACTTTGAAGGAAGTGAGCAGAGAAAAGCTCTGTTTCATGGTGAAAATGCCAACAATGTGGCTTATCTCCACCAATGAAACCATTACTGGAGCTGTCGGCCCACTGGCTTTCTCCTTTGACACCCAAGTGAAAGTTTATAGCGACTCCAAGAATCTAATCACGAAAAGCTACTTTACCTGATTTTGAGGTTCAACTTTATCAGCATTTAAGTCGGCTTTCTGCTCAGTAATCTTCTTCTTCTTCTTCCTCTAGATTGATTTGACTGGTTCATTAGTCTTTTCTTATCTCTTGATTTATAAATTGGATTATACGATAAAGAGGTTTACTTTCAGGTGCAGTGTATCTTCTGGAACATGGCAAATAAGCATGGAATGTTGTTTCATCCTCCCGAATCTTCAGTCAGAATTTTATTCTGTTCTTCAATCCCTAAGGTCTCATCCTGATAAAGTTGTGAATGTAATTGCTCGACCAGATGGGACCTCGAAACATTTCTCTATTCCCTACATAATTTCCTGTTAAAATAGTAACGATTCTATCAGTAATATGCATTTGGCTTATTTTTGGTTTATAATTTCATGGATATGTTTTGCTCATTGATGATGTCCAAAAAGAGGAAGCTTATGCTATTGTCTCTCACAATATTGGTCAACTTCTTTTTCTGTTAGAGACACAAATGATTGTACAAGAGAAACAGAGAAAATATCATGCTAGGAGAGCTTTATGGCTACTCTGAACTGCATCCACAGTACAGCCTAAGTCAGCCTCAGAAGTTATACTGACGGGTTCTTTTGATGGTTGATCAACCCAGGACAGTTCAACAAAAAAAAAATGCTTCACATCTACTCGTGTTTTATAATTTAACAAACAGAGTAAAATGAAGAAAGCACAAAACGGAGTCTTCAGATGCTTTGGTTGTGAGCCAACAGAGAAGATAGTGTACCATTATGCAAGTTGAATCAACAAGCTCAACCTGTGAAAGTTTATATATAACGAGATTATCTTTTCTGTTTGAACAAAAGAAGATTAGTATTTTTTTGTTCAAATGATTATCTTTTCTTAAATGTGTAATTATGGTGGACACACTGATTTCTATGTCTTTGCTATAAAGTTATATTTTGATCTATTCCATGCATACCATTTGGTTCAGATTGGAGAGCCCTTGGAAACTTAAAAAATAAGAAAATCGATGGCACTAGAAATTTTGAAAAATGATTAAAAACAATAAATAACACAACTTGGTTAAATATGTATATGGTTTTTGACATAAGTTCATAATGAATGTTTACTTCTAAAATGATTACGTAGTTTGGTTGTTAAAAGCGATGGTCCGCGGCTAGCATTGTTTGGAAAACCAAACCTACCGGTTGAAATGTGACTCACTCTTCTAACCGGAATTAGACTGTGCTAAAAATCGGTATATTCGCTTAAAACTTGGTCACACTCACTAAACTAATGATGCAGATCGATATTAAATTCGTTGCTTTAAAAAAAATCAAGTTAAAAATAATTGTACGTTTTAACAAGATTGCATTAAAAAATCTATATTAGCTTTTAATATCTATCTAAATAAATTAGTTTTCAATATATTTTATATTATTTAGAACTTTTCATTTTATTTTCATATCATTTTTAGATTCTAACAAAAATATAAAGTTATACAAAAAAATAATTTTATAATTATACATATATATATAGTTACTTAAATTTAAATTATATTAAATTTTAAAATCCGACAGAACCGGTCAGACCATTGACCCAACTAAAATACTGAACCAATATCCGATCCGGTTTCCAAAATATTGGTGGCAAGGATAAAATTAATATCGTCCACTTTATGAATAATTAAAATAAACAAATTTATTGATAACAACAAAATATAACCAATCTTAAATTTATATTAATATGTTAAATTTATATAAAGTCAATTTATATGTATACTTAGTTTTGTTAGTTAGATATACCCTAAATGTTTTTCAGATTATGATAGTGATTATTTTCTTCCAACATTTTGAAAATGGAAAATATAAAACAATAACTGAAAAAAATTACACTAATTATTATGTAAATTATTTATACCAAAATAAAATGAACGTTTTGATAAAAAAAAAATATAATTACATTATTTTATAAAACGTTTGTGCATTATTAATAGTATTTATCAAACAACCACTTGGTTAACTACAATGATTTTAGCATTCATTATTTTTTTCTATTTAGTCTAACATTCTATTTCTTTTGTTTTCAACTATAAGTTTTGTTAAACAATACAAATATATGTAAAAAATGATTGGAAACTTTTTTTTAGCCGGATTTAAACTGTGCTAAAAACCGGCAAATTCGCTTAAAACTTGGTCACACTCACTAAACCAATGATGCAGATCGATATTAAATTCGTTGCTTTAAAAAAATTCAATTTAAAAATAATTGTATGTTTTAACAAGATTACATTAATAAAAAAAATCTATATTAGCTTTTAATATCTATCTAAATAAATTAGTTTTCAATATATTTTATATTATTTAGAACTTTTCATTTTATTTTCATATCATTTTTAGATTCTAACAAAAATATAAGTTCTAAAAATAATAATTTTATAATTATAAATATATATAGTTACTTAAACTTAAATTATATTAAATTTTAAAATCCGGCAGAACCGGTCCGACTATTGACTCAATTAAAATACCGAGCCAATATCCGATCCAGTTTCCAAAATATTGATGGGATAAAATTAATATCGTCCACTTTATAAATAATTAAAAAAAATCTTTGTTGATAACAACAAAATATATACAATCTTAAATTTATATTAATATGTTAAATTTACATAAAATTCAATTCATATGTATAGTTAGTTTTGTTAGTTAGATATACCCTAAATGTTTTTCAGATTATGATAGTGATTATTTTCTTCCAACATTTTGAGAATGGAAAATATAAAACAACAACTGAAAATAATACAATTATTTATACCAAAATAAAATGATTTTTTTTGTTAAAAAAATTATAAAAACATTATTTTGTAAAACTTTTGTTCATTACTAATAGTACTTATCAAACAACCACTTGGTTAACTACAATGATTCTATCAATCACTATTTTTTCTATTTACTCTAACATTCTTTTTTTTTCAACTATAAGTTTTGTTAAACAATAAAAATATATGTAAAAAAATGATCGGAAACTTTGTTTTAGCCATTATCCGCGCGTAGCGCGGAAAAAAAATCTAGTAGTACTAATAATAACTAGCCAGAGTTCTAAATTTTTAATAAAGTCAAAAACATAGCTCTATTTTCATCTTGCGAAACAATAGACCCTTACTTTTTGACCGGATTCAAATTCAACCGATAGATTTACCCCTTACACCAAACCTACCTCTTACCATCATCATACTATCATTATTTGGTTACGCCTAATTTGACTTACTATAACAACTATATTAGAGTTTGATCCGTACATCCGTACAGCTGTATTTGTTATTTTATAAATGTATAATTTTGATAAATGTTTTAAATATATATGATTTATATTTTAGTGTTATACTAGATTTTGACCCACATGTCCATGCAGATATTTTCTTTAACTTTTATATCGTCCACAACCATACTCTGTATCCAGCTGCTACGGTATTCAGGATAATAGATCGAGAAGTGAGGAACATAATTCTAAGAAGACGAGGCAGGAGGAAGTTTACTTCTCTCTTGTCAATTTGGCTAGCCTAAGTATGTATAGCGTTTACCTATTTAACTTGTTTTCACTTTAATGCTTCCTTGTTTTTATTCTTTTTGCTTGGAAGTATTGACTGTAGGATTGCAACTCTTGCAAACTCCTTTTTTTCATTTCTAATGATATTAACATTTTAGAAGAAAAAAAATTAGCACTGATGGTTTATTATGAACATATATTTTCATTTGTTACTAGTTAGATATTATATATGACTCTTTGCAAAATTTGATAATATTTTCCTATTATGTAGTTTTCTTGTAAGGAACATGTCTCGCATAGAGTACCAAAGTAACATGTTTCGCATTGATACAAAAAGCTTACAGTCAAAACTTCAAAATACACTACCTAAAACGTCAGCCTCTTACAAATATTACTCCAGCCTCCATCTATATAAGTAGCTTAACTATCAAGACTTCAAAAACAACATCTCACACATTCTTAAAACAAATAATAATAACTAGAATTTGGTTGAAAAGGTCGCTATGCTTCCAAAACATGAAGTTCACAGGAGTAGTATGCATCGCGTTTGTGATAGTCCTTGTATCGGCTTCAGCTCCGACCAAAGAAGTCTTGGAAGAGAAAGTGGCATGCAACTCGACAGAACATATAACATGCATACCAGCATTACAATCCGGAAGTCAACCGTCCGCTGAATGCTGCGGAAAACTGAAAGAAGAAGAGTCGTGTTTGTGTGGTTACATACAAAATCCATTGTTTTCTCAGTATGTTACATCTGCAAATGTTCACATGGTTTTAGTAACTTGTGGTATCCCTTATCCTTCTTGCTAGAATTATAAAATTCAAAGGGAAAATTGTTTTCTATGCCAAAAAATGATAATTATGTCCGATTAGACTAATTACTATTTTGTACCATTTTTGTCTCTAAGGCTCTTTAGTATTTTAGAAAATAAATTAAATAAATAGTTTTACAAACAAAAAAGATTGGAAATAATAGTAACTACTGATGAAATACCTATATGAACTTAGTGATATTTTTCCAGTTTTAAAAATGTTTAAATCATAATTTCAGATTTTGTTCTACATAAAGTAGAATTGACATTCTACGAAATAGAAAATGATATCCATTTTTCATTGAATCTATTATGTTTAGAATAGGGGTGGACATTTTACCCGATATCCGAAACCGCACCTGAACCCGAACGGGTGATATCCGAAGATAACCAAACATATGTATAATTAACCTTATATTTCTAGTTTACATCTCTCATTTTATATAAAATATTTATATTGATACTACATATATTTTAAGTTCATATGATGTACATACAATGACAGAGAAAATGATTTACTCACTTAAAATGCATGTCAAACTTTTTATTTCAAGAATTAACAAAAAGTTATATCCAAAATTTAAAAACAATAACCAAACTAATGTCTTTTTAGTTTCAAAATGTTATGTCCAAATCTATTAATCATTCAATCTATTAAAAATAAAAATTAGTTAAGTGAAATTTATATTTTTAAATACAAGAAAAATGAAAATAAAAAGTTTAATATATTTTTTCAAATCTAAATATCTGAACCCGATCCGAAATAACCGAATCCGAACTGAAAATACCCGAACCCGACCTGAAGTTCAAAAATACCCAAACGGGTTCTACACCTCTATACGAAAATACCCAAAAATCCAAAATACCAGACCTGAACCTGAAAAGGTATCCGACCGCCCACACCTAGTTTAGATACGTGATCTACGCAGATAATAGTACTCTAAAAATATTTATAATACACATTCTGCACTTAACCTATCGCTCTAAAATATGTAGAAATCGAAATCTACAGATTATTATAAATCTAAAACTCGTAAAAATTGAAATATACACATTACTATAGATATAAAAACTTGTAGAAAACGAGTTCTACAGATTTACTGTAAATCTAAAACTTATAGAGATCAAAGTCTACACATTACTATATATATGAAAATAAAATATTTGGAAATATTCAGTTTCTATATATGAATAAATTCAATTTTTCAGAATTTTTTTTTGTGGGACATAAAGTATAGGTTTAGTTTTTTTTTTTTAGGATTTTAATGTTTTTTTATTTTAATTACTTTAATTATTTATTATATTTTAATATTTGACAATTGTTTTGTTAATTGTAATTTCGAATTTATAATTCAAATTAAGGGTACTATTGTCATTTTGAAAATAATTAGCCTAATGAGACATAAAGTATATAAAATTAGTCAATTGGAACATAGTTTCCATTTTTTGGCCTAAAAAAACAATTTTTCCAATTTCAAAATCTTATGGAACAATGCGACATGGTTTATCCAATGATTATATAATCAAATATATGATGACACATGTAAAATATATAGCACTAATTATTAAAAACAAAAGACCAGATTATAAAAAGTAAAAATAAACGTCGGTACGGGAGTGCGGACCAATCTCTAATTTATTTTAAAATTCATACAAAGTAAATCAAATAATTACCCAATTTAATATTTTTTAACATGAAGGTGTGACCAAAGCTCTCGACTAATCTCTCAAAGGAAATAGTCCTAATAACTAGTCAGAGTTCTAAATTTTTAATAAAGTCTAAAACATAGCTCTATTTTCATCTTGCGAAACAATAGCAAACTTAGTTTTTGACCGGATCCAAATTCAGCCGATAGATTTTACCCCTTGCTCCAAACCTACCTCTTACCAGCATACTATCATTATTTGGTTATGTCTACTTTAATTATTATAACTAGATTTTGACCCGCGCTTTCAAAGCGCGGGTTTATTTTTGTTTTTTTTTTCAATTGACAAATATTTAGTAAATGTCACATTTTCATATATTTGTGTTTTATTTTATAAAAGACTTAAAAATTTTATCTTTATTTATCGTATTTCATTTTAAATGACTATTTATGTTAAAAAAATTAAACTTTATTTTTTTAATGAATTAAGTTGGTATAACTCTGATAAATTAATTTTATTATGGGGTTAATATTTTAATTAAAAAATTATATACTTTTAATAAAGATTTATACTTTTCAATAAAAAAATTCAATTATTTTTATGAATGCTTAAATTATATTAAGAAAAGAAAAAAATAATAATTAAGAATAGTTGAAAAAAAATTATTTGAACTTGGACTCAATGGCCCAAAGGAAAAAAAAGTGAGAATTGAATCTGATTTTTTAATAGGCTCAAATGGCCCAAAAGAGATTTGATTTGGGCTGGATCCAAAAATAATGACCCAATATAGATTTGTTATTAATATTACTTAATTGTCCTTAATGAAACATGCAATGTTAGTGAAGGAAACATGCCCCTAAGGTAATTATGACAATAGGATCCTGCTTTAATAGTATAGATAACTATCTATAATAGAAGTCACAACTTCATTTCATATGTGATATTTTAAATTGGACCATTATTCAGAAAACTTATCAAATGTACATGACTATTATTATCATTTTTCATAAATATTTTAAATCTATTATTAAAAGACAAATTTAACCCTCCCAAAACATTTATAAATATATAAATATTATTTACAGAATTTTATAAAATCAAGTTCAACACCTAAATAATAAATTCTAAAAATAATTATTATACCCTAAACTCAAATATTATGATATATTTAACTGAGTTGTTTTTTCAATGATATCCAAGTTGGTGTATTTCAAGCAATTTCTCAAATAGGATTTTTACTACAAAATTATTTTACAAGTACAAAATATTGTAGTTTTTTTTTAAAATAAGTTTTGTTGTTTTAAATAGTAGCTCAAAAAAATTCATCTCTATTATATAAGTTCATTTCAATTTAATTTCCGTATAAATTCCAAATTTTAGAAATGAAACATTAAGTTATGAAAAATAGTATTGTTACTTAATAATGTTTACAAAATAATTTCTTTTAAAAAATACAAAAATTATGTGAAATAATATTGATACATGATAATGTTATATAAATTATAATATTTTAGTATAAAAAAATCTGCACGGATGCGTATCAAGATTGAGTATATTGTTAAAAATAATTTGATCAAAACAATTGAAACTTAAACATCCATATTTATGTTAAATTTTATAGATTTAGTTAGAGCATCTCCCAAAAGGAACTCTATTTTGAAGTTTCCAAAACTCTATATTTGAAGTTTCCAAAACTCTATATTTGAAGTTTCAATGTGTTTTTTTCCAAAAGTAAAACTTCAAACCTAACTTCAAAATTATTTATATTTTATGCTATGGTCCTTATATTTGTCATAGTTAATGTAAATTCTTAAAACTTATACAAATAACTAGTACATATATATAAATATTACAGAAATATTAATTATAAAAATCTTACATAAAATATAAAATTATAAATAAAAGTACATAATTAAATATTAAACTGCAAGCAAATACTACATTATTCCATAAAATTATTTCCGTAATGCTCCCATATATGATCAACTAGTGCATGTCGAAGTAAGAAATATTTTTTATATGTAGATTACAAGCCAAAAATTATTGAAATCGGATATCCTCATTTTCCGTCATTTCAACTGTTGCTTCTGCCATTGATCTTGTATCTTTTATCGGCACATTGATATCACGTTCATCCTCAATTATCATGTTATGCATAATAATGCATGCCGTCATTATATCATGCAATACTTCCTTCTTCCAGTAACGAGATGATCCTGCTACATGAAGACTACTGAAGGTAATAATATGGCCGCTGATAGTTTGATATCATCAAACGAAAAAAATTTTGATCTTTTAAACGAAAGTACAACAAACAGGGAAAAAATTCATGAGATGATTGAATTACGACTGCAAAATTATTTATATTCTATGCTATGGTCCTTATATTTGTCATAGTTAATGTAAATTCTTAAAACTTCTATAAATAACTAGTACATATATATAAATATTACAGAAATATTAATTATTAAAATCTTACACTAAAATATAAAATTATAAATAAAAATACATAATTAAATATTAAACTGCAAGCAAATACTACATTATTCCATAAAATTATTTCCGTAATGCTCTCATATATGATCAACTAGTGCATTTCGAAGTAAGAAATGATTCTCTTTATTTTTTATTTGTAGATTACGAGCTAAAAATTGTTGAAATCGGATATCCTCATTTTCCGTCATTTCAACTGTTGCTCCTGCCATTGATCTTGTATCCTTTATCGGCACATTGATATCATGTTCATCCTCAATTATCATGTTATGAATTATAATGCATGCCGTTATTATATCATGCAATACTTCCTTCTTCCAGTAACGAGATGATCCTGCTACATGAAGACTACTTAAGGTAATAATATGGCCGCTGATAGTTTGATATTATTAAACGAAAAAATCCTTGATCTTTTAAACGAAAGTACAACAAACAGGAAAAAAAGTCATGAGATGATTGAATTACGACTGCAAAATGAAGCAAAAAAGTTAGCTTTTAAAGAAGTAAAAGAAGAAAATAAAATATTGCTAAAAAAACTTAGTTTCTATCGACGATGTCAATATTCGTGAATACATTCGATCTGAACAAGAAAGAATCGTACAAAAAAGGCGTCAAGAGCAACAACAACAATTATCTTCGGTTACATAAAATTTGTTTGGACAATAATTTTGAGATTTGGGAGGTTCCGGGGCAAATTTACCAGACTATTAGTGTTGTTATAATATTTAAATTTGAGTAATAATTATGTCTTCATGTGTCTTTTTAATAAGTTTTTATTATGGTTTTTTGTAATATTCTTGTTGTTTAATTCTAGTTTTAAAATATTATAAATCTTGTTTTAATTTTTTTATTTAATTTCATGTATAAAACTTAAATTTATAAAACAAATTTGAAATATTTATGAGATAGAAAAGTTTTAAGGATTAAAACAATAAACAAAAATATATTTAAGAATTATAAATATGATGTATAATTGTAAGGACCAAAATACAAATAAAAAGATGAAACTTTAAATTTGAAGTTTTGAAAAGTGAAACTCTATATTTGGAGTTTCACTCTTGAGATTTGTTTATGGAGAGCCAAAAACTCGTATTAGGGATTTCATAAAATTTCAGGTTTTATCAAAAAATGGGGATTTGAAGATTTTTGTGGGAATTTGAAGATTTGGGTGAGGGTTTATATGGGGGTTTTGATAGTTTTTTTTTAATTAAAAAAAATCCTTAAAAGGGGAGCACATATATTGGACATTCAAGTCATCTTCTATTGAAAAGCTCACGACGGATCTTTACAAAATTCTACAAGAGCAGCAATAGCCGTGTCTCATTTTCATCAGAGGAAGATCTTCTTTTTTCAGAATGAAATGTCAGTGTTCTCTGTTGAGATTGGACATGGGAGTGTTCTAATGAGGAATCCACATTTGTTTGCTCGGGAAAAGGAATTTAAACCCAGCTCACTCTCTTCAGCTGAGAAAGTCATCCATGATACATTAATGATGCATCCTCACATTCCGTGAAGCGTGATGATATTGGAGCAGTAAGAGATTCAGAGTCTGTTAGACAAGTAATAAAGCAAGAGCAACTCAAGAGGTAAAATATCCTCAATATATCTTCAAGACGTTTTGTGCCTTAGCTCACAACTCAAATCTTTTTTTTGTATTGTTGACAGGACCAAGTCTCAAACTAGAAGAGTGCATGTTAGTGGGAGTCTTTATTCACCACTTTGTAGTATAGACTTAAAGGTGAGTTTCAAGCATCTATTTCATGTGTTGAATATATGCATTTGCAAGTCTCGGATTAAAGAATTTGTGACAATGGCCGTGAAAATGATACATCATTGCAGGATATTTTCAGCTTTGAAAAGTGCATAGAAAAATTCACAGAGGAATAAACTGATTAAATGAATTCTTCATATTGAATCCGTTAGCCTCCGTGATAAGTTTGAACTGCATTGCTTATAGAAAAAACAACGAAAGTTCTGGCTTTGGAGAATCCTGACATAGGA
Source organism: Brassica napus (assembly GCF_020379485.1). Classification (NCBI taxonomy): domain Eukaryota; kingdom Viridiplantae; phylum Streptophyta; class Magnoliopsida; order Brassicales; family Brassicaceae; genus Brassica; species Brassica napus. Next base: position 249,041 of record NW_026016306.1, read on the forward strand.
ATAATGTTTGGCCAGAGATTCATGGATATTATGATGCAGGAACGTGAGTGAGTGGAGTAAAGTACCCGGTTTTGGAGAAACCTGACAAGACTCCACCAAGAACACTGCCCTCAGCAGATCGACAATGAGTATAGTTCGAATTACTTTACTTCTCTTCCAATTGCAACATCTCTGCGACGCTCTCTTGTCAGCGAATCAGGCAACGGAATGAGCGACCCTGAGCGTGAAGCCCTAGTTTCTGTCGGAAATGTTCCGGCTGGTACACCGATCATTCAGCCTCTCATGGATATTAGAATCCATTACAATTCCATAAACAAAACTTTCCACCGAAACTAAAACATGCAATCAAGTATCTCACAACAGCAGGAAGCACTAGAACCTGTCGGTTCCATAGAAGTCAGAGAACAACTATTAAGAGCGATAAACTCATCTGGTTAGAAAGGATGAAATAGTTGTTTTTGTTTTTTTTTTGTTGAAATTCCATCTATTTAGATGGTATTCTTCTTTACTGGGTTTGACGTACAAATTTATTTTTCTAACAATCCCAAAAAACTTTTGATAATGAAATCCATATTTTTCAATAAGGGATGATTTGGTTGGCTTTTTACAAATACTCAATTCAATAACCTAGAATTTGTAAGAGGTTTTATGAACACCATATCCAATAAGGGAGAATTTAAATAAATTCTGAAATTTGATGAAATCCCTAATACAATAAGCCCCTATGTTTAGAGTTATAGAGTTTGCTTTTATACGAATTTACCCTTTTTTGTCGACATAGCCGGAGTTAAGTAGCTCCGAGAAACCGCTCGTTCCCATCAAATCTGATCTACGTGGATAAAGAGAATTGACCTCCACACAGATCATAAAATATAAAATAGTACAAAACACGTTTCTGGCATTAATGAATAGTTTAGAAAGAAAGCCAGATTGGTTTTCGAAAAGTGTGTGCGTGGGAATTCAATGACTCGATTCAGATGATGATGGATGAGATAGTATGATACTACACGATTTGGTTCTATAAATAAATAAAAGCTAGATCATCATTCTCACTCACATCTCTCCTGGTCAACGCTGCGAATCCTTCACCATTTGGCTCCAAGATGTGGAAGCTCTGCTTCTGTCTACCATTCCTACTCCTTGACATCGGTGTAGCCAAGGCTTCTGCTTCCATATACCTCCCTAGTCAAACCGGCGCTGACGGTTCTTCGAGTCCTGTTTGCTCCTCCCCGGATCCAAAACTGAACTACAGACCGGTCATAGGGATACTGAGCCACCCTGGAGATGGAGCGTCGGGTCGGTTGACCAATGATACGACCTCGACTTACATCGCAGCTTCTTACGTGAAGTTCGCGGAGGCAGGTGGAGCACGTGTCATCCCTCTCATCTACAACGAGCCTGAAGAAGTTCTCTTCAAGGTCATATTCTGTTCTCTGAAACCTTGCTCCTTTGTGTTTAAAACATTGGCTTAACTCAGTTTAGTTGTGTCTTTTTGGTGAAGTACAGAAGCTAGAGCTAGTCAATGGTGTGATATTCACTGGTGGTTGGGCTAAAAAATATGAGTATTTCGACATGGTTACAAAAATCTTCAAAGTAAGTTGTCATCCTTTATATGTTTGGTTTCAACATGTTACTTGAGTATATTTGTAGGATTGCGAAAATCCTGATTGACAATCACTAAACATAAAGAGAATGGAAACCATAATATAAAGAGAGAAAACGTTTAAAAAATCTTTAAGAAAATAGATGAAATAACACATGGAGTCGAAATTTGATCTCTTTACATAATTTAATATTTACCTGATGTTTCACACAGAAAGCTTTAGAGAGAAATGACGCTGGAGAGCATTTTCCAATATATGGCATTTGTCTCGGTTTCGAGCTTATGTCTATCATCGTTAGTCAGGTGACTCTTTTCTTCTTTAGAAACTCTCGTTTGCTTTGAATATAGATCTGAATGAATACAGTATAGTGCAGCCCTTTGGGAACCTGCAGTCTCCATACTAAAACATCTACTCTCTTTGTCTTTGTAATAACAGGATAGAGGCATTCTTCAAAGATTTGATGCAGAAGATAATGCGTCAAGTCTCCAATTCGTTGAAAATGTTAATATTGAAGGAACCTTATTCCAAAGGTGCATACCTTTTTCATAAGTTTTTTTTAGTTTTGCAAAATTGTTCTACTCATAATCATATTGTGTCATATTTTGCAGATTTCCTCCAGCGTTATTGAGAAAACTCAGTACAGACTGTTTGGTTATGCAGAAACACAGGGTTAGTATTGTCACCTCTAGTTTTTGAAGCATAATATATTATGAGCTCTCTGAAGCTTCATTATCATTTAATCTATTGGCTAATACGAATTGTTATTTGTTTCATCAGTGGGGTATCACACCAGAAAAATTTAAAGCCAATCATGCTCTGTCTAGTTTCTTTGACATTGTGACAACCTGCATTGATGAAAACAGCAAGGTAGTAATAAATATAAACCATGAATAAAGGATTCTTCTACATAAATCTTGGATTTGACCTTTTATCCTTAAACTATATTTCCATGCAGACTTATGTTTCAACTGTTAAAGCAAAGAAGTACCCAATAACTGGTTTCCAGTGGCATCCTGAGGTAGAATATATATATTCCACTAGTTATAGACTTCTTATGTCTCTATTGTGTTATACTCACAGAAAATGCTGTGTAGAAAAATGCGTTTGAATGGGGTTCATCTCAAATTCCACACTCAGCTGACGCTATCCAGGTGACACAGTACGCTGCTAGTTATTTAGTCAGGTAAGATCTCTAATCAACCTAGAAGGTTTCATCATGTTTCCAGCAACGGTTTTGTACTTTTTTCATCATGGATTTTCTGTTTGAATGTTGGTGCAGTGAAGCTAGGAAGTCACTGAACAGACCATCTTCTGAAAAAGTGCTGAAGAACCTCATATACAACTACAAGCCTACGTACTGTGGATACGCAGGGTAAAAGCCACTTGGACTATCTTTACACAACTCTCTTGTTGTATGTTTTTAAAGATTATTTGGATTATCTATATTGCAGGAAGGGTTATGACGAAGTATACCTTTTTACACAACCAAGATCCCGTTTATAAGAGCGTCTTCAGTCTTGTGTGTTTGTTCAAGTGAAACAGTGCATGTATCTCTTATCTCAGTTAAAAGGAGCCTATTGTTTTGGCTCGTCTGGGTGATTTCTCTTATACTTCTGTTTATTATCTCTTTGGAATTGGATCCTTTCAAAGGTTGGAATTGGTGTTATGTTTGTCTTTTTAGCAATAAAGATTTGGCATACGAACCACCAAAAGGATTGTTAATAAATAAATCGATCACAGATTGCAGAAAATAGTTACCAATAAGATACAAGAAGTCCTAATTAGTTAAAACACTTCCAAAAGCTTCACATCCTCTACTTGGTCTTAAAGAGTGAAGATTTGAGAATGCTTAACCGCGCTACCCTTCCTTGGATTCCAACTCGTATAGTTGTGTTTCTCTCTCGGTATTGAACCAGTGATGCTTCTTGAACTCTGCTAGTATCTGTCAACTGTTTAATACGTATATCTCTTGGTATTTGCCGACAAAAAATTTCCGGTTTATTTCTAAACCGGTATTCTCATCTAATGTACCGAGTCAGACCAACACTGCCTCTTGAGTTTCTTCTCCCCAAGCAAAGCTTCTTTAATTTTTCCTCTTAGACCAATCGTGTGGTCTCGCTCCTTTCTAATCGCAAGTATTCATCTTTTTCGAAGTTTTCTCTCGATCTTAAAGTAGACTCGTTTCTAATAGTTCAGTTCTGTCGTTTAGAGTTCCCTAGATTACTCGGTCTTTACTGTTTTAGAGATTGATGCTTAGGAAATGATACTTAGTTACGGAAGCTTTTGTTATGTATGTTCAACTAGCTTTACAAAGTTCTTACATTTTCGATTTCTTAAGCTTTTGTTATGATATGTTGTGTAAAGGTGAGAACTTTGAAGCTTGAGGCTTATACAATGGGGAGGATAATGGAATGGGCAGCAAGATCTGATCATTTGGGAGGAATCCCAAGAAAAACTGTGATAACAGCCGTTGGTGCTTTCGCGAGAGCAGTAGCTAATCTTTGCAACAAAACCAAAGTTCACAATGCAGATACTCTTATGACTCTTGTCCGTTCACGACCACCTGGTGTTCCTCTCATCACTGTTAGTAATCACATGTCCACGTTAGTTCAAAAAGTTTAAAACCTTCTTTTTTTTTTTTTTTAATAATCTCAATTCTTTCCTTCTTGTCATCTCAATGTTGAGCTATTTCTTTTTTTTTCTCTTGTAATTAGTTTAGATGATCCAGTAATGTGGGGAGGGTTCAAGGGTCTTCTTTCTTTAGATCCAGAGTTGGCTCGATGGGTTCTTGCTGCTGAGGACATATGTTTCAAGAACCCTGTCTTCTCCTACATCTTCCGCACTGGTAAGTAAGCTCTCTCTTTTGTTTTGTAGCTTCTTTTCAGGTGAGAAATGTTAACGAGTTCTTATGAGCAGGCAAGTGTATACCTATAACTAGAGGTGGTGGAATCTATCAAGAACACATGAGTGAAGCGCTCCAACGATTAAAAGATGGATCTTGGGTAAGTTACTCTTAATGTTCAAGAAATTGCTAGGCGGTGGTTAGACGCTGTATAGAGGATTATTGTTTAGGCTGACAACTAGACCAATTTTTTAATGTGTAGGCCGATTTTTTGAAAAATTGTTTCGTTTATATCCGATTTGTCAACTAGGCGCCAATTGTTAGAACACTTTGCACATTTGAACAAATAGTGAGATATTTTCTGAACTCTAACCTTTTTGGTTTAAATCATTGACTAGTAGTTGCATACCTTCCCAGAGGGCAAGGTGTTTCAAGAAAATGTGCCTACAAGACGTCTTAAATGGGGAACCGCAAGCCTCATCGCCCGTTGCCCAGTTACCCCAATCGTCTTGCCAATAATCCACCGTGGTTTTGACGAGGTAACATGTCTTAACTCTAGCATCCATTTTCCTAAACTCGCTACTTACTTACAATGTTCTAACTAACTTAGGTGATGCCGGAGAAGTACTTGTACGGTAGAAGACCACCGTTCCCGCTGTGGAACAAAGACCTTCGAGTTGTAGTTGGTGAACCAATCGAATTTGATGTTCCCATGATGGTTGAGACCGCTGTCTTGGCTTCCCGTCATGTAATGGTTCCTCCTCTTCAAGAAGCTAGATGGCCTGTGCTATCTTTAGCTGGTGAAGAGCTTGACGAAAATGCTCAGAGATGTCTCTACACAGCTCTTTCTGAGAAGATTCAGTCCTCATTGGAAACACTGAGACTGTTAGCGAAGCGGTTGTGACTTCAGAACAGAATCCGGTTCACAATTTTGAAGTTTCCGGTTTAGATCCGGTACGGTAATCAATTATTTCGTTTATTTAATATTATCTTGAGCTGAGGAAATATTCTACAAATTGTAATAAGAAAGAAATTGTAACAGTTTAAATTTAAATAAAGGAAAATAGCTCGAATGATTAGTTATGCTTAACATTTTATTTTATTAGAATTGGTTTGAAACCAATTATATCAGAAAAATAATAGACATGTCAATTGCAAAGAGGAAAGCTAATCTTTTTCACATTCGAAATACTGGTAATAATATTTTTAATGACACATATCATGATGATTTTATTTACACTAATAACTAGATGTTTTAGTATTTACACTAATAGATTGGACTTCTAATACCTTATATGATAAAAAAAGATATTTAGATAGATTTATTTTTCTCTATAAAATGTAACAAAGACAGTTATTTGTGTCCTGTCTGTAACGCCGATGATCAGGCAAGTTCTGTCTCTCTGCCTGAATCATTGATGTTGGACAGAAACACCTTCGAACAACCGGTTTGATTTTGAACACACACACAGAGAAGGTTCTGTTAAGAGACAAACGTGGATGACACACAAGCCCGGCGGCCACGTCTGACTATCGAACCACCGTTGCAGCGAGTGGTTCCCACGCGAATGTAATAAGCAGTTTTATGGACCCTACATGGTCACGCCGGGGACGCACCATCACGTGAAAAAGGAAACTTCCAAAGGTCAGCAAAAACGGTCTCGTGGCATTTTCGTAAACCGGATCATGTTAGTATTGCACGTGTGGCAAATTCGTAAATTAGGAGTGAATCATGGGCAAAGATACGTGTTCCCACGTGCTTGGTCCGGAGGACACGCGTGACATCACGTAGTGGCAGTTTCGTAAATATAGGGTCAAATGTAGGGTAAATTGGGTAGTCTAGCCTATTTGTAATGAAAGTATTAAACAGCTTCTCCTCTGGCACGAGAGAGTTCTTGATTAGCTTAAGCTCCTTCATCTTCTTCTTCTCCAATTCCTCCGATCACCGGAAAATTTAACAACCGTAGAGTCCACTGAGCATCTTGATCCTCCGCCTTCAGCTTAAGCTACCTTTATCCTCAAACAAGCTTAAGCTTCTTGAAACTTTTAGAGTGATCGGAGATTGTCTGAGCACGCAAGTATCGATCTTTCCAGATCTGAGGGTACTGTTTCAGAGAAGGTTCAAGCTAAGCTTGAGAATTGTCTATCTGATCTATCTTTAAAAACAGAGTGATGACGTCAGGGACGAGGATGCCGACGTGGAGGGAGAGAGAGAACAACAAGAGGAGAGAGAGACGGAGGAGAGCGATCGCGGCGAAGATCTTCACCGGGTTGAGAATGTACGGAAACTACGAGCTTCCTAAGCATTGTGACAACAACGAAGTGCTTAAAGCACTCTGTAACGAGGCTGGTTGGATCGTTGAACCAGATGGTACTACTTATCGCAAGGTTCGGTCTTTACTTTTTTGTCTTTAAAAAGTGTCGGAACATGATCTAACATGCGGGGAAGTTCTAGCTTTCTAACGTGTTCCTTGCGCGTAGGTTAGCGTTAGATGAGCGTTTAGTCAAACGTTTTGATTCTTTTATGTGTAACTTTTTGTTATGCGTTCATCTAAAAGAAGATTCTTTCTCTCTCTCTCTCAGTGTCTTGATTCACTTGCGATTCGGTCTAGTCTATTCTCAGATGATACCTACCAAAAGAGAAAAGCAAAGTAGCATAGATCTCCAGAAAAGTTGATTAAAATGTCATTGCACAGAGTTCAAAGTGTACTGTTTTGATCTGTAGATTTGTTTGGAAAAAGCATGTGTGCACTTTTGCTTTATTGTCTCTCAAGTCTATGTTCATATCTCGAGAACCGAGTCCAATGATATTCTGTCGGGGTCAGTATCCTTTGACTCCATCGGTTTAAAGAAACATAATAAAAGAGTTTTTATTATGTGAAACCTTTACGTAGACCTAGCTGATTGGGACAATAACTAACTTGCTGTTTCAGTTTAGTTTTGCTCATCTCTAGACCTTACCATCTCTAGACCTTACCATTAACTAGGGATGTTAATTATTAACACACATTCACCACTTAATATTCGGTCCGTTCTACAAAGATAAAAAGTTTTGGAAAAAAAATTGTAGTAAATTGTAACTGTTTATAAAATTATTAATTGAGTTTACTAAATTACTGTTGGTAAGATTTTTTTTAACTAAAATTGAAATTAGCAGAAAATAATGAAAATGATAGAAAATTCATTTGTTTTCTTAATATGTGTAAACAATTCATAAATATTATTTTTGTGGAACTGAGTAAGTATATATTCGTGTTTCTCTATAGTCTCCATCTGATCAGTTATGTTTTGATATGTTTTCAGGGAAGTAGTAGACCAGTAGAGCGTATGGAGATAGGTGGCAGTCCATGCTCCTCCAACTTCATGAGTCCAGCTTCTTCTTCTTTCGCTAATCTCACACCTGGAGATGGCCAATCACTCATCCCATGGCTCAAACACCTCTCGACAACTTCCTCCTCCTCAGCTTCTTCATCATCAAGGCTCCCTAATTACCTCTACATCCCTGGAGGCTCCATAAGCGCTCCCGTAACCCCACCTTTAAGCTCCCCAACATCTCGTGGAATGAACCAACAAATCAACAACTCTTTCTTTGTCTCCTCAACACCTCCTAGTCCCACTAGGCAGCAAATTATCCCTGACTCTGAATGGTTCTCAGGGATTCAACTTGCGCAAAGTGTACCAGCTTCACCAACGTTTAGCCTTGTCTCACAAAACCCTTTTGGATTCAAAGAAGGAGGAGGTGGAGGCGGGTCAAGAATATTGTGGACACCAGGTCAAAGCGGGACATGTTCACCGGCTATTCCTCAGACAGCTGATGTTCCAATGTCTGAAGCCGTTGTGGCTCCTCCAGAGTTTGCGTTTGGGAGTAACGCAAATGGGTTGGTGAAGGCATGGGAAGGAGAGAGGATACATGAGGTGAGTGGTTCTGATGATCTTGAGCTCACTCTTGGAAACTCAAGCACCAGGTAGTTGCAGCTCACCTGTACATTTTCCTTACACTCTTGAAAAAACCGGTTCAACCAAACCATTCTCAATATGTTTGCTTCACTTTTATTTTAATTTATTTTTCCATTTAAGGCTCAAAGTGAAACACAACTTTATATATTCGTTTATTTGATGATAAGAAATTCTTTTGTTGTGGGATGGGATTACTCATGAATCCCATTTCTCAACTTCACTAATCTGACATTTTGATAGTCGTTAGAATCACATTTCTAAATATTATCAGGATTAAGCTGCAATCAATAAGCCACAGTTACTTGTTTCTCTGTCCAAATTCAAGACTATAAATAGTATAAATCAAGAAAAGTTACAGAGAAAGTCTTGCAAGTATTTTTAAGTATATGTTTGCTAGCTGTCACGTCTTATATTGTATGGTAAAAAGATATATGATTACCAAACAGAGGAATGTCAATCTTCTTTAGGACTTGAAAGTACATGAACAAGATACTGATTCACAGAGAATGTTTCAACCACATGTTTCCTCGCTTCACTTCCCATCCCCTTCGCCAACTCAGGACTCTCTATAAACTTAGCCATCGCCGAACTAAAATCTTCTGGAGTCAGTTCACAGAGATATCCTGTTACTCCGTTCTTTATTGTCTCCACAGGGCCACCGCTGTTGCAGGCTATCACAGGTTTGTATGCAGCCATTGCTTCTAATGGAACTATACCAAAATGTTCATCCTAGCATTTGATTTTGAATCATGAGAATCCCAAGAGATTGACACAATAGGAGGAAGAAGGTAACTGAACAATGGAATGCAGACAGTAAAACCTTCTTTCAATATTAGATTGTGGAAGAGAGAGGAACACTTACCAGCAACGGTAAGGGCAACATCGGTTAGATTTTGCTTATGTGTTGCATAGAATAGCAAAAGCTGAAACGGCTAGATTGATGTTCTTTTTCTTCTCAAAGCGGTTTATAGAGAGGAAATTCAACCTGGTCAAGACAAATGAGCATAAAAGAACTGATGATGCAGATAGAAATCAATAGGTGGTAATTAGGCGCTTTGTATAGGCATAGCGACTAGCGGAGAATTATTCGGCCTAGGCACCCTGTCTATTCTTTAACAAATTATTTGTTTATTTATGATATAGTATATATTTATATTAGGTATTTTAATTTTTTTAGTTTAATTATAAAATTATTTTGATGAATTATAAAAATTAGATATACAAAAAACGATTTCAGACAAAATTTGTAGACTTACACTAATATTGTTACTTGATTTAACTGATTTAGATCGAATTAGACCGATTTTAACTCATCTACGACAGCTTAAACTGATTTGAACTACTTAAATCAAATCAGATTTTTATAAGATAGTTTTTGCTATTTTGCCAACATTGCTATTGACAATTAAGTGACAAAAACATGATACGATGACTAAAGCAAAGATTGAATACTTTTGATGTTTTGAGTTTCAGCAATGGGACAACGACTGAAACCTGGTCTGCTAGTACAACATCGAAGGTAGACCATCCCAAGAGAACACAAAGAGCAAACAAACAAGCACCGGTAGAAAATATGGCGTGACAGGAAAGAACCATACACCGTTACTTGAAATACGCCTGGATACACATTATATTCACTTCAGACATGAGATTACATTTGTGTCTGAAACTGAAGCTAAATATGGTTACTGACCCGAAAGAGTTGCCTCGAAGCATCGAGATTGGTCGTGGTGAGAGGTAAATACATTAACTTTATGACCGTGCGAGGCAAGCTCAACCACTGCATCCACGATCAATCTCTCTGCTAAAATAGCTTTCGATCTCTCTGAAATGCGTTTATTCAGTGGATATTCATTGAACGCTTGATGAAGGACGTTACCTATACCAAGATCTGGATGTATAATGGCGATCTTCATCTTCTTCGAGCCTTCTTCTCTCCCCATTTTTTATCTGAATTTGCAGAGTCACTGCCTCTGTTTCTCTGTCGTGTCTTCCTGGGGTGTTTTAATTAAAGGCCTATCTGTTCAGCCAAGAAACCTTAATAGGTAATTATTTTAATATATTTTTTATCACGCAATTATTAAACTCAGTTATTGTTGTTTTTATTACATCTTTACAAAATAGCTCCAGATATTTTGGAACATCCCATATAACACCTTGGATCTTTTTCATAATTGATGCAGAGATACTGATGGTATTTTCAAAACTATTCGTCTATTTAATTTACTAAACGCCCAACCCTTTTTGGTATGTTTTAACTTTTAACCCAGCTCTTTTGGTATTTTAAAATCTGCCCGAGATCTTCTCGTATTTAAAAGCTTCATACTGTTTAGCGTTTATAATACAACCCCATATCTTTAGATACTTGCAAAGATACCTCAAATCTTCTGTTGTTTGTAAGATGCATGCCCACAGCTTTTAGTACAAAACTTTTCACATTTGCAATGGTGTTTTCAAAACTGCTCCAAATCTTTGATATTTATGCCACTGTTCTCTTATATAAATAAAATTATTTATTAAATGTCTGGCAACATTTTCTTTTCAAGTATCTTTAAAATTTCAAGATTAGAATACTCCAAATCTCTCAATGATAAGAAGAGAGTATTCTTAACTAATGAAAATTTTAGAATCAAAAGTTTGGTATACACATTGTCAATGATGACTCTGCACCAAGTCTGGCAAGTCATAAGAAGACTTATGAGATGAACAAAACTAGTAATGGTACCTGAAGATTCAGTGCCCTCCATTTACATAACTTTGTTTATCTTGAATCTTTAAATTGAACTCCCAGAAGAGAACAATGTGTTATTTGGTTGTGCTTGCATCCTGCTTATACAAGACAAAAACATCAGTTCCTTGTTCAAACACAACCAATCGATCAACCAGACGAATGCCCGAAAGCAACCCAAAAAACAGGATTCTATATCAAAAAAAAAAGTGATTAGGTGTGTAAGCATACTTACCATCTACTTTCCAACGCATGGCTCGTTATCTTCCTGTGGAACATCGACTTCGTCTTCGTTCATATGTTCCTGAGGTGACACCACAACTCAGTTAATGAACAATAGGACAAGAACTAAGAAAAGAGTTGTTGTTCTCTTTGTAAAATTTCTTACCTCGATCATCGATGATGGCTTCTCATTGTTCTGGTTGGCACTAGATTCGACAAGAGGAGCACCACCTTTCACTATTCTACGTGGAAGATGATCAAACTCCCAGCCAAGCAGTTTACAGACGAACCGAGCAAAAGCCTTGTGAGCTCTTATTGCAATTTTCGGGGTTTTAGTAGAGTGCAGAACAAGTCCATGACAGTGCTTGAACCTCTTTAACATTTTCTTATCAGTCGCAGCACAACACACTAGGCAGACAAAGTGTCCACCTTCAGAGTTTTTCTCGTAGTAACTTTTCAGCTCAACGTTCTCTGAGAAGAGTCGAGATATTGACTCCAACTCCTCGGAAACTTGTTCATCACCATTCTCAACTGAACCAGTAGTATCCTTGACAGAAATGCCTTTCAAAGCTTCTGATGCATTCTGCTGCATTTGTAACACAACAGCCTTTGCTTGTTCATCAGCAGACATCACATGTTGTTTCTCCTGAAGCTTCTTTAGGTCTTGAGGCAGCTCAGTAGCACCTTCCACAGCCTCTACCCCTAATGTCTGAGAAGGGAAAGAACAAAAAAACCATTTCTAAATGATCAAAACCCGATTTTCTTGAAATCCGATTTATGTGACTCAAACCATTCTAAATGGGTCAAAATTGGTCTCTAAATCTGTTTAATCAGGCAATAATGTTAGCACAAATCCATAACTTTGTCTAATTTTTTTTTTTGTATATCCAATTTATGTGACTCAAATAGGTTCAAACCATTCTAAATCGGTCAAAATTGGTCTCTAAATCTGTTTAATCAGCCAATAATGTTAGTACAAATCCATAAATTTGTCTAATTTCTTTTTTTTGTATATCTGATTTTTATAATTCAACAAAATAATACTCCAATATATGATATATTATTAGACACAAAAAATAAAATATCTGATATAAATGTAAAATATAAATATATGTTGAGGCCTCGGCTAGGTCCCCAATAATTTGATTAGTAGCTAGTTCTAGAGCCTAGTAACCACCTAACGATTTCTAGAACATTGATCAAAACTATTCAAAAGCTACCAAATTATATGATTCATCTCGAAGAATAATCCGACTAGTAGCTAGTTCTAGCACCTAATTACCACTTGGCGATTTCTAGAACATTAATCAAAACTATTTCAAAAGCTACCAAAGAATATGATTAACCATAATAACATAAACCAAATCAATGTAACAGTTGCAAATGCTAACTTCTTTTGAAGGTATAGATCTAACCTGAGAGTCTTTTTGGCTGGAAGCAACAGGATTGTTAACATCCCATCCAAGAACATTGCACACAACCTGCGCAAGAGCCCTATGCTGATTCCTCATAGTCTTGTGAATAGCAAGCGAATGCTGAACCAAAGCCAAACAGTTCTTAAACTTCCTCACACTCTTCTCCCCGCTCCCACCACAGACGAGACACCACACTTCTCCGTGCACAGTGTTCTTCTCGTAACTCTCCTTCAGCTTCGCGTTCTCCTCGAACAGCCTCGACAGAAACTGAAACTCCTCGCCTCCTCCTCCTCCTCCTCCATCATCAGCATCCGATTCTTCACCAGATGTTGCTGCTCTCTTGCCGAAAAACTCGCGGCAAGCGCGGTGGGTGTCTCTCTGAATCTGACTCACGGCGAGCTTCGCTTTCTCCGAATCTGATAAAGGTCGAGCCTTTTTGCACGGCTTGGCTTCGGGCCAGCCCGTGGGGGGATAACGGGGGAGCTCCTTCACGGGCCATTCACGATCAGACCCGGGTCTGGAGCGCTTGTTGCTGAGGGGAGGTTGGGGGTGAATAGGGTTGGCTCCGTAGCGAGAGAGAAGCTGAAAATCCGCCGGAGGGATGTAATTGGGCCTGGATCTCTGAACCGGGTCGTGGATCGGGTTTCGGGTGGGAGGGCCTTGGTGCCAGAGGGAGTGGAGGTAGATTACCTCCTGCTTCAGTGACTCGTCGTCGTAAACGTTCATACTTTGTTTTCCGGCGAGTTTCACTTTTTTTTTTCGTTACAGCAACAAATACTCCTTTTTGTTTAACAATTTGCTGTTTATTGCATTGTAACGCCTCAACTTTTGCTTTATAAAGTCTTCAATCTATTTCTATGCTTTGTAACTAGTTAAACCATATACTTTTACTTTTTATTAATAGCCCCCTAAATCTCTGTTTTGAACAATTTAGGTAATGAACTATAAACTTGTAACATGTTTACCATAGTTCTCTGTAAGCGTGCAGATTGAACCGAACAGAACTTTTTTGTTTTAGGTTTTGATTCAGTTTTCAAAATTATAAAAGTTAATAGTATTTGAAATATCTGAAATTAATCAAAACAACTGAACTAATTAAAATAACCAAATTTAACCAAAATATTTTGAGTTTTTTTTTGGAAAATACATTGAAATATAGCTGAAACCCATAAATTTGGTTATTTCGGAAATTTAGAAAGCCGAATTAAACTAAACATCAAATTGAATCACATTTTTCAGATTACTTTGGTAGAATTGTTGTTGAACAGAACCAGGCCCGACCATCAAACTAGTAAAAAACATTTGGATCGGAAGCTTTATAAAATAATTGGGCCAGAATAGGAAAAAAGATTGTTACAAAGCTATTTACCGAAGATCAGAAATACACATACTATGCTTGCTTTGCCACCTAGACTAATGAAGATTTTAAGAAAATAAAGGTCGATATTTTATTTATTTTGGGAAAGCCAGAATCAAGTGCTTCCCCCGCTTCCTTCCAGGACCGCTACTCCGAATATAACTCACCCAAACCAATAATACATAGCTCGAATGAAACGAAGTATCCGAAACCGTAGGGCCAGTTCAGCGAGGCGATCAAAATATTTTTGTTTACTTCGGTAGAATTGTTGTAAAATACTCTCTTTGTTTCAAAATAATACATGTTTTAGGATTTTCACACTTATTAATAAAACATCATAAAACTTAGTTGTTAATGCATAGTTTTTTGTAATTTTATATCATATATTTCTAAACCAATAAAACTTCAAGAAATGCAATTAACGTTCTTGAAGTTCATAATTTTTCATTATTAGTTGACAAAAATGCACTCGAAATATGAAAAAAAATGCATCTTTTTGAACAAATTTTCTTTTTAGAATATGTAACTTTTTGAAACGGAAGGAGTATATACTATTTTCCATTTTTTTCACCACTGAACTCTACATAATAGGACTTTCACCCCGTTTCTTTATTTTAGACACACCAAAAAAAAAAACAATGTCTTACTTTACATGTTCTGAATGTGTTTCAGCTTCTTAGCTACTTCTTCAAACGTTGGCCTCTTCTCTGGCAATATCTCCACACAGCTAGCAGCAAGCTCTGCGCTGGCCTCTAATGCATTATCCTTCCCATCTTTTATCAGAATGGCCTTCAAGAACATCAAAAGATCTCTTCTTTTAGGCGAAGAGACAGATATGAGAGATGACTCTGCAACTGGAGTAGTGTCATGGTTAGTCATATAATCAGATGCTCCAATAAACACATTATGAGGCTCCCTTCCAGTCAAAATCTCGATTAATGTAGCACCAAAGGCGAAAACATCCGTCTGCTCGTTGAATCTTTCTGTGACTACTGATTCTGGAGCTAGAAACCCTATTGTTCCTTCAACTAATGCTTGTACAGAAGTCTCTATTGTTGTAAAGCGTTTGTAAAGAACTCACAAGATTATAAGAATATATCTCTTCTTATTAGCTTAAGAAAACTAGCTCAAAAACTTAAGCTCTCACAATCACAAATCACTCTCAATCTCTCAATGTCACACACGACATGTATATATATGAATATGTAATCCTAAACCTAATATAACTCACTTATTAGATAACTTCCTAAACACTCCATGTTTATCTCTAAGTTATCTTATCATAAATAGGAATAGGATTACTTCTAGCTTAAGCTTCTTTCAAGCTTATCTCAACAGTCTCCCCCTTAAGCTTGAAGTTCACTTTCACCACATCCTGCATGCCGATCAGCTCTCTCATTTCTCTGTACTTAACTCTCCCTAGAGCTTTAGTCAATATGTCCGCCTTCTGCTGCGTTCCGGGAACATGTTCAACTTCAATCAATCCTTTCTCCACACACTCTCTGATGAAGTGATATCTTGAGCGTATATGTTTACTGCGACCATGGAAGACCGGGTTCTTAGTAAGAGCTATTGCTGACTGATTATCTATTCGTATGACTACTCTTTCACATGATGTTCCAACGATCTCACTGAGCAAGTCTTGAAGCCAAATCGCCTGCCTTGCCGCCTCTGTTCCAGCCATAAACTCGGCCTCACAAGAAGATAATGCCACCGTGTCTTGTTTCTGTGAGCACCACGTGATGGGGCTTTCACCAAGGTAGAATATGTGGCCAGTTGTGCTTCTCCCATCATCAAGATCAGTGTTATGGCTACTATCACTGTAGCCAACCAGTTTCTTCATGTTTGATGTTGAACGATCAAAGGTTAAGCCATACGAAGTACTGCCTTTCAAATATCTCAAGCACTGTTTCATTGCAATACCGTGTGACTCTCTGGGGCTTTGCATATAACGGCTTAAGACTCCAATGCAGTAGGACAGGTCTGGTCTTGTATGAAGAAGATAACGAAAACATCCAATGGTCTTTCTGTAGTTTGTCGCATCTATCTCTCTTTCTCCTTCTGACTTTGATAGCTTAAGACCTGAATCCATAGGTATTTGTACTGCGTTGCAGTCGCTCATGCCAGCCTCCTCCAATATCTTTAATGCGTACCGGCTTTGATTTAGAGTAATCCCATCTTCATGTTGGTTTACTTCGATCCCAAGATAGTAGCTTAATTTCCCTAGGTCACTCATCTCAAACTTGGTTGCCATCTCTTGTTTGAAGTTGTCTATAACCCTCATGTTTGTTCCTGTAACAAAAAGATCGTCAACGTAGACTGCAACACATAAAAGGTCTCCATTGATAGTCTTGCGATATACCGACGGCTCTTTTAAGCACCGTGAGAACTTGAGCTCAAGTAGTGTCTTATTTAACTTTGCATTCCAAGCTCGTGGTGCTTGTTTAAGACCGTACAGCGCCTTATGTAACTTGTATACTTTTCCCTCGCTTCCTTTGATTTCAAATCCTTCAGGTTGCATGACATATACCTCCTCCAATAGCTCTCCATGCAAGAAAGCAGTTTTAACATCCAAATGATGTATCTCCCATCCATTCGCAGCTGCAAGACTGATCAGTAAACGAATTGTTTCTATCCTTGCCACAGGTGCAAATACTTCATCATAATCCACTCCATGTTGTTGAACGTATCCCTTAGCTACTAATCGAGCTTTGTGCTTGTTGATGCTCCCATCTGAGTTTTTCTTGAGCTTAAATATCCACTTCAAACCTATTGGTTTTACTCCTTGTGGTAGGTCAACAAGTGTCCATGTTTCAAGCCTCGTGATTGAAAGTATCTCATCTTCACACGCACATACCCATTCCTTGTGTTCTTTTGCTTCCTCAAAACTCCTTGGTTCATCATTAAGACACATCAACAAACGCTCACCTTCTTCCTCTGAGAGCAGAATGTAATCATCTAGGTATCTCGGCCTTGTACTCTGTCTTCCTGACCTCCTTAGTACTCGCAATTCAGTTACAGTATCCTCATCTTCCTCACTTTCAGATTCTACTTCAATCACCTCAGTTTCATCTGCTTTCTTCTCTTCAATTCTTCCTGGTTCTACTTCTTCTTCGCCACATTGCTCTGTTTCCAAGATCCCATGATTCCCAAAAGCTCCTAATGTGATCTTGAATTTTCCATCTCTGTCTTTCTCGGAAGTAGTTTGATTCCAGTTCCACCCCTTTGACTCGTCAAAAACCACATCTCTACTCACTACTATTCTCCTGGTCTGTGGATCAACGAGTCGATATGCCTTGGAGCCTGGTTCAGTCCCAAGGTGAACAAGCATCCGAGACCGATCATCTAATTTCTTTAACAACTTTGACTCTACTTTTGCATAGCCAATGCAACCAAAGATACGTAGATGACTGATATTCGGTTTCTTCTTGTGAAACATCTCATACGGTGTTCTGTCCTTGAGTGCCCTAGTCGCAACGCGATTCAAAAGATAGGTAGAATGTCTCACTGCCTCTCCCCATAGGTAATTAGGAACTCCCATATGCTTCATAATGCTTCTGGCCATCTCCATCATAGTTCTGTTACGTCTCTCTACCACCCCGTTTTGTTGGGGTGTGTATGGAGCTGTAAGATATCTTTTGACACCAGACTCATTACAGAAGTGATTGAACTCATGAGAAACAAATTCTCCTCCTCTATCTGTTCTGAAGCTTTGTATGTGTGTTCCTGTTTCTTTCTCTACCAGACTTTTGAATGCTTTAAATTTGTTGAACGTTTCTCCCTTTTCTTTGAGCAACGATGTCCACATATACCTTGAATGATCGTCAATTAGGACTAAGACATACCTGTTTCCAGCACTCGTGCTTGGGCTAATAGGGCCACATAAGTCACCATGAATCAACTCTAGTATTTTTGTAGCTCGGTATGAAGTTGATTGAGGAAACGTTTGCCTTGTCTGTTTGCCCATTAGACACGATCCACATACCCTCTTCTCTATCTCGAACTGAGGGATTCCAGTCACTAGTTCTCGCTGTATCATAGACTTCATTGTATCAACGTTGATGTGTCCCAACCTTGCATGCCACCTGCGTGAATCACTTGTCGTTGTAGACAATAGGGACAGATCATCTCTTATCCTCATGTGCACTTTGTATAATCTGTTTTTCGATCTTAATGCTTTGGTAATGAGTTTTCCATCACGATCGTGCATTATGAGGTGCTCCCCTTTCATTCTTATATCACATCCTGACTCAGTTGCCTGTCCAAGGCTGATAATGTTACTCTTTAAGTTGGGAATAAAGTAGACGTCTGTGATCTTTCTTGCTTCTCCGTTTCTGTCTATGAACTCGATCGATCCCTTCCCTTTGATGTCAATGCATGAGTCATCTCCAAAGCGTACTTTACCTGAGATTGAATCATCAATAGAAGAGAAATACCTATGATCTCCACTCATGTGATTACTGGCTCCGTTGTCAAGGTACCAGATATCCTCTTCTCCATCTTTCACTTCGTAGTTGCTTGGTACGATGTTCCCTTCGTTTAAGTAAACTACCTCGTGCATCATCAGCTCATCTGCCTCCTGAGTTTCAGTGTTCTCGTTCTCTTGTGTTGCTTGTAACTTAAGCAAGCGATCTGGACAATTATATGCAACATGTCCGGTCTTATCACACCTGAAACAGGTAAGATTTGTTGTATCTCTTGGTCCGTTGAACCGACCGCGACCTCGTCCTCTGTTGTTGAATCTTCCTCCACGACCTCTGCCTCTGTTATTGTAGTTGTTGTAGTCGCGAGTATGTTCTGTTTCCATGTTTGCATACATAAGTTTGCCCTGATCATCTTGATTATCATCTTCATCGAAGACACGTTCTTCATATGCCTTTAAACGTCCTATGATGTCTTCAAAGCTTGTGGTTTTGAGATCTAAGACTTGTTCCAAAGCTGCCACAATATGTATGTACTTCTTTCGAGGAAGACACTTGAGAAACTTCTTCACTAGTTTTGCTTCTTCAATCTCTTCTCCTAGCGCAGCAGATTTTGATGATATCTCAGATATTCTTCCAACGAATTCATCTATAGACTCTGTGTCTTTCATCTTAAGACGGTCAAAGTCTGCCATCAAGGTCTGCAATCTCGCTTCTCTAACCCGATCTGCTCCTACATGTCTTGTTTTGATTGCTTCCCACATCTTCTTTGCGGTATCCAGCTCTCCTACTTGTAGTATTAATGCTTCAGGAATGGATTGGAACAATAGAGCCATGGCCATGTTGCTCTTTTCATTGTTCTCTATATCTGATTCTATAACCTCCCACACCTTGTGCACCTTGAATAAAGTCTTCATTCTTATGGCCCACACAGTATAGTTTGTTGAGGTAAGAATAGGACATTTTATCGACGATGATCCTCCCTCCGGTTTCTTTGCTACCACAATATCTCCCATAGCTCTGATACCAAATATTGTTGTAAAGCGTTTGTAAAGAACTCACAAGATTATAAGAATATATCTCTTCTTATTAGCTTAAGAAAACTAGCTCAAAAACTTAAGCTCTCACAATCACAAATCACTCTCAATCTCTCAATGTCACACACGACATGTATATATATGAATATGTAATCCTAAACCTAATATAACTCACTTATTAGATAACTTCCTAAACACTCCATGTTTATCTCTAAGTTA
Organism: Brassica napus; assembly: GCF_020379485.1. Lineage (NCBI taxonomy): Eukaryota > Viridiplantae > Streptophyta > Magnoliopsida > Brassicales > Brassicaceae > Brassica > Brassica napus. Next base: position 268,843 of record NW_026016306.1, read on the forward strand.
TCTTATCATAAATAGGAATAGGATTACTTCTAGCTTAAGCTTCTTTCAAGCTTATCTCAACAGTCTCACCTTCTGGAACTTCTAGAGAGTCCGAAATCGAATAACTTGGCGTTCAAGTTATCGTCGAGCAAAACATTCTCTGTTTTCACGTGTCTGTGAATCAGAGGTCGTGGTTTACCTAAGTGGAGATAAGCAATCGCGTCTGCAATCTGAGCAGCGATGCGAATCCTCTGTCTCCATGGGATAACCCTTTTCTTCTTATGCAAGTAATCAGATAGGTTTCCACTAACGTATTCAAAGAAAATAATCGGTACCTTGTGTTTGATCGGAAAACGGTAATAAAGAAGACGTGGGTTTAACAAAGACGTTTTATTATGGTCGGAAGAGACAATCAGTCGGTTACAAGAGAGGTAAGAAAATGCGACAGAGAAGAAGCCGGTAACTCGGGAGCTACCGGAAAAGTACAAATAACGGCAAGATGAAGCAAAGGTGAAAACCCTAATCTAGCCGCCAAGTGTTAGTCAGATGATTTTGGATCCCTTTCTCGTTCCTCTTCCTTCTCCTTATATAGTCCTTTGATGTGTCGTTCTTGACCTAGCTTATGTCGTCTTCGCGGGCTTTCCTTATTGGGCCGAAAGGCCCGTATTCATTCGAGCGGTCGCCGAGCCCGATGCCTCTTAGTCGACAACGATCGACTCAAGGTACTTCAGAGGCGAGCCGAGAGACTGACCTATTAAGCCGACTATCCGAGCCGTCGCTTCCCTTGGTCCGGGCCAGGCCTTCTATTCCTTGGGCCTTGTGGGATGGTTAGATCCATCTCCTACAGTAAGTCCCCCCGGTCCATCAGTGAGCGAGGAGTCGCCTAGCTCATGATGGATTCTGGAACTTGAAGGTTCAAAGGAATAGAAGTCCTGTCGGGAGGTTAAAGCGATGGGTCGCGGAAAAAGCTGTGATGACGCCCTCTCTCGGAACTGTTGAATCACAGGCTCCCAGATTTTAGTCGGCGTGTCTTGGTTAATTGCCGGTTTAACCATTTTTAGGATAACCGTCGATTAATTAAGACGAGAAGCCGGAAAGTCGCGAGAACCGTCGGGATCTTAGGGAGAGTTTCGAGGCCCATTTAGGCCCGTTTAGACTTAATGATGACGCTTCGATTTTCCCCCATCTCTTCTTTTCACGACACATCGAGAAGCGGAATCGTCGCGAGGGTCCGCTGGGTTTTTAGGGGAGATTTCGAGGCCCATTTAGGCCCGAATAGGCCTAATGATGACGCCTCGAATTTCCCCCTCCTCTTTTCCTTATAAATACGCGGTCCTTCTCTCATTTTTTCAAGTTTTTCTCCGCGATCAAAGGTACTTTCTCTCTCTTCCCTTTATCTCTCTAAGTGTTGTTAGATTCATTCGAAGCGTTCTTCATCGTTACGCTCCGCGATGTCGTCGGGTCAGAGGTTATCGAGGCAGCAGAAAGGGAAGGCAGTCGCAGCGGCGTCGAATACGGCAAGAAATCCCGACGGGGTTCGTGTCGAAGATCCAGAAGCGATTCACCGTGGGGCGATGATGGATACGGCGAACCTATCCCGTTCTCAGAGGCTCCTGGTCGCGGATGCCGCGAGACTCGCGAGGGAAGGGAGTGAGAACGTCGTTGCGAGAGATGCGACGGAATGTGCGAGAGACGGGCAGAGCGGGGCGATGCCTGTTGAGTCGATCACCTTGAGAGCTCGACCTGTGGAGGGCAGTTCCTCGGAAAGTGTCGATTCTGAAGCCGAACTATTCCCGACTATTTTCTACCCTGACGGGATTTTCGAAGAGCTTCCTCAACTTCATACCGACTTATTGCGTCCCGCCTTCTTAGCCGGTCAGGACTGGGAAGGCGTAGAGAAGACAAAGTCGACTTCGAGAAGTTTGAAAAGGGTTCTTCGGGCAGATGGCGCCGTGGGCGTGACCTTCCTTGTGCCTACGGAGACGCAGAGGCCTTGGTCTCCTCCGATTGGGTACCAGACAGTGTATGAATCCTACTTTCAGGGAGATACTCGCTGCTGGTTCCCCATCCCGCGACTGATCACTGCATACGCCAGGCGCCGAGATCTCGCGATTAGTCAACTGCTGAATGGCTCGCTGCGACTAGCGGTTACTTTGTCGGTTTTGGCGGAGCAGATCGATATGCCGATGAGCGTCAGATCGTTCGAGGAGATGACTTCAATAACCGATATGAAGGATGGCACCTACTCGGTGAAGATGCGACCGAACTGCAATGTATGCGCCGGTCATCCGAATAAGACGCAGAACTGGCAATGTTCCTACTTCTTTCTCAAGTCCGACAGTTCGGCCTTCGAGGAACCTCCCCGAAATGATTATCGAGTTCTTTGGAACCGTTCTTGCGGTAGAATATTCTGTCGCGATCCGTAAGCAACTTTGTCGATTCTAATCATGTATATCTTTTTGCTTTGTGTGCAGTCGGCCATCCTACTTCTCCCGTTTATCCCGAAGATTTCTTGAGGAGTGTTCGTGCCGTCGCTCTGCTTCGAGTCTATCGCTGGTCCGAGATCACCGTCAAGAAGATCCACGAGCTCAAAGATCGAATCGCTCGAAGTATGTTTTCTCGCACCTTTAGATTAAGTTATTTTAGTCGTAAGATCTTTTGTCGCGTCTTGACTCTTCTGCATTTTTTTAGGAGAGTGGAGATCCGACCTTCCGACCGTTCTTCCTATTCGCGCTAAGCGACTAGACATCTTCCCGAGAGACATTCAGAAACAAATTTCCGAAGCGAAGAAGATGGGCACTCTTCCTGATCTGAGCGCAATGATAGCGGCCCAGCTGGGGCTGGTCAGCGGGGACGGTCCTTCGACGGCGGTTCCTCGTACTGGCGAGGTTCCCCCTTCCGAAGCCAGAGGCGCCGGGAAGGACAAAAAAAGAAAGAGAGGTGACGGCTCGGGAGCTGAGAGGAGTACCGAGGAGGCGAGTGATGTCCCTCCTTCTGGTGAACCTCAGAAGAAGAAGAAGAAGAAGAGGACAAAGAAGAAGTCCGTTAGCGAGGAGTCGGGGAATCTCGAGGGACTGACCGAAACTGAGGGGGGAGATGTCGAAGAAGAAGGACTTCATCCCGAGGAGGAGGCTTTCGCAACTGGGGCCCTTGGAGAAGAAGACGACGAGGAGGAGGCCGTCGACGGGCAGGAGCCCGAGGCTTGTCTCGGAGATGTCGGCTCAGATAACCTTGAAGAGGAATCTGAGGGGTCGCCTCTTCTGATAAGAAGGCGTGACGACGGGGCAGATGGCGAGGAGCAATTTCCTGCTCCGATATCTCCTTATGTAGAGGTTCCGGCCCGTCCCAATATCGGGGCCGTCCAGACTGGTACCTCTTCTCGTGGTGATGCCATCTTGAGGAGGGTGCCCGGAGTAAGCTTTCCTGATAAAGTCGACTTCCACTACGAGGGGCCGGCTCCATTGGCGTACGTTCCAGAGAAATGCGGGGAGCTCCTTCGTCAGTTTAGGGGAAGGGCGAAACCTTTGCCCGCCGTGAAGGACCTTATCTTCGGGGGAGAGTACGAGGAAGCCGCGAGGGCCAAATTGCTGGTAAATAATTAAACTTCTTCTTATCTTTTTCTTGCTCCATTACCCTAGTGCTAATTCCTCGCGGTTTTCGTTACCTCGCGTCTCTAGGGGGACAGCGCGATGAATGTCTTGATTGACAAGTACGACACTGCGCTGAAGGGAGCTTTGGGTGAACTGGAGCTGGCTAAGAAGGAGTTTGCTGAGAAGGAGGAGGTCCTTGCTCGCCAGCTAAGCGAGAAAAGGAGCAATCTCGAGAAGCTCAATGGTATGATGACTCGCACCATAACTCGGAGAGACGAGCTGAAGGCTGAATTGGAGGCGTCCCGAGGTATTGTCCCTGAGCTTGAACAGAAGAATGCTGATCTCGAGAGCGAGAAGGTCTCACTTACTGCGGCTCATGAAAGGGAGATGAAACGCCTTAGAGACTCCAGGATCCTAGAGGTCACTAAGGAAAGGGTAAGAGTCGAGACCGAGATGGCCGCGAAGGCTAACCGTCGTTTCGCGAGGATTCGTTCCCGAGAAGAGCGACGAGGCCTCTATGATGAAGCTCGGTTACTCCATAGCCAAGCTTTTGGAACCAGGAAATATCTCGAAGCCTTGAGGAGGGCTGGGAGCGACATCTCGCAAGCTACCATCGATATTTTTGCGGAGCAAGAGAGGAAATACGAGCAAGAGGCCGAGAAGCTCAAAGTGGGCGAGATTCCCGCGGGAGATCTCGCACTCTCTCCTCTCGTGCTGGACTCTCAGTTCGTGGATGCTCGAATCTTGGCGAGTCTCGACCCGTATGGGTCCAACGCTGGCTTGATCGATCCCGAGACCGCGCTGACTCTTCACACTCCGCTCACTCATTCGACGGAAGTGCAGCATGCAGTCCCGACGCCCCTCGTTGAGGGTCCTTCGACTGCATTCGAGGGAGAGACGCCTAACCGAGGGAACCTTGCTGCTGAAGATAACGCCCCCCTGCTCGTACTTTCGGACACTTCGGCTGAAGGGTCCCGTCGAGGCAATGAAGAAGAGAATGTGGGGGTGTTTGAAGAGATCCCGAGATCAGATGAAATGCACGTCTCTCCGGCTGCTCGTGAGTCGAGTGTTAGGGCTTCCGAGCTTTCTGCCCTCAACGATCGTGAGAGCGACCGAGAGGATTAGGGTCTCTTGTATGTTGTTCTCTTTTGAGTCCCGGGGGACTTTTGTTGTTGTTTTTTTCTTTTTTCTTTTGAGGATTCTGCCTTCTGGGGCTTTCGTTCTTGTGCTCGTTATTTCGAACTGTTTGAATCACATAAGCCGTTTTATTAAACTTAGACTTGTCTTATCAATTGCATGATTTCTCGAGATTCGAAGTAACTCTATTTGTTCGGTGTAAATGCTGTTCGAGATGTTGAATCATTATAGCTTTAAGCTCGTTATGACTTTGTCTCGGTCGATCTCTTTGAGTCGTGACCGTTTGCCATTTTGAGTTTTAGTCGTCAATTGAGAGTTTTCGACTTTGACGGTTCCAAGTCGATCCTAATGTAATTTTCAAGCGTTTGGTTGGCCAGACCTTACTTAGTTAATTATAGGATGAGTTGGAGTCATTGTCTCGGCCATGTTGGTTTAGGTCGCAACGCGGTCGATTCCCGTGAATATGTGTCTGATCAGGACGTATTCGACGTGGGATGCGAGTGCCGATACATTTGTTCGAGGAGCCGGGGCGTGCTCGTGTAGGCATCGCTTAAGTGATCGTCTGCTTCGGAGATCGATTCCTCGGGGAGGGTTTATATTATTTTTTTATTTCGGCTGGACCCTTTTTATTTGGGCTGCCTACGTATCCCTTTGCGGGAATCAAGCTATTCGTAGTTCTTATATTGCGAGTAAAAGTGGCCTTTAGGGCGCATTTACTCGTTTTTTTTTTTTTTTTTTTTTGCGAGTAAAAGTGGCCTTTGGGGCGCATTTACTCGTTTTTTTTTTTTTTTTTTTTTGCGAGTAGAAGTGGCCTTTGGGGCGCATTTACTCGTTTTTTTTTATATATGGCGCATTTACTCGATCAATAGATTGCGAGTAGAAGTGGCCTTTGTGGCGCATTTACTCGATCAATAGATTGCGAGTAGAAGTGGCCTTTGGGGCGCATTTACTCGGGTTGGTGTTTTCCTTGACTAAGGATGGAAGAGGCGGAGATGTTTGGAGTTCCAGGCTCTCGGTACTGCTTCGCCTGTTGAAGTCTCGAGGCGGTATACTCCTGGTTTGATGACTTCGACTATCTTGTATGGTCCTTCCCAGTTGGCTCCGAGCTTGCCGGCTTTCCACTCCTTAGTGTTTTCGAAGACCTTTCTTAAGACAAGGTTGCCCATTTCGAGAGGACGCGACTTGACCTTTTTGTTGTAATAGCTCTCGATTTGATGCTGGTAATTCTGGATGCGGAGTAACGCTTGGTCGCGCTTTTCCTCGATGTCGTCGAGTGCGTCGAGGAGCATATCGCGGTTGAGTTCAGCGTTCTGTGGCATTCTCGATCGGCGCAGGCTCGTCACGTTCACTTCTGCAGGAGCCATTGCCTCGACGCCGTAGGCCATTGAGAAGGGTGTAGTCTTCGTCGCTCCGCGAGGAGTGGTTCTGTGAGACCACAGGACACCATCTAGTTCGTCTGCCCAGCAACCTTTCTTTAAGTCTAGTCGTTTCTTCAGACCGTCTATGATGGTCTTGTTCGTCGATTCGGCTTGACCATTACTTTGCGGGTTTCTCGGTGTCGACATGTTGAGTCGAATGCGCCATCTGTCGCAGAAGCCCTTGAAATGATGCGAGATGAATTGCGAACCGTTGTCCGTGATTATCTCGTATGGGAGCCCGTGTCGGCAGATTATGTTCTTCCAGACGAAGTTTTGTACCTCCTTGTCGGTTATGCTGGCGTAGGCTTCGGCTTCAACCCACTTGGTGAAGTAATCGGTGAGGACCAGGATGAACTTCTTTTGTCGGGACGCCGGCATCGGACCAATGATGTCCATTCCCCATCGCATAAATGGGTATGGAGCAGTCAAGGTGTGGAGAAACTCCGTTGGGCTGTGTATGGTTTTGGCGTGACGCTGGCATTTATCGCATTTGCGCGCGTATGTCTCGCAGTCGGCGTTCATGGTTGGCCAGTAGAATCCGAGGTTTTTAACTTTTAGTGCGAGAGCTCGCCCGCCCGAGTGGTTGCCTGCTGCTCCTTCGTGTGTTTCGGCCATGACGAGTCTCGTTTCTTCGCCGGCGATACACTTGAGTAGTACCTTTGTTGCAGTCCATCGGTGTAGTTCCCCGTCCATGACGACGTAGTGTGCGCTGCGTCATTTCAGTCGCCGGGCGTCCCATTTTTCGACGGGCAGTAAACCTTCCGCGAGGTAATCGATAAGTTCTTTACGCCAATCTGTTGGGTGATCATCTGGCGAGGGAGATTCCACTTCGTCAATGTCCATCGCGTCGTTGATCGCTGCTATAATCGCGGCCTGTTCTGCCTTCGTGTCAATGCTTGGTTTCTCGATTTTGTGGATCGGGATTGTCCTTTTGACCTGGTCGTGTAGCTTGCTTCCCAGAGCGGCGAGGGCGTCGGCACAAACATTTTCTCCGCGAGGAACCTTCGTGAGTTCGAAGAACTCGAAGTCTCGCGTAAGGTCCTGGACGAGTTTGAGGTAGGCGTCCATCCTGTCGTTGCGGACGTCGTAATCACCGAGGTATTGGCTTACGACGAGTTGAGAGTCGCAGTAAGCGCTGATTCGTTTGGCTTTCACCGCCTTGACGAGACGGAGCCCCGCGATGAGGGATTCGTACTCAGCTTCGTTGTTTGATGCCGCGAAACCGAAACTGAATGACTGCCGAATGAGTTCTCCTGTTGGTGATTGCAATTGCACTCCTGCTCCTGATCCTTTACTCGTGGATGAACCGTCGACGTGGAGGATCCAGTTTACACTTGGTAGGATGAGGTCTTGCTCCAGCTCTGGCGTCAACTCGATCAAGAAGTCGGCAAGGACTTGTGACTTTGCTGCTGTGCGATTCTTGTATACGATGTCATGTTCGCTCAGCTCCATCGCCCATTTGGTCAACCGCCCCGATTGGTTAGTATTTTGCATAACCGTTCTGAGTGGTTGGTTGGACAGTACTTCGATCGTGTGCGACTGGAAGTAGGGTCGCAGTTTTCTTGCCGAGGTGACGACAGCTAGGGCCATCTTTTCGAGTGTTGGATATCTCGTCTCAGGCTCCGTCATTCTTTTACTTGTGTAAAAGATTGGTTTCTGTTCTCCCCTATCTTCTCGAATCAATACGCTGCTGACGGCGGAGGATGTGACGGCGATGTAGAGAGATAGTGTGTCGCCGGCTTCTGGCTTCGATAGCACGGGTGGGGTCGTGAGATAATGCTTGAGTTGATTGAATGCCTCTTCGCATTTTTCATCCCAGACGAACCTCTTGTTTCCCCTTAGTAGCTCGTAGAAGGGAAGACACTTGTCGGTCGATCGCGAGATGAACCTGTTGAGAGCTGCTATGCGTCCCGTTAGTCGCTGCACTTCGCGGCTGTTTTTCGGGCTTGGAAGGTCGAGAATCGCCGAGATCTGCTTGGGGTTAGCTTCGATTCCTCGCTGAGTGACGATGTAGCCGAGGAATTCCCCAGAGGTGACACCGAAGGTACATTTGGCCGGGTTGAGTTTCATCCCATAGTCGTTCAAGATCTTGAAGCAGTCGCGTAAGTTATTTAGGTGGTCGTCGGCCTTGAGCGATTTGACCAACATATCGTCGATGTACACTTCCATGGTGTTGCCAAGCTGATCAGCGAACATTCGGTTAACGAGTCGCTGATAAGTCGCACCGGCGTTTTTTAGCCCGAAGGGCATCACCTTGTAGCAATAAGTCCCTCTGTCGGTGATGAATGCTGTCTTCTCGCGATCATCGGGATGCATCAAGATCTGGTTGTAGCCCGAGAAAGCGTCCATGAAGGTTAGGAGTTCGTTACCAGCGGTTGATTCGACGAGACGATCGATGTGAGGGAGTGGGTAACTATCCTTTGGGCATGCCTTGTTGAGGTCCGTGAAATCGACGCATATGCGCCATTTGCCGTTCTTCTTCTTGACGACGACCGGGTTGGCTAACCATTCAGGGTATCGAACTTCGGTAATAAAACCCGCGTCGAGGAGCCGGTCGACTTCGTCGTTCACTGCCTTAGATCTTTCTGGACCGAGTTTCCGTCGCTTCTGTCGGATGGGTTTGAACGTCGGGTCGACGTGCAGTTCATGGGAGGTAACTGCGGGGTCGATCCCCTTCATGTCGGAGGTCTTCCAGGCGAACGTTGAAGCGTTGTCTTTGATGAAAGAGATGATCTTTGAACATATGTCGTCGGACAGGTAGACGCCAACTCGGATGATTTTCGTTGGGTCGGATTCATCGATTGCGACTTCGCGAACTTCCTCCTTCTGGGGGTATATCTTGCTGAGTGGTTTACTGACGGAGTTGACGAGGGAAGCCTGTTGCTGCATCTTTACAGTTGCAATCAGCAGTTCTCTCGCGGCTTGTTGATCTCCCCGAATCGTCTGTGTTTTTCCGTCTTTGCCGGGAAACTTGACGCATTGATGGTACGTCGAGGGAACGGCTTTCATGGAATGCAACCATGGTGTTCCGAGGATGGCATTGTAGGGTGCTTTGGCTCGGATGACGGAGAACTTGACGGTACGGGTTATACCGCCTGCGTATACTGGAAGACGAATTGTTCCGATCATTTGCTCTGAGGCTCCGTTGAAGCCAGTGAGCGTGCGAGAGGAAGGCTTCATGTCTCTCAAATCGACTCCCATTTTATCGAGTGTGTCGCGAAAGATGAGATCGACTGAGCTGCCGGTGTCGATAAGGACTTTTGCGACTAGGCATTCTCCGATGTCGAGGTCGACGAGAAGAGGATCGTTGTGTGGCGTATGGACTCCCTTGGTATCTAGTGCCGAAAAAGTGATATGGTGATCATTTTCGACTGGAGGCGGCCACTTCTTGGAGGTGGTGGCTTGTCGTTTGTAGTCTTTGACAGCTCGAACTGAGTCGCCACAAGGAGGTGATCCTCCCATGATTACGCTAATGTGCGGATTGCGGGTAGCTCGCATTGATTCGAGTTGCTTCCTTAAATCATCGGTTGTGTTCTCGAATTGAAGAGTTTCTGCGGGCTTTTTCTTTTTTGATTCGAGACGTCGTCGCAGATCGGACCCTTTTGAACGGTTGAGTTGGATTCGCAGGTCATCGGCCTTTGAATTGAGCTGGTCGCGAAGGTCGCCGTTTTGGCCTATTCTCCTGGCGCTGGATTTTGAGATGGTCGCGCGGAGGTCGGCGCTTCATGCGTGTTCGTTCGTAGCGCTCTTTCGCTTCAATAGGGTGCGCAGATCTTTGTCTGTTGTCGGGGAAGTGAGAGATTGCTCGACTTTGCTGTTCAGTTTGTCGCGTAAATCTGGTTGCATTGTCGAGGAGTCGTCGTCAGAGGAGTCACAAGGGCGAGAGAGTATGACTTCCACTCGTCGCCGGCGACGCGGATGTTCGTCTTCTGATGAGTCGTTGGCGGGGCCGACGTTGTTGACAGGAGTGCGCTCAGGGCTCGCTCTTTCCTCGCTAGGGGCCGTGTTCTGCTGAGACTTCTGTGCCTTCTTCTCCTTGTTCTTACTCCAACTTTTGGTGTTTTTCGGTGTCGTTGGAGAGGTGGGCATTTGAATTGTCCCGTTAGTGATCCCGTCGAAAAATTGCCCGATGAGGACTTTGCACTCTTTCGTATCATGGGAATCCCTTTTGTGGTAGAGGCACCATTTCTTTGGCTCCTCGGAGTTTGAACTCGCTGGTTCGGACGACTTTGATTGCTTCGAGGCGGAGTCTCGATCCCAGTGGTTCCAGGCTTTCTCTCGCGTGACGGCTGCTGTTTTTGGCGATTCCTCGTCGTCGATCGAGCTAACGTAGCCTCGCTTCTGAGTGGTGTTCCCACCGGATGAGTGCTGGCGGGGCTCAGGGCGGGTGTCGTTTGTTCGGGCGGGTCGCTGTTTCGCTGCTGCTTCTTTTGCAAACTTTGCTCTTGTGTCTTCTTCCATGCGGATGAAGTTGTTTGAGCGAGCGATGGCGTCAGACACAGATTTCGTCGGGTATCGGTAGAGATCCTGACGGAACGTGGAGTCAACGTGCAAAGTGTTCATCAGAGACTCGACAGCGATAGGATCAGGAATATCAACTTTCGAGACGATAGCCTTGAACTTCTCCATGAAGTCGCAGAGGCTTTGGCCGCTGGTATGAGTGAGGTTCCACAGGTCGGACACGGTCGTTTCTTGGTTGGTGAACATGATATAATTCTTCAGGAAGGCCGTCGAGAGGTCGTGGAAACAATCGACGGAGTTTTCTCTGAGGCCTGCGAACCAAGTAAGGGCCGGTCCCTCTAGGGTTTCGACAAAGAGTTGGCAAAAGCCGGTGTCTTTGTCTTCGTCGGTCAGATTTGCGCGTCGCATCGCTATGTTGAAGGACGTGACATGAGTAGAAGGGTCGGAGAGACCCTTGAAGGTTGGAAGACGAAGTTTCTCCATCTTCTGGAGCCGTACGCCGGTGACCCTTTGCGTGAAGGGTGTGCGAAGAGATTCCGCGAGTACGTGCTCGATTTGGGGCGCCGAGGTCGTCACCTGGTGGATCTTTGAGTTGATGTCGAGGACCGACTGTTTCAACGCGGCTAGCTCGCTTGCGGTGTCTGCGTTGATGTCGTTACCGGCGCTCTGGTTGCTGTTATCCCGCGCAGGTGCTACGTTGGTGGTTCGTTCAGTGGCGAACAGGTGTCGACGGTACTGCGCCGTTGAAGCTTCGGCGTTTGCAGCGATAGGGGCGAGTATTTTTGCTATCGCTGTGATTTGGTCGACCGCCGCCTTCTGCGCCGCTTCTTGCAGGGCGAGGCGTGCCAAGATGGTTTCCATGGACGCAGGAGGGGGTAGCGGAGTTACTGGTGTAGGCGTAGGTGTTACCTCGGGAGCCGGCATCACCTCGAGGGCTTCGCGCTCCTCGCCAGACGAAGAACTGTCGTTGCTGACAACCATAGTACTAACGTTACTTTGCTAAAAAGGCCCCACGGTGGGCGCCAACTGTTTGATCGGAAAACGGTAATAAGAAGACGTGGGTTTAACAAAGACGTTTTATTATGGTCGGAAGAGACAATCAGTCGGTTACAAGAGAGGTAAGAAAATGCGACAGAGAAGAAGCTGGTAACTCGGGAGCTACCGGAAAAGTACAAATAACGGCAAGATGAAGCAAAGGTGAAAACCCTAATCTAGCCGCCAAGTGTTAGTCAGATGATTTCGGATCCCTTTCTCGTTCCTCTTCCTTCTCCTTATATAGTCCTTTGATGTGTCGTTCTTGACCTAGCTTATGTCGTCTTCGCGGGCTTTCCTTATTGGGCCGAAAGGCCCGTATTCATTCGAGCGGTCGCCGAGCCGGATGCCTCTTAGTCGACAACGATCGACTCAAGGTACTTCAGAGGCGAGCCGAGAGACTGACCTATTAAGCCGACTATCCGAGCCGTCGCTTCCCTTGGTCCGGGCCAGGCCTTCTATTCCTTGGGCCTTGTGGGATCGTTAGATCCATCTCCTACACCTTGCTCTCCAGGCAACAACCAAGAAGCTTCACCAGATTCATGTTCGAGCTGACGTACGCAGCAATAGCTATTTCCCTTATGCAATACTCCACGAGCTCTTCGTGTTCATTCGTTTTCTTGATTAGCACGGCTCCTCTGTTCTCAAGAACTCCTTGAAACAATTTATAGTTGTCGTCGACAAGACAGACGAGATCTTGGTCGTAGTCTTTGGTTGCTTGCTTCAGCTCCTGTTCTGTGAATATAAAAAAGGGATTGTAGTCTCCGTTCGAAACACGGATCAGTTTTTCTACTAGTAGCCCTCCGTTCTTCAAAGATGAGGACTCGCGGCGAGATGATTTCTTAGATGTTGGTTCTTGAACAACAAGTGATGAGTTTTTTCCAGGACATGGTTTGGATGTGGTGGAGCAGCAAGAAGAAATGGGGAGATTATTAGAGTTGGCCCAAGTAAGCGAATTGTGTTACGAAACTTCACAAGTCAATGGTTTGGTAAAAGAAGTTCAAGATCTGAGTTAATTTTTATATCTTAATACGTACTCCCTCCATTTTAATAAACGTTGTTATAGGTTTATTCACACCGATTAATTAAATATTTAGTTTTGTATATTTTTAAACAAAAGACATCATTAACTATCTATCTCTTAATCATAAAAACTAACCAATAGAAAAATAGACTATAAAATATAAAAAGCCATCGTAATGTATTTAGAAAAAAGAGAGAGTAGTTTATACTATAACATCATTGATTACTTTTTTTTTTCCTTTTTTTTTTGTTGCTAAATTGTAAATGTCATTGAAAACAATGAAGATTTGATTACATGTTAATGCAACCTAGTTTTTTTTTTCCTGTGCACCAAAAAAACTTATTTAACTTTTCCTTTTTATTCAACAATCTCATATTTTCGCTGATCCAAAGTGCACACATAGACTTGTGAATGACTTGCCTGTAGAATGTAGTCGAGTTTCAAAATGTCATCACTAAATGTAATAATCGTCAGAAATCCAGTATGTATTACGTAGGTGGTAATGGACAATATATAGGTTTTTCAATAGTTCATTTGTGATGTTAAGTCGCTGAATAATTTTGGTAGTAGCTTAATTCAAACATCTATCCTGCAATGATCAAGTGGCTCCAAAATCAAATAAAAGATAAGTTGATACAGAAGAATCAATTTTTGGTCATATCAAGCTTATCTATATGTAGGATTAAATTTAATTGTTTAGGTCTTACTATTAGAGAATTAACTCAAAATCTTATATATTAAAATAGAAGTCACAACCTTGACTCATGTGTGATTTTTTTTAAAATGGATCTAACAGACCTATTCCTAGAATGTCATATAACATTTAATCTCTAACTAATTATTCTTACCATTATTAATATGGCTAACTAATCCACGCAATACTAAAACCGTACCCTTTTAATTACGGTTTACATAACCACCATAATTTATTTTTGAATTAAATTATCTTTTATATTTTGGTTAAGCACGTGATGTTTACAATATGGTTTGATTAGAATTATTTTCATATTTTGGTTTTGGTGTGTCTATACTGCCGGTTAACCAGTTATACCAACATTAAACATATCTTAATCCTTACCCATTCTAATTCAAATCACTTACAAGTTGTGTGATCTAATTCAAAATTAATATTTTCTTCATTATAAATTCATATCAATCGTAAGTTTGATTCAAATTATATATTTTTTCTTTTGGTTTTGATGTGACTATACTGTCGGTCAACCAGTTAAACCAACATTATACATATCTTAATCCTTACCCATACTAGATTTAAAACCATCTATAAGTTTTGTGATAAAATTCGTTTTCTTTTTCTTCTAAATAAACCTATACCAATCAGTAGTTTTGAAACAGCTACAAAATTTGTGATCAAAGTCAAAAATATTTTTTTCTCAAAAAGCAAGTATAATCATAAAATCAAATTAGTTGTAATATCTTTTAACTTGAAAAGCAAGTATATAGGAACAAAATATCTCAATAGATACGATTTTTCTAGATTTCTTGCTTGAGACTTGCAACTTCTAATATTCTAACGATATACATCAAACATATGTGTTAGATTTCACTAATTGCTGTTGCCGTTAACTACTCAACAAATCTACTATATTTTCCATAACAACTAATACATAATATCGTACTATTTAATGTCTATTAATTATAGATTTCAAAGAATATACTCTCTACAATACCCTAACTATTTAACCATCTATAAATAAAGACGCTAAGAATCATACTTCGAAATATTACAATATTTTTCGAGGTAACAATAAAAAAATATTTACCAATCTTTATATATAGTTACAAGTTAAATAATGAAATAACAATCCAAAAAACATAATAAAAAAACCTGACGTATGTGACAGTTTGAAACAATTTATTCAATAAAAAACATATATGGTAAAATTATTATATTTTAAAAAGTGATAAACACACTTTATATATATTATAATATATTTCAATTTAGAATTGTAAACAAAATGTTTATATAAAAAAAAAATAGAAACAAACACCCGCGCGGTTGCGCGGGTCGAGATCTAGTTAAATGATTGATACAGAAGATAATTGTAACTTAAGAAAATGCATCAAGTTCATTCCTATTCCTGTTTCACAAATCTGATCAAATTAAAAGTCTACATATGATCAAAATCTGATTTTTAGGCTCTGTTTAGTCTACTTTGAAACGCCTTAATCCATGCACGTGGCTCTTTTTCTATATCACTTAACAAATATAACAGAAGCATACTGCATATATACATGTTTAGTACCAAAAAAAGCATACTACATATCATAGTCAACAAAAGAAGTCTATAAATCATATATAAGATATACGTCTCCCGTATCTTTAATTTAATTCCTATATCTTTATAAATACATAATGAGAAACTCACACATTTATGAACCGAACAAAAAACTAACGTACGAAGAACAAGCCATCAAATATGTAAATGGTACTTCATTTGATAATTAGATTGCTGGAACAGATGTATGTATGAATACGTTCATAAATACAAGCTTACACCTAGCGAAGCCGAGCCTAGCTAGAGTTTCTCGCGTATGTGTGTGTACATTCTCTAGGGTTTACAATGCAGTAAAAATGAACAAATATACGTCACATCATTCACATGTTATATCTTTATTAATAGTTTATTATCACTAAGTATTTATATGTGATCAAATTTCAGGCAATTCACATGTTGTTTATAAATGATATTAGCTTCATGTTAGTATATAAATGATATTAGCTTAAACATTAGTCATGTTCATCTAGTATATATGGCTTGTGTATAAACTTAAGTCTGCAACAAAAGCCTACTGTCGAGATCTATTTCAAATACATATGTAGAATTGCAGATAGAAACGTGATAACTAATTGAAAACTAATACTAGATATTAAATATAAGGTGATATAAATGCTTACCATTAATTAATTCCACATTTTTTTATTATATGTTTTTTGTTTGCTTGCTAAGATGGCAAGTTGGAGCTACTAGTCCCTGCAGTACCATCTTCAACATCATGCTCACTCCTCATAGGATTCCTCTTCTTCTTCTTCTTCCTTTTCTTGTAAGGGACTCCTCTTGCCTTCGCCTGTGAATCTCTCACTTCTTTAAGAAAAACCCTAATTCCACCGCCGGCAAACGGGTTTCTCTCCGGCAACCCTCCGTTCTCCTCATAGGCTGCTCTCAGCCGTCCGATCAAAGCATCTAAACTCCCCCACGCTTGCTTTAAAGGACAGTTACACTGTCCCGAGGGCTCAACTTGTCCGAAGAACACGCATCCATGTGCATGAACCTTTGTCTTTCCAAACTGGTCAAGATATTGGAGGAAGTCTAGGATGTGGTTTGAGCCACACTGTGAGACGTGAACCGGTGGCTGCTGGTTACGAAGGTATTGACAAAAGGTGTTCCAGTCTCTCTTTTTCTGTGACTCGTACCGGCTTAACGCTGGCGGGTTAGGAGGTGATTGTGGTTGTTGCGGCTGAGATTGAGACGGTGACTCTTCGGCGATGTCTTTGCCTTTGTTGCTATGACTAGCCATGGATTTGGATCGGCTCTTGTTGTTTTCTCGATCTATGATGATCACTACATCATTTTTTCTTCTTTTTAGTCTTTTAGGTCTTCGAAGGAGGAGAAGGGAGGAATCTAGAGCAACTATGTCAATGCTAGTGGGGGAGAACTTTAGAAAAATTTCTACACTAGTTAGAAATAGTCTTATTATATTCTCATGTAAATTATTTGATGGGACTATATATTATATACACGGATACACACGTAGCATCAAATCAACAAGGGTAAAAGGCTTTAAAAGCTAGAGTTATATACTATTTTTTGTCAGCAAAATATAATGTTTCTATAAATAATCAGCATCAAATAAATCTTAATTTAAACATAAAGTGAATGATATTATTTCAGACCAAACAAACGTAGAACATAGATGTATATATGAATTAACAAAGTAAAATGCAAATTATGCTGATGATGTTTTGGAATATCAGGTTAATTAATTAGTGATAGATGAGGGAGACAGGAGATAAGACCCACGAGAATGCTTTAGTTCTTTCTTTTTCTATAGGTAGACCTATCAGATAATCTTCTCAATCCTTTAATCTGTACGATTAGAATTTAAGTATTGTTAACTATTTACTTTATTTTAATTTTGGATGCCATTAGAATTATAATTATGTTTCCATTCAGCTTAGCAATCATTGTCATCAATAGAATACTAGGGATTAACCCGGGCTACGCCCGGGATTTTTATTTTTTTTCTAATTTAAGTTGTTAAATTATTTATATTTAGGCTATGATATATATTTATATAAATGTTAAATGCATGTCATAATTAAAATTTATTTTAAAATTTTAACACGTTAAATTAACATATTTTTTACTATTTAAATATTTTTTTGTAATTTTATTGGCTATCTAGTTATCATATTTAGCAAAACTATCTTTTGAGTGTTGGAATAAATGTTTTAGAGATTTTATTAAACTGCAGTGTATTTTCGGATCAACCACATGCTCAACATTCGATCGATCCGTAAAAAGATGGTCGATCTCCTTGGCCAGGTAAGTACAATTTTAGCAAAAATATCTTTTATTTTCAAATATTAAGTATATAACTATTCTTTTTAAATTTTTTAATTGTATTTTTTGATTAAATTATTGTATTATAATGGTTATGTAAATATTTTTTGTGATGTTTGAATTTGTGTTGTTCGTATACTTAACGTAGATGATATTGATGTTTAACAATTTATTGTGTTCTGGAAATAGAAAATAATGATATATCAAAACGTATCTAATACTTGTTAAATGATAGTATAATGTAAATTACATCCATTATTTGAAAATAACAATTTGTTGTTTTTATTTTTATTTTAAATCAGAAATTATTTTTATTTAAAACAATTATTCATATATAATATAATAGTTTAAGTTTGGAAGATTAATCTATATATATAAATTATGTATATTTTTGAAAAATAATTTAAAATATTATATATTGAGTATCTGAATAAAAGCTGAATTTCTTATCTTGAAAATCAGATATTTATATTTTTGTCTTCATGTTATACTCACCAATCCATCATTGATATTTATCACTCAATATGTTTTTTAAAAAACTTAGTTTTAAGTAATAAACGAATTTAATAAATTAAATTCATCACCTATAATGTTCTGTAAACTATATTTGAAAGCTCTCTAAAATTATATTTTAAGCATAATATTATTATTATTTAATTTAAGTTATTTTAAACATAATATATGCTAAACCAACTTAAATTATATTTACAATAGGACCATCCTAAACCGGTTAGTAAACCAAAAACAATACTAAACCAACATGAACTAATACCTGATTCGGCAAGGAAAGAAGTGTTTCGGGATAAACGTTTGAATGGTTATTAACTGAAATGGTTTGATCATGAAAGAGTTAGTATGAATATTAACAATAAAATTATGGATTAGATTAATTTAAATTTGTAAGAATACCTTTGAGTCTATGAAAAACAATTCAATTCCCATGAATAAGTTTGGCTTTTGGAAGTTGCGGGTTTCCCAACAATGAATCCACCTAACAAAAAGTTTGTTGTTATAAAAAAATCTCATTCAAGGTCATTAAAGGTTTCTGGGACGGCAAGAGTTGATGGTGAAACCATTTTTTGCTCGAGTGCTTTGAAATTTTCTTTAATAGTGTGAGGTTGATGTGGATAGAATAATGAAATTTATAGGGACTTTCTTGATGAAAAAACTATACATTTTTTTTTGTTTAATGTGGTATTTCTATTTTTATATAATTTACTACCATTTTAAGATAGAAGTACATTTTAAGATATATGCTTAAATCTTAATGTACTTTTTTCATTTTTTAAAATGTTTATTTCCATTTCATATATTTTTATTTACGTAATATCTATATTTTATATTTTAAAATAGATATTTAAATATTAATGTACTTTTTCCATTTTTTAAATTGTGTATTTACTTATATTATATATTTTATATTTTAAGATAGATGTTTAATGCTTGATGATCTTTTTCCATTTTTAAACAAATTGTGTATTTACTTATTATTACATATATAATTCATATATTATATATTTACATTATTTACTTATTATTTATTTTCGTGTATATGTATTTCCATTTCTTGTACTTTTCATTTACTTAATATCTATATTTTACATTTTAAGATAGATGTTTAAATCTTAATGTACGTTTTCCATTTTTTTTTAAATTGTATATTTCCATTTGTTATACTTTCTATTTACATAATATCTATATTTTAAATTTTAAAATATATTTTTAAATCTTAATGTAATTTCCCATTTTTAAAATTTGGTATTTACTTATATTATATATTTACTTATTATTTACTTTTCTTTATATTGTGTATTTCTATTTCTTATACTTTCTATTTACTAATAATTTTATATTTTAAGATTGATTTACATTTTAAGATAGATGTTTAAATACTAATGTACTTTTTCTATTTTTTTTAAATTGTGTATTTCCTTTTCTTATACTTTCTATTTACTTAATATCTATATTTTTCATTTTAAGATAGATGTTTAATATTTAATGTACTATTTCCATTTTTTAAAAATTGTGCATTTACTTATTATTGTATATATAATTCGTATATTTATATATTTATAATATTTACTTATTATTTATTTTTCTATATATTGAGTATTTCTCTTTCTTATACTTTATATTTAGTTAATGTCTATATTTTATATTTTAAGATAGATGTTTAAATTTTTACGTATTTTTCCATTTTTAATGTAAAACGGCAATGTTTAATAGAAGAACTTGGACAAATAGTCAAATAGTTATATTTTTTTTTTCTTTTTTTTTATAAAATGGTAATGTTACATTATGAAGATAACCCGTTTTTTAGTGAACAATGGTAATCTTACATATGTTTAATGTAGTTTTTCCATTTTTTTATGTTGTATGTTTACATATTATTGTTATTTTTAAATGTAAAATGGTAATTTTGCATATGTTTAATGTAATATTTCCATTTTTTATGTTGTATGTTTACATATTATTTATTATTTTCGAAATTATATATAATTTTTTTTTTACAAAATAGTAATGTTACATTATGGAGATAAGCCGTTTTTTTAGTGAAAAATGGTAATCTTACATATGTTTAATGTAGTTTTTCCATTTTTTATGTTGTATGTTTACATTATTTTCTTAAAATAAAAATGTAAAATTGTAATCTTACATATGTTTAATGTAGTATTTCCATTTTTATGTTGTATGTTTTACATATATTTATTATTTTCGAAATTATATATAATGTTTTTATTTTTTTATAAAACGGTAATGTTACATTATGGAGATAAGCTGTCTTTTTTTTTAAGTTAAAAATAGTAATCTTACATATGTTTAATGTAGTTTTTCTATTTTTTTATGCTGTATGTTTACATATTTTTTATAATTTTCGAAAATAATAATATTAAATGTAAAACTATATTTTATGCCACGTGTCATCTTTCGAGATTATATTATATATTTACTTATTATTTATTTTTCTTTATATTGTGTATTTCTATTTCTAATACTTTCTATTTACTAATAATTTTATATTTTAATATTGATTTACATTTTAAGATAGATGTTTAAATACTAATGTACTTTTTCCATTTTTTTAAATTGTGTATTTCCCTTTCTTATACTTTCTATTTGCATAATATCTATATTTTACATTTTAATATAGATGTTTAAATCTTAATATACTTTTTCCATTGTTTTTAAGTTGTGTATTTCTTTTTCTTATATTTTCTATTTACTTAATATCTATATTTTACATTTTAAGATAGATGTTTAATATTTAATGTACTCTTTCCATTTTTAAAAAATTGTGCATTTACTTATTATTGTATATATAATTCGTATATTTATATATTTATAATATTTACTTATTATTTATTTTTTATATATTGAGTATTTCTCTTTCTTATACTTTATATTTAGTTAATGTCTATATTTTATATTTTAAGATAAATGTTTAAATCTTTACGTATTTTTCCATTTTTAATGTAAAATGGCAATGTTTAATAGAAGAACTTGGACAAATAGTCAAATAGTTGTATTTATGTTTTTTGTCTTTTTTTTTTTATAAAATGGTAATGTTACATTATGAAGATAAACCGATTTTTAGTGAACAATGGTAATCTTACATATATTTAATGTAGTTTTTCCATTTTTTTATATTGTATGTTTACATATTATTGTTATTTTTAAATGTAAAATGGTAATTTTACATATGTTTAATGTAGTATTTCCATTTTTATGTTGTAGGTTTACATATTATTTATTATTTTCGAAATTATATATAATTTGTTTTTTACAAAATAGTAATGTTACATTATGGAGATAAGCCGTCTTTTTTTTAGTGAAAAATGGTAATCTTACATATGTTTAATGTAGTTTTTCCATTTTTATGAGAAGTTTAAATCTTAATATACATTTTCCATTGTTTTTAAGTTGTGTATTTCTTTTTCTTATACTTTCTATTTACTTAATATCTATATTTTACATTTAAGATAGATGTTTAATATTTAATGTACTCTTTCCATTTTTTTAAAATTGTGCATTTACTTATTATTGTATATATAATTCGTATATTTATAATATTTACTTATTATTTATTTTTATATATATTGAGTATTTCTCTTTCTTATACTTTATATTTAGTTAATGTCTATATTTTATATTTTAAGATAGATGTTTAAATATTTATCTATTTTTCCATTTTTAATGTAAAACGGTAATGTTTAATAGAAGAACTTAGACAAATATGTTTAATGTAGTATTTCCATTTTTATGTTGTATGTTTTACATATATTTATTATTTTCGAAATTATATATAATTTTTTTTGTTTTTTTTATAAAACGGTAATGTTACATTATGGAGATAAGCCGTCTTTTTTTTAAGTGAAAAATAATAATCTTACATATGTTTAATGTAGTTTTTTCATTTTTTATGCTGTATGTTTACATATTTTTTACAATTTTCGAAAATAAGTAATATTAAAATTTAAAAACTTTATTTTATGCCACATGTCATCTTTCGGAAGAAATTTTTTCCGCTGATGTGGACGCCATAAAACGGTAATGTTACATTATGGAGATAAACCGTCTTTTTTTTAAGTGAAAAATAGTAATCTTACATGTGTTTTATGTAGTTTTTCCATTTTTTATGCTGTATGTTTATATATTTCTTACAATTTTCAAAAATAAGTAATATTAAAATGTAAAACTATATTTTATGCCACGTGTCATCTTTCAGGAGAAATTTTTTCCGCTTATGTGGACGCCCTATGGAGCCTCAAAAGTTCCCTTTTATTAGTAGAGACTAGGGATTAACCCGGGCTACGCCCGGGATTTTTTTTTTTTCTAATTTAAGTTGTTAAATTATTTATATTTAGGTTATGATATATATTTATATAAATGTTAAGATGCATGTCATAATTAAAATTTATTTTTAAATTTTAACACGTTAAATTAACATATTTTTTACTATTTAAATATTTTTGTAATTTTGTTGGCTATCTAGTTATCATATTTAGCAAAACTATCTGTTGAGTGTTAACATAAATGTTTTAGATATTAAATTAAACTGTAGAGTATTTTCGGATCGACCACATGCTCAACAATCAATCGATCCGTAAAAAGATGGTCGATCTCCGTGGCCAGGTAAATACAATTTTAGCAAAAATATCTTTGATTTTCAGATATTAAGTATATAACTATTCTTTTAAATATTGTTTTTTAATTGTATTTTTTGATTAAATTATTGTATTATAATTTTTATGTAAATATTTTTTGTGATGTTTGAATTTGTGTTGTTCGTATACTTAACCTAGATGATATTGATGTTTAACAATTTATTGTTTTCTGGAAATAGAAAATAATGATATATCAAAACGTATCTAATACTTGTTAAATGATAGTATAATGTAAATTATATCCATTATTTGAAAATAACCATTTGTTGTTTTTTATTTTTTTTTAATCAGAAATTATTTTTATTTAAAAACATTATTCATATGTAATATAATAGTTTAAGTTTGGAAGATTAATCTATATATATAAATTATGTATATTTTTAAAAAAAATAATTTAAGATATTATATATTGAGTAACTGAGTAAAAGCTGAATTTCTTATCTTGAAAATAAAATATTTATATTTTTGTCTTCATGTTATACTCACCAATCCATCATTGATATTTATAACTCAGTATGTTCTTAAAATAACTTAGTTTTAAGCAATAAACGAATTTAATAATTAAATTCATCACCTATAATGTTATATAAACTATATTTGAAAACTCTTTAAAATTATATTTTAAGCATAATATTACTATTATTTAATTTAAGTTATTTTAAGCATAATATATGCTAAACCAACTTAAATTATATTTGCAATAGGACCATCCTAAACCTGTTAATAAACCAAAAACAATACTAAACCAACATGAACCAATACCTGATTCGGCGTGGAAGGAAGTGTTTCGGGATAAATGCTTGAATGGTTATTAACTGTAATAGTTTGATCATGAAATAGTTAGTATGAATATTAACAATAAAATGATGGATTAGATTAATTTAAATTTGTAAGAATACCTTTGAGTCTATGAAAAGTAATTCAATTCCCATGAATAAGTTTGGCTTTTGGAAGTTGCGGGTTTCCCAACAATGAATCCACCTAACAAAAAGTTCGTTGTTATAAAAAATCTCCTTCAAAGTCATTAAAGGTTTTTGGGACGGCAATAGTTGATGGTGGAACCATTTTTTTGCTCGAGTGCTTTGAAGTTTTCCTTGATAGTGTGAGGTTGATGTTGATGAAATAATGAGTTTTATATGGACTTTTTTGACTCCCTCTGTTTCAAAATACATGAAGTTTTAGGTTGGAACACAAATATTAAAACACTTGTTTTTTATCTAAAAGGTATCACTAAAATATAAATTAAAAATTATTCAACCAATCACAAAACATACTACAAAATATAATTGGTTACACAGTTTTTGATAAAGTTAAAAGATACCTTGAAATATGAAAACATCATCTATTTTGAAACATCAAAAACTCTCTAAAACATCATCTACTTTAAAACGGAGGGAGTACATTTTTGTTTTTGTTTAATGTGGTATTTTCATTTTTATATAATTTACTACCATTTTAAGATATATGTACCTTTAAGATAGATGTTTAAATCTTAATGTACTTTTTCCATTTTTTTTAATGTTTATTTCCATTTTTTATATTTTTTATTTACATAATATCTATATTTGATATTTTAAAATAGATATTTAAATCTTAATGTACTTTTTCCTTTTTTTTTAAATTGTGTATTTACTTATATTATATATTTTACATTTTAAGATAGATGTTTAATGCTTAATGAACTTTTTCCATTTTTTTAAAAAAATTGTGTATTTACTTATTATTATATATATAATTCATATATTATAGATTTACATATTTACTTATTATTTATTTTCCTGTATATGTATTTCCATTTCTTGTACTTTTTATTTACTTAATATCTCTATTTTACTTTTTAAGATAGATGTTTAAATCTTAATGTACGTTTTCCATTTTTTTTAAATTGTATATTTTTATTTGTTATACTTTCTATTTACGTAATATCTATATTTTAAATTTTAAGATATATTTTTAAATCTTAATGTAATTTTCCATTTTTTAAATTGGGTATTTACTTATATTATATATTTACTTATTATTTATTTTTATTTATATTGTGTATTTCAATTTCTTATACTTTCTATTTACTAATAATTTTATATTTTAAGATAGATTTACATTTTAAGATAGATTTTTAAATACTAATGTACTTTTTCTATATTTTTTAAATTGTGTATTTCCTTTTCTTATACTTTCTATTTGCGTAATATCTATATTTTATATTTTAAGATAGATGTTTAAATCTTAATATAATTTTTTCCATTGTTTTTAAGTTGTGTATTTCTTTTCTTATACTTTCTATTTACTTAATATCTATATTTTACATTTTAAGATAGATGTTTAATATTTAATGTACTCTTTCCATTTTTTTTAAATTGTGCATTTACTTATTATTGTATATATAATTCGTATATTTATATATTTATAATATTTACTTATTATTTATTTTTCTATATATTGTGTATTTCTCTTTCTTACACTTTATATTTTATTAATATCTATTTTTTATATTTTAAGATAGATGTTTAAATCTTAATGTATTTTTTTCATTTTTAATGTAAAACGGCAATGTTTTATAGAAGAACTTGGACAAATAGTCAAATAGTTATATTTATGTTTTTTTTTTCTTTTTTTATAAAATGGTAATGTTACATTATGGAGATAAACTGTTTTTTTAGTGAAAAATAGTAATTTTACATATGTTTAATGTAGTTTTTCCATTTTTTTCATGTTGTATTTTACATATTATTGTTATTTTTAAATGTAAAATGGTAATCTTACATATGTTTAATGTAGTATTTCCATTTTTTATGTTGTATGTTTACATATTATTTATTATTTTCAAAATTATATATAATGTTTTTTTTACAAAATAGTAATGTTACATTATGGAGATAAGATGTCTTTTTTTTAGTGAAAAATGGTAGTCTTACATATGTTTAATGTAGTTTTTCTATTTCTTATGTTGTATGTTTACATATTATTTATTTAAAATAAAAATGTAAAATGGTAATCGTACATATGTTTAATGTAGTATTTCTATTTTTTATGTTGTATGTTTACATATATTTATTATTTTCCAAATTATATATAATGTTTTTTGTTTTTTTTATAAAACGGTAATGTTACATTATGGAGATAAACCGTATCTTACATATGTTTAATGTAGTATTTTCATTTGTTATGTTGTATGTTTACATATTATTTATTATTTTCAAAATTATATATAATGTTTTTTTACAAAATAGTAATGTTACATTATGGAGATAAGATGTCTTTTTTTTAGTGAAAAAATGGTAGTCTTACATATGTTTAATGTAGTTTTTCCATTTTTATGTTGTATGTTTACATATTATTTATTTAAAATAAAAATGTAAAATGGTAATCGTACATATGTTTAATGTAGTATTTCCATTTTTTATGGTGTATGTTTACATATATTTATTATTTTCCAAATTATATATAATGTTTTTTGTTTTTTTTATAAAACGGTAATGTTACATTATGGAGATAAACCGTATCTTACATATGTTTAATGTAGTATTTTCATTTGTTATGTTGTATGTTTACATATTATTTATTATTTTCAAAATTATATATAATGTTTTTTTACAAAATAGTAATGTTACATTATGGAGATAAGATGTCTTTTTTTTAGTGAAAAAATGGTAGTCTTACATATGTTTAATGTAGTTTTTCCATTTTTATGTTGTATGTTTACATATTATTTATTTAAAATAAAAATGTAAAATGGTAATCGTACATATGTTTAATGTAGTATTTCCATTTTTTATGTTGTATGTTTACATATATTTATTATTTTCCAAATTATATAAAATGTTTTTTGTTTTTTTTATAAAACGGTAATGTTACATTATGGAGATAAGCCGTCTTTTTTTCAAGTGAAAAATGATAATCTTACATATGTTTAATGTAGTTTTTCCATTTTTTTATGCTGTATGTTTACATATTATTTATAATTTTCGAAAATTAGTAATATTAAAATGTAAAACTATATTTTATGCCACGTGTCATCTTTCAGGAGAAGTTTTTTTTTGCTGATGTGGACGCTCTATGGAGCCTCAAAAGCTCCCTTTTATTAATAAAATTAGTAATATTAAAATGTAAAACTTTATTTTATGCCACGTGTCATCTTTCAGGAGAAGTTTTTTTTTGCTGATGTGGACGCTCTATGGAGCCTCAAAAGCTCCCTTTTATTAGTAAGGATTGCCGCCCTATTATGTGTAACAAAAGAAAACAATTATAATGGAAAGGACAATTAGCACAAACACTAATTTTGTCTGTGTTACGCATAGATTTTGCAAACCTATAGAAATTCAGTAACATATTCAGGTAATACCATAGCAAACCCATTGTATAAATGCTTGACTGTTAAAATTTACTTATGCATCTAAAAATCATTAATCCATAGAAAAAAAACTGTCCAGTCCAACGTAGACAAATAGACTATACAACATAATTAATTACCAAAAGTATTGGTGAAACTAAGATGAAAAAAACTATAAACTGCTCGAACCCGACCCCAAAAGATAGATATGAAAGTCAAAATCAATGACATATTCATCAAACATCCTTTCTATAAATAGAGACAATGAGAGAGACGTAAAAAAATGCCTTGTTCTTTTTTTGACAATATGAGCTAACGCTAAATTAAAATAGACTAATTCGAAAAATCAAATAGATGGTATATAATTGACATAAACCACTGAAGGTAGATTATAAGCACCATTCAAATCGAGTAGAACATAAAGTTACAACTCCGTTGATTTTAGAAAGAACTTTCTTAGATATATGAATAATGATGGATCTACAAAGTGACAGAGCCCAAATGACCTTGCTTTACGCCCAGTTCCCAAAATAAATACGATTCTCTCAATTAGGACCGAACCAGATAAAATCTATGCAGGTCCCAGTCCCAAAGATCCGCAAAGGACGAGTGCATTTATTTACTTATTGTAGCTTTCCTCATCAACAGATTTTTTTCTATTTTTATTAAAATCTAAGGATTTTTTTTTTCCTTCAAATTTGCTACTGAGGCAATGACCAATCATATTAGAAGATAACATATAGTAATCTGGGTGAAATTGTGACAAAAATACTAATAAATAATCTGGGTGAATTATCCAATAGTTATTTGAATAATTTTCTTTTGTTTTAAATGAAAGCTTAACTTTTGGTGGATTCTCTTATTTTTATAGTAAAGTCCACTACTACCTACTCTGCTAGATTTTGACTCTTCTGAATTCAGTGGAAAAACTATAGTATTACATTTATGTTTTTACAGATATCTATACTATACTAAAAGGGATATATGAGTTCCTCTTAGCTATGCCACGTCGGATCAAAAAATCATCCAATCAAATTCGTCTTTACTGCCATGTCATCTGCAGCCTGAGTCAAAAAAAAAAAACCTACGACTCGCATCGACTTTGTCTTCTCTGTTTCCTCTTCATCAAAGCTTCTAGAGATTCGATTAGGTTTTGAATTTTAAGACTCTCTGTTCAATTGCTCTTTGTGATCGGATTGGGTATGGCTCAAGCTGTAGAAGAATGGTACAAACAGATGCCGATTATAACCCGGTCGTACTTGACGGCGGCTGTTGTTACCACTGTGGGATGTTCTCTCAAGGTATATACGCTTCCTCTTTCTCTGTTTTCCGTTTTCTCCATCTCTATTTGTCCTTTCCGAACCTGAGAAACGTGAACGGAGATGGTACCTTTGTCATTATCTCAACATAATCTCTGGCCGCCGGAATCTGTATCTACGGTGTTTCGGGGTTACGCAACCGCCACATCGAAACACGCCTGCGACCATCTTCGCCGTCACCTCCGACTTGGCTTCCATATCCGCTCTTCCCTTCAGGTTCAAGCTAACTTTCTTCTCTTATATTTTACTCCTAAAGTTTAGAACTTTGGAACAAAAAAGGTTTAAACTTTTTTCACCTGTGTGCTTTGTGATTAGCTCTTTTGCAATTCTAATTGTAAAAAGGTTTCAACTTTCAATCACGATCATAGCTGCTTTCAAGATTTATCTCATTTTGTCTTGGACTCTCTGTCTCTCTGCTGCTTTTGACAGATACTGCTGCAAGTCTATGATGCTGCACGAACGGGGTTCTCAAGAAGAGTCGTTGTATTCAACAGGGCTAAGTTTCTTCACTCCAGAGATGATATCAGATCTTCGTTATCTGTATGTTTCTTTAGTGGATGAGAGAGTAGGATAGGTCCTAGAGGTGAGGAGGGGTCATCATCAAACCAGGAGACATCCAAGAGAAACACAAGAAGTGGACAGAGGTGGACCAATGTCCTCCTTGCCGTTAACGTTATGTAATGTGTTTAGTTCTTCTCTCTGTTACATGTAACAATAGATCATGTCTTTTGGTTTGAGATGTTGCATTAGATAAATGCTTTAGGCTTATGGGTTTCATTCTTGTGTCATGACAGAATGTATATTGCACAAGTTGCATCCAATGGTAGAGTGCTGACATGGGGAGCCAAGGTATCATATTCAGAGACTTGATTAAATACAAGAGGGAAACAGTTTGATATCTGAATATCTCTGTTCCATTTCTCTTAAGTCTATCTCCAATGAAATTTTTTGGTTCTTACGATAAGCCAACTCATCTAATAGCTTTTACAGATAAAACGTTGTTTGTTCTCTTCTCACCGCTTGCTCGAAACAGGTATGTTAACTATTTTTTTTGGTCCTGTGGAATTTCAGGGCTTTGTTTTTTTTTAATAAGTTACAATGTTTAGATTAAGAGTTTTGGCCTTGTGTTTGTCCGCTCGAACCTGCAAAATCAGAGCTTTTTATGTGTTTTGTGTTTGTACTAATCTATAAAGTGTATCAAAGGATTTTCTTGAGAGTATCTCCATATTTAGTGGTCTGAACAAAATGTTCTTTATCGAGATTATGTAGATCCATTATTTTCATTTCTTTGGAGTTGCACAAATGAACGGAGCAATCTTTTTCTAATATATAGCTTTGTGACAGGTTTCTAGATTATTGTGAAGTTGCATCTAACATTAGAGGTAGTTCTTGACTTTGAAAATATTCTGGTTTTCTTTAATGGGTATCTTCATAGTGTGGTCACTTTATTTAATGTTTTCACCATGGTTACAGGGAGAGTTTGATGCAGTGTTAAAATTTTCAGGTACCGTTAACAGATATGTGGAATATGTTCATAACTTCTTTCATGCTAGAGATTGTTGGGAGCTATCACTTATTTTTCTCTGGCATCTAGCGAGTAAACATGATCTCCGTTGATTTAAATCAAGCAGTCCGGCTGTTGGATTTCCATTGAAGAGAATAAAAGATTGTATGGGATAAATTTTCAATTGATCAGGATCTGTGTTGTTGGATGAGTTTCAGAAAGCGGTAACGGGCATGGAAGGAGCTGATGTGCTTTCAAGTGTGAAGATGTTCTAAACGATAGAGGTCTGACCGATACAGTGATGACTGAATCAGTCTAAAGGATTTGTAAGCATCACCAATAATAGAAATGGGTACAACACCTTCCTCAATGACGCGAGTTATGTAATATTCATCTTACAAGCTCCAAAACGCATTTCTTGCCTTTCTTAAGGATCTATGGATCTTTTAAATTATTCTTATACTATAAATCAGGAGATCTGCCCAGATGTGTGGGTAGAGTAGAGATGGCTGAAGGCGCAGCTAACTGATGAGATCATTTGTTTTAGCTGGGAGTATGATTATGTCAACTACATGTTGTAACATGTATACGTTTGTGGAATAGATTTGCATTCTTTTAAAATCTGGTCAAGATACTGTTTTTTTTTAGTTAGACACGAGAAACCGCAAGGTTAATAAGTTCAATTCAGCATTGTAAACAAAAGTCAAAGTTATAAATTGCACAAACCATTGTATTAAGGTTATTATTTGATTTATATAATTATTTGTGCACCCAGTTAAAAAAAGTTTGGCTTCACCCCTGCTCTCAACTATGTATAATAATTTTCAATAAGACCATGTATAATTGGCACTATTTTTAGAAATGTAATATTCAGAGAAAATAGTTTTAAATATAACGTTCTGCCGGTAAGGCAGACAAACCCCTAGATATAGAAGAAAAAGAAAAAAATATTAAGATAAATCATTTTATTATAATTTGTCGATAGTGAATGGAAACATTAAAGAAAAATATTTCAACTTCCAAGAGAATTAGAATCTTCATTTGTAGTGAATATTTAGTTATACAAAACAAATTTGATCACGAAAAATTTTCAAAACCCTGGATATCCATTTGGTGCCCACTCTTATGTGTATGTAAAAAATATATAGAGGTAGTTTATAAATATACAAAATACTGTAATTACTACTAAAATATATTTTTGTTTAAAATAACACATGAACGATAATACTCTATTAAAATCATTTAAATAAAAATAAAATAAGTGTAGGCAATAAGAAATTACATTCATTAAGTTAGATATCATTTTAAAAAATATACTTAATCAAAAATACTATACCGTTTGAGTTTATAGTTTAGTGATTATTGTTTAGGTTTAATATTTAGGGAATAAAATTAAGTTTACGTAGGATTTTGTTGCTCGAGAAATAATTTAACGAATATATAAAATTAAATATCATACTTAAAAGTAGAATGTTAAATTCTTTATATAGTAGCGTCTTCTTCAAATTTTACTATATATACATATATACTTTAGAAAACTTTGAATCTATTAATTATTTGGTTAATAGTTGTAATTTTTAAAAGCCAAAACTATTTTTAATTATTTATTTATCAGATTATATGATATGTCATATAAAACAAAAATATTTTTAAAATAGTTTTACTATAATTGGTACTAGAATTTTTTAAAAACATCAATTTAATCAAATAGAACTTAAATGTAATAAATTAAAATATATAATCCGCGCGTAGCGCGGAAAAAGATTCTAGTTCAAATAAGAACAACAAAGAAACACAGAGGAATCAGTCATATGCATAGAGGTGGTCCCACGGCAATCAAATCAAATCATTAACTAACATAATGAAATTGTCTCGACGTTATTAATGTAAAACATTAAATGCTTATTGTAAATAGGGAAAACAATATAAATGGATCGACCGTAAACAATACTCCCTCCATTCTATAAAATAGACTTTTTAATATTTTTACACATATTAAAAAAATACATTAAACTATCATAATAAATGTATCATTTTTTTATTTTTAATAACTTTTAACCAATAGTAACTCAATAAATTCAAATAATTTTCTTAAACTTTAAAATTTTTTATAAAAACACAAAAATACGTCTTTTTAAAACAAACTTTTTTTTCTAAAATTCTATCATTAAAGAACAGAGGAAGTATGTAATATATAACTGAACTTTTTTAGTGAATAAAAAAAACGCTCACTGAAAATTTTCTCGAAAACTCTAGTACTTGATTTAACTAGGACTGGGTTGCGGATTAAACCCGCCTCGCTGACCTGCCAACCCGCGGATTGCAAAAAAAAATTTTGACAAAAAATCCGATCCGCACAACCCGCGAACAAAAAAATTTGTTTCCGCACCCATCCCATTTAATTTTGCGGGTAACCCACGGGATCCACGATTTATATTTTTATTTTAAAAAATATTTATTCAATTTAATTTTTGTAAAATGTAATATAAACAATATATTTATAATTAAAATTTCAAAATATTTTTATTATTACTTTTTAAAATTCCCGTATTTTCTTTAAAAATATACCTTTTTACAAAAAATATCTTTTAAAAAATAAAAATAAAAAATAAAACAAAAATTTACGGGTTAACGGATATCCGCAATTCAAAATCTCGTTCACGCTAGGCTTGCAATCGCTCACCAAATTTGGGCCTTGTCCACTGTCAGGATACGGCCCAGTAAAATGCTTCACACTCAAAATCTTATAACAATTTAAGGTTTTACGCTTGTTTACACAGCACAAGGCGTGCAAGTTCGACTTCAACAGCCTGCAGAAGGGTTCTCAATCTCAGGTCATAGCAAAGCCTCCAAAGCACACTTTGAGGCAGGCCTGCACGTTCGAGTTTTCAAGTCGGATTCGGACCAGTTCATTCGGGTCCTAGACATTTGAATCCCATAGGTATTTATAAACTTTTTTGTTCTGGTTCGTTTTTTCTCGGGTTCGGATCGGTTTAGATCTATAATTAAAATATCTGTAATATTTGGATCTGTATCGGATTCATGTATTAAGGATCTGAAAAGAACACAAATTATCCAAATTTAGTCAAAATCTATCATATATATCTAAAATAATTTTACAAAATAACAAACTATTAATACTTAAAAGAAAACATTTTTTTAACTTTAAATTTTACATTTAAAATTTAATATTACTTGAAAATACTACAAAAATAATAACAAATATTATTGACAAAAAAAATTTCAAATAAATCATAAAATAAAATATAAAAAATTGAACAAAAAAATCATAGTTTTGGGTATTCATGTTTTTAAGTTGGATATGAATCGGTTCGGATTCAGATCGAATTTTTTTGGGTAGAAAAATTTTGGATCCAATATGTAGTTGTAAATTTTTGATTCAGTTTCGGATCGAATATTTTCATATCGGTTCCGGTTTGGGTTTTTGGATCTGCTTACTTTGAGGAACATCTGTAATAAAAAAATAATAGAGGGAATGTCATTGATAAAACCAAACGTAGGGGTCTGTCTGCTAAAACAAAATAATACTAAAAAAAGGATACATTGGTAAATATATGAAACTTAAGGGATAGCCAGTAATATCCTCTAAATGTTTCGGGAAAATGTGCAATAAACTATTAGTTTTTCTTTGCATTGAGGAGCACTTCAGATTCGACCCAAGACGACGACGACGACCAAGTGTTCTCGATTCTCGGCGTGCGGATCTTCTCTCTCCCAAAAAACCCCAACTCTTATCGATCGAGCGAGCGAGCGATAATGGCCAACAGTAATCTCCCCCGAAGAATCATCAAGGTTTGTTTTCCAATCTCGTCCCGATCTTGTCATTGAAATTGATTTCTAATAATTTCAATTGTGATGTGATAGGAAACGCAACGTCTGCTCAGTGAACCCGGTAAGCTCTTTTTGATTCGTGCCATAGTGTTGACTTTTTAGCTTAGAAAATTGAGGTTTTGATCCTGAAAATGTGATGAATTGAAATGTTGGTGCAGCTCCGGGTATAAGTGCATCTCCATCTGAGGAGAACATGCGTTACTTCAACGTTATGGTTCTTGGTCCTTCTCAATCACCTTATGAAGGTAGGTAGTAGAGTAAACTTGGTAATTGTTGTTTTTCTCATTTGGATTAAGTCTACTAATAATTTTCGGTAGTTTACTGGGTCATCATCATATATGCCAATCATTTGCTTCAACCTGATTCCATTGTGTAGGAGGAGTTTTCAAGTTGGAGCTCTTTTTGCCTGAAGAATACCCTATGGCTGCTCCCAAGGTATAACTAACTTCCTTGGTTTGGAGTTTCTTTTTTTCCTTTTTTTCTTTCCAAGTCATGTTATGTAGTTAGGCCCATTCATCGCCTCCGATGGTGGCTTGAATGCAATGTCATTGTTTCTCTTTTGTTAAAAAGGGTATATTACTAACATTTGTATTCGAGTGGAAATAGTTTGTATTGAGATTTGTGTTTTTCTCTATACGTTAGTATTCGTGGGCTCTGTTTAATGATATTGGTTTGGAACAGGTTAGGTTTCTCAC
The DNA here is from genome assembly GCF_020379485.1 of Brassica napus. Classification (NCBI taxonomy): domain Eukaryota; kingdom Viridiplantae; phylum Streptophyta; class Magnoliopsida; order Brassicales; family Brassicaceae; genus Brassica; species Brassica napus. The sequence goes on from NW_026016306.1 coordinate 302,932, forward strand.
CAAGATATACCATCCTAACATTGATAAGGTCTCCTCTTAACTCCCCCTCTCCATGTTACCATTCACAAATCAAAACACATGTTCCTAAACTCGTCTCTTTTATGCACCTACAGCTTGGAAGAATCTGTCTTGATATTCTGAAAGACAAGTGGAGCCCTGCTTTACAAATACGAACTGTGCTCTTAAGGTACGTATGAGTTGATTATCTCGTGCCACAATAGGTTTCTTGAGGCATGACTTGCTCTCTTATGTTGTCCTTCAAAAATAGTATTCAAGCTCTTCTGAGTGCACCCAACCCTGATGATCCCTTGTCTGAGAACATCGCTAAGCATTGGAAGAGTAATGAGGCCGAAGCTGTGGAGACAGGTATTGTAGATTTGAAACCATGAGTTCTGAACTTTTTAACTCATTCTTTCTAAACCCATGCGTTGGTATCTCACATCATCCTTGTGAACTAATCTGCGCAGCTAAGGAATGGACCCGTCTTTACGCAAGCGGCGAATGATGCAGTCGAGGGCGAAAAGATCTCATTCATCCAAATAACATTACATTTGGTGAAGTCTTATCTTTTGTTGGTTCTTTTTATCATTATGATAAAAATGTGTGTTATGGCACACGAATTTGTAATCTCTTTGAATGATTGTATCATTAACTAATAGGGTCAAGACTCGTTCATCCAAATAACAATACATTCACTAGTTGCATTCCAAACGAAATAGATAAAGTCCATTGTATTAGGACACGAGTAAAAAAAAATAGAATAGCTTTACAGTTGCAAACCAAAACACAAACCAAGTAAATCAATATCCATCATCCTAATGTAATAACAAATATTTAGAGGCAAAAAAAGAAACTACCATAAAACCACAAACCAAAGGAATCATCTCAACAAAGAACACAATTCAGATTTCATGAAAAATATTTTATGAAGCCGAAGTGAACCAACCGTGGAAGAAGAACAAGAAGAAAGACTTACTACTAACCGCACTAAACGGGAATTGCGTCTACATTGGATGAATCTTCACATCTCAACACAATGCCTTCAAGACTTGCAGGGAACGTGCACTTGCTCCATTGCCAACCAGCTGCTAACGGCTCTGTCGTTGGGACTATCATTAACACGCTTTCGTTCCTCTGCACCACTCCAATTACACTTACTGTGCTTCCTTCTTTGATATATCTGCAAATTAAAACAAGTATCAACATAGACCAACAGTCTTTTAACACAAGGTAACACAAGCTGAGTTTTGCATACCCTTCTTTAAGCCGCATCACTCTTTCATCATTAGATAGATTCTTCTGACCCAACCACCTTACGAAATCTGGAGACGCCTGCTCGTTTCCTGGCTTGAAATCGATGACAACAGAGTCATCAACAATAGGTGTTACCTTCGCACCGTTTCCGCTTTTCACCAATGCTCTCAGACCAGACTGGAAATCAGAAATGTAGAAGTCTACCACATGCCTCTGCCATGTATTGTAGATGCAAAGTTTAGAGACATTTCCACATAGAAAGATTAACATTTTTTTCTCTCAAACGAAATATCATCAAACCTCTGCTGATCTCAGTCCCCATGTGAAGCGGCGGTGTGAAGCATTGGCTGGCTTTGAACCCCACCCACGGTACTCATATAGACAAGTAGACGTGTAAACACATCTGGGAACTCTATGGAACGATGACTCAAGCGGCACGTTACCACATGTGACCACCTTTACAGCAAACAAAAATATAAGAACCAATGTCATAAACATAGTACATCCCATGCGTGTGTGCTTAGACACTACTTACCCCAGTGACCTTAACGTATTGACCGTTTTTGGCAGTTCTAAGATCAGCATCAGGATAACCACCAACGAAATCCGTGACGCCACGTCTTTCACAAGAAAGATTCCAAAAGAAAAGCGCAGCAACAAGAGCGAACAAGGCCGCCACAACGATGAGGAGAACTGCATTGTGAACCGCTCCAAGGATGAAGCCTCCAGAGAGGAACCCCATCACAAATATAAGTATAACCAGCCAGAGGACAGGCTTCGGGAAGCTCTTCATGCAGGAGAAGTCATCTTCAGGACCAAGTGTAGTTACGGCCTGGTTATGGACAAGGGAAGGCTTATGATGTGTCTTCATCGAACCAGAGTAGTCTAGAGGACCAGAGATCTTCCTAGGACCCCCAGATGAGTTCAGAGGACCAGAAGTAATCGGCCCAGATGTTATTAGACCTGTTGTTGGGAGCATAGGAATAGAACCAGAGTTCTGACGTGTTACACCACCAGACTGCGGACCGGATGTCTTCTTTAGAGGCTCCCCGTGCTTAGACAAAGGGCCAGAGTTTGTTTTCTTCATGGAACTCGACCCAGCGGCAGAGGCCAAAGAGCCAGACATACGACCGGTTGCATTAGGCAAAGGACCAGACTGCCCGCCGCTTCTTGAAGAAGCTCCGGTGATTGGACCAGACTTCCTTGACTTGGTTCCATCGGTGGGAATGTCAAACATCTTCCCCAGCTCTCCAGATTTCTTGATATCGCCGCCGGTGTAAGGCGTGGCTACTGAGCTCATTGTAGGAGGCTTTTCTTTGGGTTGCTCCGGCCTACCCCCAGACACAAAGAGACCGTTGCTGAGCTGGTGAGATGCGTATCTCGAACCCATTTAATATCTTAAACTGCCACAAACAATGCGTTGTTGCAACGTTAGGGGTTTCAAAGTCCTGCAGGAACGCCCATGAGAATTGAGAAACGAACAAAATAGTTACAGAACTGGTTTATATATAGATGATGTAACATTATATACATAAGAAGAATAAGACAAGCTATATGACAAGCACAACCGAACAACCGAACCTGATTCTCTAAATATCCGAACGGATCCTAAACCTCTAGAACCCGGGGCTAATCCTATGCCCACAAACGTCGCACCTAGTGCAGGCTCAATATCAGTTCCCCAGTTGATAACCAGGTCAAATCTAGTGTGGATTCAGGAGTAGGTTCCAATGCAAATCAGTATTAATTTCAAAATCTCATCGATGGATCCAAACCAATGAACATCTCAGAATCACAAAAACACAAAAGTAGTAATAAAGGCAAAACCTAAATCCCCAAAATGGACTAAACGAATCTGAAAACATGAAGAGGGTATGTAGATTACCTTACCACCTGAGAGAGAGAGAGTGTAAGCTTTCACAAATCTCTGTGTATAGCAATAATAACTATCAAGGAAGATAGTTGCAGTTGTGGGAGTGACAGTGGAAGACGAAGCGGAAGTAACAGTCGAGAGGCCGAGATCCCATTATCCGTTTAGCTCACACACTCTCCGTCGTGTGGATCCCGATCTCAATCTCTTTCACCCGCAACAGTTGATTCCTTCGTTGTCTCAGTATCGCTCTCTTTCACAGCTCTCCAATTCCTTTTTTTTTTAAAGATGAAAGTAAAGGAGATGAGAAGAAGACGCTGTTTGTTTTATTTTTATCTGTTGCCGTATTAGCAAGAGTTTTGGAGTTTTATGAGAACTTTCTAAAAGTAAAGCTGTAAACTGTAATTACTACAACTGGTGGTTCCCCTTTTCTAAGTTTTCTTATCTATTAAAATATCTTAGCTGCCAAGGAACAAGGCACAAACTTTATACACGAGCTAGTTTATTTTATGATATACGTTGTATCAAAGATGTTGAAATGCTTATATACTGTTGGAATAAGCTTGAAGTCACTAGAGCAAGAGTGAAGACTTGAAGAGCAAGCTAAAGATGAATCCTAATCTATTTGTGTTTTGAAATAAAGATAAGGATGCTTTAGGAGTTATCTATAAGCATGTTAGGATTTATGTTTAGCTATATATACATTTCGTCGAGTTATGATTAGGTTTGTATGAGTTTGAGATATTCAAGGTTTTGAATGAGTTTTCCCTTGAGAGATTAATATAAGAGAGTTAGTCTTATACTTCATTCGCATACACAAAACAGCAAACGGTTATGTAGTTTCAATACTTGGTATCAGAACATAAACAATTGAAACTATGGGAGATCTTACGGTTGCTACGGTGAAACAGAAAGAGTCAGGATCATCCTCGATCAAGTGTCCCGTGCTGAGTGCCACAAACTACACAGTATGGGCGATTAAGATGAAGATCCTACTAAAGGTACACAAGGTCTGGGATATTATTGAAACTGAAGAAGGAGATGATGAGAAAAACAACATGGCCATGGCGTTGTTAGTCCAATCAATACCCGAAGCTCTTGTCCTGCAAGTTGGAGAATTGGACACAGCAAAAAGGGTTTGGAAGGCTGTTAGAACTCGACATATGGGGGCTGACAGGGTGAAAGAAGCTCGACTTCAGACACTCATGGCAGAGTTTGATCGTCTAAAGATGAAAGACAACGAAACCATTGATGAGTTCACAGGAAGAATTTCCGAAATCTCTTCAAAATCTGCTGCACTTGGAGAAGAGATAGAGGAAACAAAACTAGTCAAGAAGTTTCTTAAAAGTCTTCCAAGGAGAAAATACATACATATCGTAGCTGCATTGGAGCAAGTATTAGACCTTAAGACTACTAGTTTTGAGGACATCATTGGACGGTTAAAAGCCTACAAAGAGCGTATCAGTGAGGAGGAAGAGACGTCTGAGGAACAGAGCAAGCTCATGTATGCTAACTCAGAGCAACAAACCCATAGTTCTAATGGTGAATACAGAGGCCGTGGCCGTGGAGGAAGATTCTTTGGTAGAGGAAGAGGTCGTGGTCGAAACAACTATGTGAGAGATGCTACAAGGATTACGTGCTATCGATGTGACAAGGTGGGACACTACGCTAGTGACTGTCCTGATCGTCTACTAAAACTTCAAGAGACCCAAGAGACTAAAGAAGAAGAGACGCATGTGGCAGATGAGTTGATGTTGAACGAAGTGGTGTTTCTCAATGAAGAGAAGGTGAAACCCAATAGATTTGAGACAAGCCAAGATAAAAGCAATCTGTGGTATCTGGACAATGGTGCTAGTAATCACATGACAGGAGATCGATCTTACTTCACCATCCTCGACGAAACAGACACCGGCAAAGTCAAGTTTGGTGATGACTCTCGTATTGACATAAAGGGAAAGGGATCCATTAGATTTGTCAAGAATGGCGTGAAGAAGACCATGCCAAATGTGTATTTCATTCCGGCTCTCCGAAGCAACATCATAAGCTTGGGTCAAGCTACTGAAGCGGGATGTGAAGTCAGCATGAAGGAGGATCTGTTGAGTATTTATGATCGTGAAGGGAGGCTACTGATCAGGAGCAACAGAGGAAGAAATCGTCTCTACAAGGTTGTTCTGGAAGCTGAAAGTACTTCGTGTCTGCAAGTAATAACGTCGAATGAATCGAGCAAGTGGCACGCGAGGCTAGGTCATATTAACTTCGACAATGTGAAGCTGATGGTTGACAAGGAGCTTGTCACAGGAATACCAAAGATAGCAATCACGAAGAACACATGTGTTTCCTGTTTACTTGGGAAACAAACAAGGAGACCCTTTCCCCAAGCAACCAAGTTTCGAGCATCAGAAAGACTTGAGCTCTTGCATGGAGATCTTTGTGGTCCGATCAATCCTCCAACTATTGGTCAAAACAGATATGTATTTGTCATAATCGACGACCACTCCCGCTACATGTGGACAATGTTGTTGAAAGAAAAAAAGTGAAGCTTTTGAGAGATTCAAGAAGCTTAAAGCGTCGATAGAACAGGAAACTGGCATCTCTATTAAGACTTTCCGAACTGATCGTGGAGGAGAATTCACCTCGAATAAGTTTAATAGTTTCTGCGAAGAGAATGGGATCCAGAGACACTTAACTGCACCATACTCTCCTCAACAGAATGGAGTGGTTGAGAGACGCAACAGGATGATACTAGAGATGACGAGGAGTATACTCAAGCATATGATTGTTCCAAATTACATGTGGGGAGAAGCTGTGAGGCATGTCACCTATCTCATCAACCGCTGTGCGACAAGAACTCTGGCTTCTAAGACTCCATATGAGATGTTTAAAGGGAGTAAGCCGAACGTCTCACACCTGAGGGTATTTGGATGCATTGGATACGCTAGAGTATCAGCTTCTCACAAGAAGAAACTGGACGATAGGTCAATAGCTTTGGTACATCTTGGAACAGAACCAAAAACTAAAGCTTACCGATTGTTCGATCCATCGAGCAAAAGGATTACTGTAAGCCGAGATGTGGTATTTATTGAGGAGGAAGCATGGAAGTGGAACGATTGTGCGAGAGAGAACAGTTCCTTCAGTATCAACCTCGAAGAGTTTGGAAACAGAGGACTTAGAGAAGTTGAGTTCAACGCGAGTCCTAAGGAAGATAACAGTGCTGTCATAACAGAACAAGCTAGCGAGAAGACAGATAACAGTGATGAGATCTTTGATAACGATGTTGTGGAAATCTCTGATGAAGAAGATGAGACGCATGAGGAACCACAGCTAAGAAGGTCCACAAGAACAAGGACAACACCGGAGTACTTGTCTGACTACATACTGATGGCTGAGGAAGAGTGTGAATGGCTTTTAATGTCGCTTAATGAGGAGCCATGGGATTTTTCTGAGGCTAAAAGCATGACGGTATGGGTAAAAGCCTGCGAGGATGAGATAGCATCCATTGAGAAGAACCACACATGGCTTCTTGTTGATCTACCTGTCGGTGCAAAACCCATCGGACTGAAGTGGGTATTTAAGGTCAAGCGCAATCCTGATGGAAGTGTGAACAAGTACAAAGCCAGATTAGTAGCGAAGGGCTATGTACAAAGACATGGGATAGACTATGATGAAGTCTTCGCGCCTGTTGCAAGGATAGAAACTATCCGTCTGATCATTGCTTTGGCGGCTTCTCATGGGTGGGAAGTACATCATCTTGATGTAAAGACGGCTTTTCTCCACGGAGATCTTAAAGAAGAGGTTTATGTAAAGCAACCAGAGGGTTTTGAAGTCAAGGGGAGTGAGGAAAAGGTTTATAGACTCTCTAAGGCACTCTACGGACTAAAGCAGGCTCCTAGAGCTTGGAACTACAAGCTGAATAAGATACTAAGAGAGTTGAGATTCACACGATGTTCCAAGGAAGCATCGTTGTATCATAGAAAACAAAATGAAGACACTCTCGTTGTAGCTGTCTATGTCGATGATTTGCTTGTCACAGGCTCTAACTTGGTGATGATAAACGAGTTCAAGAATGAGATGGCTGCTAAGTTCGAAATGTCTGACTTGGGAAGACTTACATACTACTTGGGCATTGAAGTGACGCAACATCAGGATGGTATCACATTGAGACAAGAAAGGTATGCTGAGAAGATTATTGCTGAGACAGGTATGGATGGTTGCAATTCCACTCATGTGCCGATGGATATGAACTTAAGGTTGTCAAGATCAGTTGAGGAACAAGGCGTTGATGAGAAGAAATACAGAAGGAGCATTGGATGCTTCCGGTATCTAATCCACACACGTCCTGACCTGTCATTGGAGTTCTATCCAGATTCATGTTCAATCCCAAGGTTTCATATGATGCGGCACTGAAACAGGTTCTGAGGTATTTGCGTGGGACTCTTACCTATGGTCTTACTTACAAGCGTGCAGATAAAGTAAGACTGTTAGGATACAGTGATAGCTCTCTTAATGTGGATGTCGACGATGGAAAGAGTGTTACAGGACACATATTTTATCTCAACGAAAGTCCCATTACCTGGTGCTCTCAAAAACAAGAGATTGTGGCATTATCTTCTTGTGAAGCTGAGTTTATGGCAGCTACCGAGGCAGCAAAGCAGGCAATATGGCTTCAGAAACTGTTAAGCGAGATCACAGGCAGCGAGTGTGAAAGAGTGACAATTCGGGTGGATAACAAGTCTGCGATCTCGTTGACTAAGAACCCTGTCTTTCATGGACGTTCTAAGCACATTCACAGGAGATATCATTTTATAAGGGAGTGTGTCGAGAATGGGCTGGTAGAGGTCGAGCATGTTGCAGAGAATCGACAGAAGGCAGATATACTGACGAAAGGACTTGGCAGGATCAAGTTCAGAGAGATGCGTGAGCTCATTGGTGTTCTAGATGCAGCACAAAGTAACTTCAAGCTTAAAGGGGAGAATGTTGGAATAAGCTTGAAGTCACTAGAGCAAGAGTGAAGACTTGAAGAGCAAGCTAAAGATGAATCCTAATCTATTTGTGTTTTGAGATAAAGATAATGATGCTTTAGGAGTTATCTATAAGCATGTTAGGATTTATGTTTAGCTATATATACATTCCGTCGAGTTATGATTAGGTTTGTATGAGTTTGAGATATTTACGGTTTTGAGTGAGTTTTCCCTTGAGAGATTAATATAAGAGAGTTAGTCTTATACTTCATTCGCATACACAAAACAGCAAACGGTTCTGTAGTTTCAATATATACGATGCCAAAAAAATTTTGTTTAGTTTATACAAGCGCTAATCTATGGTGATGCAGAGAGACAGAGAAAGCTATTGCATGTACCTTGTAAGTTTTAAGTGGTGACCACGTTTTTACATGCTGTGAAATGGTTTAAGCATGTTGCAAATATGATGTATACGCACATTTATATATCACTAGTTCCGGTCGGACGGGATATACTTTATTTGTGATCTAAGATTATTATTATTTTATATGATTTTGTGGTTTATGTTTTAGATTTGTATTTGCAAAAGATGTGTATAATAATAATTTTTTGTATTTTAGAAAGTTTTAGGTGCGGAGATATTATATGTGATAAGTTATAGTTTTCTTGCTTACAATAGTTGTTTCTGCTATCCAAAAAATTAACTTTATGATATTTTATATCAGTTAAATTTTATTTAATTAATTAAATTATTTGATATATAATTTGTGTTGAATTTGATGATAGTATATAAATGTATTTTATCTGTAATTCAATTAAAACATCTGAAATTTTTAAACAAAAATGAAAGATGAATTCATTTTTTTAAAAATGATTTGTTTATGCTTGTATAAAATTTATATATATATATAATAGTTATGTTATTATAATTTTATCGAATTAAGTTATATATCCAATTCAAGACCATTAAAATTTATTAACTATTGTCTATATTCATTTGTCAAATATTAATTTATTTACTTTTTACTATATATATTATTATTATTTTTATTATTTTGTGTCGATATAATGAATCTCCACGTTATCAGTTAAATATTTTGATTACCAAACATTATCGACTAAAGCAAGTGATTGTACAATTTGTTAAGAAAATACATTCCAAACTGAAGCGAACATGTAATGGAGTACAAACCAAAACCAAACTGTTTCGTGTTAAAAACATTTCCAAAAGCAATTTCAAAACTTCAAATATGATATTTTAAATGCTCTAAAAAACAACTTCAAATTTTGAAATTTTGAAGTTTTGTGCATTAGAACTTCAATATGAAATTTCATTGTTCGAAACTTTGTATTGTTTAGTTTGGAAAATCTAGAAATGAGAAAGTTGGAAAATTTAAATAAGCTTTTATAGTTGGTGTAAGTTAGTGGTTCCTTCCGAATTGCAGCAGTTCTTTGCCATGTAAGGTATGTAATGTCAGTTAGTGTATGATATCTGACCAACCTAGACCAGAGCAAAACATAATCCAGAACAGTATCTGCCATACTATGGGTAACATATCCGATGCGTAATCAGTAACAATTTTTGTTTGTTGTACCGTTAATACTCATGTATAAAATGAAGACTGAGTGATTCATTAATAATTGGCCAAATAGGAAATCAAAATATGATTGTCCTTACAGTTGTAAAAAACAGTAATGAGAAGGTGTTTTAAAAAAAATAATAAACAGGGTTGATCATTATTTTAGTAGCTACCATGTCGACAAATATTACGGATAACATACAAGTTGCAATATTCGTGAATGATAATTGCTTGTAGCACCGTTAAATCCCAAAGGTGGATAAGTTCATTGATATATGGGCAAATATGAAGAAATCCATATACAATAGTCTTTATAGTTTAAGGGTAACTGCCAACAGCAGATGAAGTTTAACAAAAAAACAAAAAATCTTTGCTTAAAAATTATTCTAGTAGCTGTTCCTGTGAGTATGTGACTAAGTAACTTCATCCTCCTCCAACTATGCACTGTGTGCCTTCTTGTGTGCCTTGGAAGACGTAGGGAACAAAGAGTTTGTGGCTGATAGACCACCTTAGGTTGTTTCAATAGCTGGCTCTTTCTCATTGTCATCACCATGACATTACCATGGCTGGAAGGCTGCTAACTCCAGGCATATCATCATCTCCAGGGCCGCCACTTACATCTTGTGGTTACATCACTACAAGAAAACAGCGACATACTGAGAGAAAAAATCGTCGGTATGTCGTCGGAATAACGCTATTCCGACGACATACCGACGAAAAAAGTCCTCGGAAATAACTCCTCGGAAATTCATTTTTCCTCGGAAATCCCTCGGAAATTTCCGACGGAATTCCGAGGAAATGAATTTCCGAGGAAATTCCGAGGACCACAAGTTCGTCGGAAAGTCCTCGGAATATTCCGAGGAAGATGTCGTCGGAATATCTCGAAGGATACACTTCCTCGGAATATTTCTAAAATTAAAAAAAAAATTATAAATTTATTTTTTTTAAATTGAAATTCGAAAATATAAAATTAAAATTGAAATAGAAAACATATTTAAAATACAAAAAATAATAAAATAGTTTTTATAAATATAAAAAATGTTTCATAAATACAAAATTAGTTTTAATAAATATAAATATTTTTATAAATATGAAATCATCTTTTTATAAATACAAAATAGTTTTTATAAATACAAAAAAATAATAAAATAGTGTTTATAAATCAAAAAAATGTTTTATAAATACAAAATTAGTTTTAATAAATATAAATATTTTTATAGATATGAAATCATCTTTTTATAAATACTAAATAGTTTTTATAAATACAAAAAATAATAAAATAGTGTTTATAAATCAAAAAATGTTTTATAAATACAAAATTAGTTTTATAAATATAAATATTTTTATAGATATGAAATCATCTTTTTATAAATACAAAATAGTTTTTATAAATACAAAAAATAATAAAATAGTGTTTATAAATCAAACAAATGTTTTATAAATACAAAATTAGTTATAAAATATGAAATCATCTTTTATAAATCCAAAAATCGAATTTATATACAAAAAAAAGTTTTGTATATTTAAAAATAGTTTTTATAAATAAAAAAAATAAAAAAATAGTGTTTATAAATCAAAAAAATGTTTTATAAATACAAAATTAGTTTTAATAAATATAAATATTTTTATAAATATGAAATCATCTTTTATAAATCCAAAAATAGAATTTATATACAAAAAACGATTTGTAAAATCGAATTTATATAAAAAAAACGTTTTGTAAATACAAAAATAATAAACAATTTATAAAAAAATTCTAAATCAATTCAACACAACCAAATCACAATTCTAAACCTATTACACAACAAATCACAATCCTACCCAATCACCCTAACAAAAATCTATCAAAAGACTTCCGAAATCATCAAATCTACTTAAAAACCTAACAAATAGGACCTAAGAGAGTGGGATAGGGTCCTTACATGATTTGTAAGGGAATGGAGAGGATTCGCCGGAGAGATCGTCGCGAGAGAAGGTGGAGAACGCCGGAAGGAGAGAGAGATCGCCGGAGAGGAAGAAGAGAGAAATGGGGAAGAAGATGCGTTTCGAGTTTATAAAACCTAGGGTCCGACGGATATTTTCCGTCGGAATTCCCTCAGTATTTTCAATTTCAATTTTCGCGAAATATTTGGAGGCTTTTTTGCCCGGTTAAATGAAAAAATTCCGAGGAAAAGAATATCATGTGCATGTATTTCTATTAATTTATATTGTTCCTCGGAATTTCCTCGGAATATTCCGAGGAAATTCCGAGGAACACATGTTTGGGGTTTCAAAACATCAAATTTTTTTGCCCTATATCATTTCTTATACAAATGCAATGCATACCATTGAGGAATCTTTGTATAGATGATCATAAACCATGAAATAACAAAATTTCAAAACGAATTGTAAGTATTCCCTTTACCGTTCATTAAAGTGTATAAGTGTTTCTCTTATGTTGTGGGGATTTCGTTCATACAATCGGAAAAGTGTTATATAAGTGTTTCACTTAAGCAAATTTTTTACTTCATAATCAGTCTAAGACACTTAATAGGGGTTATATAAGTGTTATTCAAACCGCAAAACGTTGTTTTCGGTTTAAAAACCCTACTTCCTCGGAAAAGCCTCGGAATATTCCGAGGAAATTTCGAAGAAAAACAAGTGTTCCTCAGAATTTCCTCGAAATATTCCGAGGCTTTTCCGAAGAAACAGAAACCCTAAAAGTAAAGCCTTGAATCATCGGAAAAGTCTCGGACTATGCCGAGGAAATTCCGACGAAATATGATTTCCTCGGTATTTCATCGGTATATTCCGAGGAAGTATGATTTCCTCGGTATTTCATCGGTATATTCCGAGGAAATTCTGAGGAAACCCAAAATTTGGGTTTCCTCGGAATTTCCTCGGAAATTCGTCGGAATATTCTGAGGATCTCATTTTCCGTCAGAATGTCCGTCAGAATTACGCTGTTTTCTTGTAGTACATGAACAAATATTCTCATTTTAATGCATGGCAAAAGAAAAGTTATAAAAGAAAAAGTCAATTTTGTGAAATTTTGTCACATTACTAACATTTTTTTTTGTAATCACCTGTCATTATGAAAATTAAATTCAGAACTTTTAGAAAAACAGGTTGATTAATCTTAACTTATATTATATTTTTATTAAACTAATTATCAAATTGATAAATAATATACAAAATAACATTTTAGCACTTTTCTTAAATAAAAGCTACGATATTATTTAATATGATTGTAATTTGATTTATACATGCACTAAAAGTGCTAATCTATACATGATGATGCAAAGAGACAGAGAAAGCTTCTTCTTTTTTTTTTTTGGTGAAAGCTTATTGCATGTAACTTGTGAGTTGTAAGTTGTAAGTTGTAAGTTGTGACTGTGTTTTTACATTCTGTAAAATGGCCTAAACATCTTGCAAATATGTTTTTATAGGGTAGGCATAATTATTTGGCACTCGGCTTATATCCAATGCTTACCCCGTATTTGGTTTTAAAAAGACAAAAATTTGTTATTGTTAAATCGGGTAACACGTATCTAATTTTTATTATTTGCAAATACAAGTCAAGTGCCAAGCTTCGTTATTTTTGTAACAATTTGATTCTTTTAATTTTATTCGGTTTATACAATAATAATACTTAATATTGACATTATTTTATTATAAACAAAACTCAATAAATATTTATAATTTAAAAATCAAAAATATTTATTAAAACACTACAGTCTAATAATCTATATAAACCGAATCAAATACAAGTAGAAAATTTAACTACAGTATAACTTCTTTAAACTAATACTTTATAAATTAATAAACACTAAAAATTTATATAAAAAATATAATTTTACAGTTCCAAATTAAATTTTTGGTTCAATTAATATATCGATAAATTAATATCTCTATAAATTAATAAAAAAATATAGTTTTAGTGTAATCTCAACATTATTAATTTATAAAGGTTTCACTGTATTTTAACAAATCGAATTGAGTATCAAGTATCTGAAAATAAAGAGGGGGCTCAGTATCCACCCCTAATGTTTTATGCACATTTATATATGACGCGAAATAATGTAGTAATTAACGAGAAATATACGATTATGTAATCGTATATTTTTTATATATAATTTTTTTCATAAATGTAATGTCTTGATAAATTAGAGTAAAAAAAACGAGAAATATACGACGGACCTAGGCATGGGCATTCGGGGTCCCAATCGGGTTTCGGTTTTATCCAATCGGGTTTCGGTTTTTCGGGTTTATCAAAATCAGTCCCATTCGGATTATATGAAAGTTCGGTTCGGGACCGGTTCGGGTTTTATCGGGTTCGGGTCGGGGTTAGTAAATCTTCAAAGAACCGGTACAACCCAATATACTTTCGGGTTCGGGTCCCAATCGGTTTTTCGGTTCAAAAGTACCTGATTTTTACCTATTTTATAACCAAAACATGAGTAAAATCGGTTCTTCAGTTTTAAAATACCTGATTTGTACCTATTTTGTAACCAAAACTTAACTAAAATCAATTCAAAAATAAGGAACATCAACCGTGATCATTCAAAATCAAACGAAAAGTAAACATATTTACTGATAAAAATAAAACCAAATAAATAAAAGCATAAAACGAAAACCAAGTTCTCATGAAATGAGAAACATTGTTTAATGAAAACAAAAACAAAATCTAAATACTTCAAGATTCAACGGCCATCTTTAACCATCAACCTTCATGTAATAGAACCACCAACCTTCATGTAATAGATATGTATTTTAGATGTTCAATATTTCTTAGTGTATTTTGGATACATATTAGGAATTGAGATCATGTTTGGTACAAGATCTTTTCGAGGTTTTGAATGTTTCGGGTTCTATCGGATATCCATTTAGATTCGGGTTCGGTTCGGATAATACCCATAACCCGAAATACCACAAAACATGACCCATTCGGTATTTACGTTGGGTTCGGATCGGTTCGAATTCATTTTTATCGGATCGGATTCGGTTCGGGTTTTCGGGTTCGGTTTATTTACCCATCCCTAGACGGACCCATGGGCCTTAAAAGAATCAAGGCCATAAGTAATCTGTCACGTGGCTAGCTAATGAAGCACGGAGCCGAATCCACAAGCGTAAGGTGTGATGTCATGTAGAGGATCGCTCCACGATTTCGTCAATCAGATCAACTTCTTCTACAATTCTGTAAATATCTACCTACGTGCCTCCCCTTCCCTCTCTTCTCGTGACCACTCTTCCCGTCTCTTCACTGGTGAGGATCTCCATCTCTCTCTCTCTCTCTCTCTCTGAATCGGAAATGTTATCTTCTTCCTTGATCTCCGATCTCGCTCGGAGGTTTTGACCGTTTCTGATTGACGGTATTTGATCGGATCTCGCCATTTTTTTCAGGAGGTGAATTTTGTGTTCCTGCTCGATCGGATTTGAATCTCTGGTTGCTGCGAAAATGCCGCCGTTTTACGCAGGAAAGCTCACGACCTTCGAGGATGATGAGAAGGAGAGCGAGTATGGTTACGTTCGCAAGGTATCATCATCCCGTTTCGTCGATCTTATATCGTTTTGTTTTTGCCTATCTATGTTATAGGGTAGATATTAAGTCGATCTACTACAAGTAGATTGGTGGATTTGTTTTGGAGAACTCTGAATCTGTTGATTTCGTCTTGGTTAAGTAACTCGTATGCTAGTTTCTGATCTGATCTGATCTGATACTTCTTAGTGATGTTAGTGATAATGATATAGAAGTTTTTGGGATGCAGGTTTCAGGTCCCGTCGTTGTTGCTGATGGTATGGCTGGTGCTGCTATGTATGAGTTGGTGCGTGTTGGTCATGATAATTTGATTGGAGAGATCATTCGTCTTGAAGGAGATTCCGCCACCATTCAAGGTTTTGCTCATTTTCTCTGCTTCTTACTCAAATATTTGCATATGAAATTAACGTTTTATGTGTCCTTCTGTGATATCAGTTTACGAGGAAACAGCTGGACTGACTGTTAATGATCCTGTTCTTCGAACTCACAAGGTTCGCGACTTCTTTATCTTGTTTTTTTTAGTAAGTCTACAGCTAACATATATACTATATCCTGAACTTTTCAGCCTCTTTCTGTGGAGCTTGGACCAGGAATCTTGGGAAATATCTTCGATGGAATTCAGGTTCAGTTGGATTTCGAATCTTGAAGTTTATTATGACATCTATGTTTCGTTATAACATTACAAAATTCAGACTCTGGCTTCTCACAATTATTTCTTTAAATATCACAGAGGCCTTTGAAGACTATTGCGAAAAGATCTGGTGATGTGTACATCCCTCGTGGTGTGTCTGTTCCAGCTCTTGACAAAGATTGTCCTTGGGAATTCCAGCCGAATGATTTTGGTATTGTGTTTTACTTCATATATTTGTCTGTGGAAATGTTTATATGGTTTTTAGTCTGATGCAACTATTTTTTCCTTTGTTTCAGTCGAGGGAGACACAATAACTGGTGGTGACTTGTATGCTGTAAGTTTGTTGGACTCCTCCTTAATCTAATCTTGGCAAGGGAATATAGTGTACATAGTTAGTTAGTTAGTTACGTGGAGTTTCCCTTGTTTGCACCGAAAAATATATTTTTTTTTTTCTGATAGTCAAACATAACTTTGGAATGCAGACCGTCTTCGAGAACACCCTGATGACACACCGTGTTGCCCTTCCTCCTGATGCCATGGGGAAGATCACTTACATTGCTCCAGCTGGTCAATATTCCCTTAAGGTTTGACTTTAGCTTTCTCTCAAACAATTTGTATATATACATCCAAAACTCTTTTCTTGTCCTTCAATGTTTGAGTTAATATATGGATAACTTGATCTATTGGTAACCAATTCCGATTCGACAAAAGATTGACTGTCTACTCATGGTTGTTTGGCGGCGTTTTTCATATTCCAGGATACAGTGCTAGAGCTTGAATTTCAGGG
Organism: Brassica napus; assembly: GCF_020379485.1. NCBI lineage: Eukaryota > Viridiplantae > Streptophyta > Magnoliopsida > Brassicales > Brassicaceae > Brassica > Brassica napus. Next base: position 319,530 of record NW_026016306.1, read on the forward strand.
GGTTAAGAAATCGTACACCATGCTTCAGGTTTGAGCGTATCTTAAATCTAACTACTTGCAAGTGCAAACGTTCAGCTATTTGGTTCACTTAATAACATTGGTCTGGTTGATAATATGTCAGAGCTGGCCTGTACGTACGCCTAGGCCAGTTGCATCCAAACTTGCTGCCGATACTCCTCTACTTACGGGGCAGGTGATCACTCTATTAATTTTAATACAGTGGTCGTTGTTCATTCGAAGACATTTGTTTCTGATACCCCTTTCTTTTCCCTGTTGTCAGCGTGTGCTTGATGCCCTTTTCCCCTCCGTTCTTGGTGGAACCTGTGCCATTCCTGGTGCTTTTGGCTGTGGTAAAACTGTTATCAGTCAGGCACTTTCAAAGGTAGGCTGTGACACTTTGGTTCACCTTAATGATTGGATATATCGGATTTCCGAAGTTAATTTGTTGTTATGTAATAGTACTCCAACTCCGATGCTGTTGTTTACGTTGGTTGTGGAGAGAGAGGAAATGAAATGGCTGAGGTATACCTCTTCTCATTCTGAATATGCATATTGGTCACATACATCAGAATTTTGGTCTGATGGTTTCTCATAAATTAGGTGCTTATGGACTTCCCACAATTGACAATGACGTTGCCTGATGGTCGTGAGGAATCTGTCATGAAACGTACTACACTGGTTGCCAACACCTCTAACATGCCTGTGGCTGCTCGTGAAGCCTCAATTTACACAGGTAATTTTCAGCCATTTAGGTCCAATAGTTTTTAAAGAAGACCGTTTCCCATCTCTTAATGACAAACATACAATTTGTTACAACCCTCATTGTTATCTTTATGGGCAATGTGAACTCCAGGAATCACTATCGCTGAATATTTCAGAGATATGGGCTACAATGTTAGTATGATGGCAGACTCAACTTCCCGTTGGGCAGAAGCATTGAGAGAAATTTCAGGACGTCTGGTAATCTTTTGCTTCTGACAACTTTTGGTTTATGAATTTTCGTGTTGTCCTGTTACTCCATTTCTCAGTTTATTGACACATATTTTGCTTTGCTTTCTAGGCTGAAATGCCTGCCGACAGTGGATATCCTGCCTATCTAGCAGCACGTTTGGCATCCTTCTATGAACGTGCGGGTAAAGTGAAATGTCTCGGTGGACCAGAACGTGATGGAAGTGTCACAATTGTTGGTGCTGTTTCACCTCCTGGTGGAGACTTTTCAGATCCTGTGACTTCTGCAACCCTTAGTATTGTGCAGGTGATTATCTAGTTCATAGCTGTTTCCCCATCTTCCATTGTACTTGTACATAATCTAGATCTGCTTAGATTCGTATATATTAGCATTTTTTTAGTCTACGTTGAAATCCTTACTCTTCCAATTTGGTTGCTCTTTTTCTTTCATACAGGTCTTCTGGGGTTTGGATAAAAAGCTTGCCCAGAGAAAGCATTTTCCTTCTGTTAATTGGCTGATTTCCTACTCAAAGTATTCCACGGTATGGTTAAATATTCCCGTGTCTTCCTTCATACCTGTCTAGGTGTATACTATGTGTCGAAGTTCTTGTATGTATGAAAAGTTGCTTTGTTTTCTCAGGCATTGGAATCTTTCTATGAGAAGTTCGATCCAGATTTCATCAACATCAGGACAAAGGCCAGAGAGGTGTTGCAGAGGGAAGATGATCTTAATGAAATTGTCCAGGTACGTGTCACTTATCCTTCTTAAACCATCTAATGTTGTTACTAATAAGTTTTGGTCTCTTAGCGACTGTCTTGGCATCTAAACTTTGACTCAAGTTATAGAAAAAATTGCTCTTCAGCAGATATTTTTTTATGAAGGAATTTGTTTGACCCGTGCGTTACACTTTGTGTGCAGCTTGTGGGAAAAGATGCGCTAGCGGAAGGTGACAAAATCACCTTGGAAACAGCTAAGTTATTGAGGGAAGACTACCTTGCTCAAAACGCTTTCACACCGTAAGATTTGTCTCCCTTCGTTTTGCTTTAGTTCTCTCTCAACGAGTTATTTATTCTTGAATCTTTAACAGATATGACAAGTTCTGCCCTTTCTACAAGTCTGTGTGGATGATGCGTAACATTATCCATTTCTACAACCTAGCAAATCAGGTACTAAGATGCTTTGTGAAGTGGATATTTTTTTTGGTAAATTGGTTTGCCCAGTAAAATTGTAACTTGGTCTCAAAATGTTGTTGGGTGATACAACAGGCGGTTGAAAGAGCAGCTGGAATGGATGGTCAAAAGATTACTTACACTCTCATCAAGCATCGTTTGGGAGATCTTTTCTACCGTTTAGTGTAAGCAAACTTCAATGAATCAATCATTATATAGCTCTAGTGAAATGTGTGTGGAACTGAAGTTGTGAGTCGATGGAAACAACAGGTCTCAGAAGTTCGAAGATCCAGCAGAAGGGGAGGCTGCGCTTGTGGCTAAATTCAAGAAACTGTACGAGGATCTCACTGCTGGATTCCGTGCCTTGGAGGATGAAACTCGGTAAGCTCTCGTCAGAGTCTCCACAAGTCCGAAAAGTGCTCTCTTGTGTGTTTTGAGCCAAACAACTATCATAGTGGTTGGTATTCTATTTATCGGTGGTTTGGTTCGATCGATCGAGTTTTATCCCTGCGAACGTCATGAATCTCCGGCTGTGCTGTGTAATATGTTTGATTCGTTGTTTTTTGTTTTGTATGTTTTCGTTTTGATGGTAATAAGGTACAGCCAAAGTGAGTCATCTATTTGATTTGATGTACCTCTCAATTCAATAAGTTATTGTTATTATTGTCCAAATGCACTTAAAAAAACTATTGGTGATACTTTTACTTTCCCATAATATCATCATTTTGTATTTTTTCTTTTGGTCCACATTGGCCAACAATGTTTGTCCTATGGTTTGATTTAAAATATACTTGTTGATGTTGGTATACGTGTGGAAGACCAAGGCGAGAACTCGCTTGTCATCAACATCCTCTTCAAATCTTAACACCAAGGAGGTAATTCTGTTAAGAAATCCTCAGAAATGGTAACGGCTGGCTGAGCAATTCTTATAACTTCAAAGTTCAAACACGGGCAGAGATTAGTTCGCCAGGAGAGCTCCGTCGTGATCGAGCCACTGGTATGATCAAGTTAGTATTGGTTCTTAGTTGTTCTCTCTCTATATGGGCCACATATGAAAATGTAAGATGAGCTAGGCCCATATGTTTGGGCTAGCCTAGACGGCCTACTAGCAAATATTTATTTTTTTTCTCGACAAAGCAGACATTTTTAAGCAATTGAGGGTGTTTTAGATAAGTTTTTAATAGTATGGAGCTATATGGATAATTACTTAAACGAGAAGAGTGATAAGTGGCAGTGTGTCATTGGATAGGATGTGTCACTAACTCACTAAGGAGTGAAAAACAATTACTTTTTTTTTTACGAAAATAGTACCAAAAATAAAAATATTCCGAAAGTTCTCTAGAAAGTATTCGGAGACAAGAGAGAGAGGAGGAGAGAGCGCTTCTTCGGCAAGGACAAGCTTACGCCAATGGCGGTTTCCTCCTGATCATTCCCGGGAAAGCCGCCGTGTAATTTCTCTTCTCGCTTACGCAATCAATTTCCAGGTGTAGATCATGTAAAAAGGTTCTCTTAGTAACGGAAGTTAGATCTAACGCGATTGAAGTATAATAGTGTTAGGCAGATGAAGTCTGATGCATAGTCCCTTTCGTTTAGATCTTTTAGGGTCTCATGCGGTCTTTGTTTAATTGCGTTATCTGGTTGCGTTTTGCGTACATAGGAGGAACGTTATTTTGAATTTAATTTGAAAATGTTATTCGGTAGGTGAAGAGAAAACTCATGGGTTAATAATGCTTTTCTATTTTCGTCAGGATCTTTGATTAGGTGGAAACTTCAACTCTTGCTCATTACCAACTGAGAAAGTTTGAAGAAGCTGGAATCAAAGATATAGCTAGACTTGGATGGTTGCTTCGTGCTAACTTATGAAGTAGTGTTAACATTCGGAAGAGAATCTTGTAGTATATATCACAAACTCAGCGTCATTGCCTGTATCCATAAGTCCGGAGGGAAAACTCAGCTCAATAGATGATGATGGATGAAGATGTTGAGCAGGCCAGTTTGTTGTCTTTCAGTGACAGGCCTAGGGCTTTTCCCAACATGCGTAGTAAAACCTACAGTCCACTGGTTAGTGCTTTTCTTCTTGGTTGAGTCAGTTCATTAAGATTTGATTATAAAAATTAACACTTTTGTCATGTTATTACTTATTTCTGTTAGCATTTTTGTTTCCCTCCTTTGAAATTGTAAAAAGTTTTTTTTTTTTTGGGGCAGATATTCCGGATTCTTAGGAGATTGAATGTTCGTGTTCTTTCTGTAATTCTGCTAATCTGCTTTGGAGCCATCTTTTTCATGGGAGCTAGTACTTCTCCTATCATCTTGTTCGTCTTCACTGTATGCATCTTCAGCTTCCTTCTGTCACTATATTTAACCAAATGGGTTTTAGCGAAAGATGAAGGACCCCCAGAGATGGTTCAGGTAAGCTCTCACTCTATTTATGTGGTGTTAATCATGATGTTGGCTTTTTCTTTTTGTTTCCGTTTTTGATATAATTTGTGAGGTGATTCTCTTACTTCTTAGATATCAGATGCTATACGTGATGGAGCTGAAGGGTTTTTCAGAACGCAGTATAGCACTATATCCAAGATGGCTATTTTGCTAGCTTTTGTGATTCTTTGCATATATCTGTTCCGTAGCTTGACTCCCCAGCAAGAGGCTGCTGGTTTAGGAAGGTGAATATGCATATGATTACACACACAAGATTTGTTTAATCTTTTTTTTTTTTTTTTGTTATGAATGATACTTAGCTTATATTGCTGTTTGCTGTAGGGCGATGTCTGCTTATATTACTGTTGCCGCATTTCTGTTGGGGGCGCTATGCTCAGGTATTGCTGGATATGTTGGAATGTGGGTGTCAGTTCGTGCTAATGTGCGGGTCTCCAGTGCTGCTAGACGATCTGCGAGAGAGGCATTGCAGGTTCTTTTTCTTTTTAGTTTAGTTATTTTTCGTAGGACGTGCACATATCACTAAATACTAACAAGGAGATATAATGCAGATAGCCGTTCGTGCTGGTGGATTTTCAGCCCTGGTTGTTGTTGGTATGGCTGTGATTGGTATCGCCATCCTTTACTCTACGTTTTATGTTTGGTTGGGAGTGGATGATTCTCCAGGCTCAATGAGTGTTAATGACCGTAAGTGTCCTCTCTTCTGCTTTCTATGAAAATCAATTACATCTTCATCTTGTCTGCATGCCCTTAGTATACATCATTTTACGGAGTTCATTGTAGCAGTATTTGCTTAATCATGTTGCTAATAGCCGTATTTTTTCATGATCTCTTACAGTGCCTCTTCTTCTCGTGGGATATGGTTTTGGTGCTTCGTTTGTCGCCTTATTCGCTCAGTTGGGTGGTGGAATATACACTAAGGGAGCTGATGTTGGGGCAGATCTCGTCGGAAAAGTTGAGCAGGGTATTCCTGAGGATGATCCTCGGAATCCTGCTGTTATTGCTGATTTGGTATTCCATCTTTGTCCTTTTGGCTCTGTGCATGCCCAGTGTACACTCTATAGTGTACCCGCCAAATTCAAAGTCTTAAAAGGTTATCTTTTCGCCATTTATGCTTTTAAAAGTATTTTTTTCTCGTCTTCTTGTAGGTTGGAGACAATGTGGGGGACTGTGCTGCCAGAGGTGCTGATTTATTTGAAAGTATAGCTGCAGAAATTATCAGCGCTATGATACTAGGTGGAACAATGGCTAAGAAGTGCAAAATTGAAGGTATGTAGGGATTTTTCTGTAAAAAGTTACTTCTCACATGAAATATATCTGATCTATGGTTTGAGTTCCTGACTTATGCTGATCAAAAAGACATCTAGGATTATAATTTGTAATGCAACCCTAAGAAATTGTGTAGAGAACTTTAGCTCATAAGATTGCACATCTTGTTTTCAAAAACATCTACGCTTTATGGTTGTTTTGGTCACTATATCCGCAATGACTGGAGGGTGCATTATTACTGCGTAGGATTTGAAAAGCCATATAGAATGTGTATAGAGTTTGTAGTTTAGAATATGAATCTGTGTAGGCATGATGTGAAAATTGAAGGAAGACTACTTTTCATGAAATCTGTAGTGTTAGTTACGCTTGACTACGTCAACTTATAGAATATCATTACTTGGCCATTTCTAGTCGTGGTGGTGATTTGCAATTTAAATGATCAACTCTGTGCTTACTAGAATTTCTATGTATTACGCAGATCCATCAGGCTTTATCCTATTTCCTCTAGTTGTTCATTCTTTTGACTTGGTAATATCATCAATTGGTATATTATCAATCAAGGGAACACGTAATGCTAGCGTCAAATCTCCGGTAGAGGATCCAATGGCTGTACTTCAGAAAGGATATTCTCTGACGATTATATTAGCGGTTTTGACTTTTGGCGCGGTAATATTGTCCGACCATTTACTGTCTTCTTTCTTCTGTTGATTTTCTTTAATCTTCTTCTGACATCATTATATATGTTTTGTAGTCCACTCGCTGGTTGCTTTACACCGAACAAGCTCCATCTGCATGGTTCAGTTTCGCTCTATGTGGGTTGGTTGGCATCATCACAGCCTATGCATTTGTCTGGATATCCAAATATTACACAGACTATAAGCATGAGCCTGTTAGGACGCTGGCTCTTGCTAGCTCGACTGGCCACGGAACCAATATAATTGCTGGGGTCAGCTTGGGTCTGGAATCGACAGCTCTTCCCGTCTTGGTTATAAGTGTTGCTATAATATCTGCTTATTGGCTGGGCAATACCTCGGGACTAGTTGATGAAAACGGAATCCCCACTGGAGGGCTATTCGGAACAGCTGTTGCTACTATGGGAATGCTAAGCACTGCAGCTTATGTTCTTACTATGGACATGTTTGGCCCCATAGCTGATAACGCTGGTGGAATCGTCGAGATGAGCCAGCAGGTAAATGTCACATGATTGGTTTTAAAGGCTTCTATGTTTTAAATATATATACTAATATAGACGTAATTAATGTAGCCAGAGAGTGTCCGTGAGATCACTGATCTTCTTGATGCTGTTGGGAACACAACAAAAGCAACAACAAAAGGTTTTGCCATTGGGTCTGCTGCACTTGCGTCGTTCCTTCTTTTTAGTGCGTATATGGACGAGGTTTCAGCTTTTGCTAGTGTGTCTTTCAAAGAGGTAAATGTTATTACAAAACCTTTGTTGTATCTTTCATGTTCAGACAGCTTCTCATACTCATCCTCGGATCAAAAACAGGTTGATATTGCTATCCCAGAAGTCTTCGTAGGTGGACTATTGGTTCCATGCTTATTTTCCTCTTTAGTGCTTGGGCATGCGCGGCAGTTGGACGAACTGCACAAGAGGTTGTTAACGAAGTAAGAAGACAATTTATAGAGAGGCCTGGCATAATGGTGAGCATAGTTTTCCTTTCTTCTTCTATGTTTATGGGCTTGTCGTTGTTGACTAACTTGCTGTAACAGGAGTACAAGGAGAAGCCAGATTATAGCCGCTGTGTTGCCATCGTAGCATCTGCAGCTTTGAGGGAAATGATAAAACCCGGAGCTTTAGCTATAGCATCGCCCATTGTAGTTGGTAAGTTAATAATGCTTTTGTATTATTGTACTGGATCAAGAAGATTGTGAACAAAACAAAACCTCTTGGCTCTTTCTCTCTCAGGTTTGGTGTTCCGGATATTGGGATACTACACGGGACAACCTCTGCTTGGAGCTAAAGTTGTAGCGTCTATGCTCATGTTTGCAACGGTTTGTGGTATCTTAATGGCACTATTCCTAAACACAGCGGGTGGTGCTTGGGACAATGCAAAGAAATACATAGAGACTGGTGCACTCGGTGGCAAAGGAAGTGAAGCTCACAAAGCAGCGGTGACTGGTGATACGTAAGCATTTCGTTTTTTTACTTCAAAAAAAAAAATCTCGATCAAAGCTGTATTCATAAAAGCGATTTTTCTCATTAGTATTCATTTGAAAATTGCAGTGTGGGAGATCCGTTCAAGGACACGGCTGGTCCGTCCATTCATGTGCTCATCAAGATGCTTGCGACTATAACTCTTGTCATGGCTCCGGTTTTCCTGTGAGTGAGGACCATTACTTACCCACCTAGAGACCGTCTCCTGCACAAACATAGCGAGGTAGGGAGAGGTTGGTTATGATTATGAGTGTGTCCCATGGATTAATGGTTTTGGTATGTTCATTTCATCTGAATAAACGAGATGTTTCTGTTTTTGAGTTTAGTGACACTTTTAAGCAAGTCTAGAGACATTTAATCAGGCCCAATGTGACTTTTGGAGATTTTTTAACTCTCACTACTAGATTTCATCTTTCTAGCACTTCTTGCTCTTCTTTAGTTGCCTCCCACTCGGACAGACATTTGTCTGCTCTCGTAGCATGAGTGAATGAATCAACCAATCAATAACTCTCATACAGTTTTTTTCTGAGAGTTACAGTTCCCTCTATTTCAGGCAAGAAACAGTTTCCAAGATTAAGATATACTCTCTGTTCTTAAATATAAGATGTTTAAGTAGAAACATACATATTAAGAAAATTATTTTTGTCTAAAAAGTATCATTAAACATAAAGTAATAATCAGTCAATTATAAAATAGATTATTAAATATAATTGGTACACAATTTTAATAAAGTAAAAGTCATTAAAATTCTGTAAAACATCCTCGGTGAGGGAGTAGTTTCGTAGCTGCTTTTGTTTACCGATAAATATAACGATTTCCATTTAAATAATGTCATTCTTTTAATACATTAGTGTGGCCCATCTTACAGATAAATGGGGTTATATACCCGTGATGGGTCTTATTAAAAGCCATTACAATATCAATATTATAACAGAATAACAGATTCACTAGGCTCTACCCTAACTTCTTCTTCAAGCTTCTGATGAACATCAAAGAAACTTGCTGTGTCTTTGTTTTAATTCCTGCAAATCTTTAGCGTTAAAAAAAACAAGATGATCCCAATACTAGGATTGAGATTCTTCAGGTAGAGATTCTGAACTCGTTACAAAAGGATCACTCTGCAAGGAAGAAACAAATATAAAAGGTTACAAAACAACATAAAGTTCAAACATTTACGAGCAGTTTTAGATAAAGAACAAAACTCACAGATGATGAGATGGAGACTTGGCTAGTGTTAGCAGAGTTCCCGTGGCTTCCTGCATTAATCACATTCCCTAGACTCTCTTCACCAATATCTCTTAACCTATTAAGCTCAGGCAATATCTCTTTCCCAAGATCAGGTCTATCTTTCCTTCTTAACTCTGCACATTGAAGTGAAAGCTTAGCTAACGACATGGCTTCTTCCATAGGCCAATCTGGTACTGCTGGATCAAGCATATCCTTAAGTCTCCCTTCTTCTATCGCTTGTTCAACGTAATAAGTCAAACCCATTGGCTGTTTCCCTGTCAAGATCTGCAGCAGCATGATCCCTAGTGAATAAACATCTGATTTCACGCCTAACATTCCTGTCTGTTGATACTCAGGATCAATGTAACAGAACGTTCCTGCAGCTGAAGTGACTCGGTACTGTGTAACGTTCTCTGCTACCGCAGGGACTAATCTGGCTAGCCCTACATCACTGATCTTGCTAACGTAGTTGTAGTCTAGGAGCACGTTTGCTGGTTTAAGGTCTCTGTGGACAATTGGTTCAGGTTTGGTCTGGTGGAGGAAGAGTAGTCCTGTAGCTATCTCAGCAGCGATTCTGAAACGTAGCTGCCAAGAAATTGGCGGTGTGTTGCCTTGCATGAAAAGTCTATCTTCTAAGCTTCCTTTTGCCATGTATTCATAAACAAGGATCCCAAATTCTGGACAAGCTCCAAGAAGAAGCACCATGTTAGGATGCCTTATGCAGCTCAACACTTCAACCTGCAAAAAGACATTTAAACATATGTTTAGGCATGCGGTTTTGAACCGAACCAAACCGAACCAAAATTTTCGGTTAGTTCGGTTACGAGTTTGATTCATTTCAGCAGGTTTGTAAAAAAACTTTGATTTTCGGTTTGGTTTGGTTTAGTAATCAGTTAGTTTGTTTCGGTAATCAGTTAGTTCGGTTTTTCAAAAAAAAATTGTTAACCAAATTTTGAATTGGATTAAAACTGAATAACCCGACTTAACCGAAAATACCTGAATTTAACCAAATTTTTAACGAAATATAATCGAAACAAAAAACTTTGGTTTATTTTGGTAAAAAATGTAAAAACCGAACTACCAGAATACATAACCGAACTTTTTCCTGTTCAGTTCAGAAGATTTTGCTCGAACCGAGCTACCTAAATTTCGAACTATCCGAACCCGCATGCAGTTGATATGTTTGTGTAAAGATGAAAACACTTTTGTAAGAATGTTTTTTTATTACCTCTTTTTGAAACTGTGATCTTCCTTGAGCTGCATCAGGACGTAGAACTTTAACAGCAACACTTGTGTGATCAAGATAGCCTCTAAAGACAGGACCATAGCCTCCTTCTCCAACTTTTTTAGACTCGTCAAAATTTGAAGTGGCTTCTTCTATTTCTTCAACAGTGTATTTCCTATACCGAACAAATCCATGAGAGAATGAATCTGATTCTTTCAAAGCCGTCATTTCTACAGTTACTCTTCTCTTAGCTTCCACTTCTGCTAATCTCTTTGCAGCTTCTGCAGCTTCCAAGGCTGCTTTGGCTTTAGCTCTCTCCTTTTCCACTATTGACATTGCTGCTTCCTCTGAACTCTTTGCTTCTTCTAACCTTCTTTCCTCTTCAGTTCTGAGCTTTTGCAGCGCCGATGCCTAAAATATCAGAAAAACAACATTCAGTTTACATGTATTAGTCTCCTTCCACTACAATAAACAGGAGTTGTAGAGTTCAATGCCTAGTGTATTTTATTACCTGTTGTCTAGCACTTAAAGCTTCTTTGCAGGCTGTACTATACATATCCATGGTTTGTTTGAGCTCTAGACGCAGCCTCTTCATTTCAGCTTCAATATCATCCTGCAACAAAACAAACAAACAAACACACATCTAAGCAAACATTCTAAATGAAATCCTTATGTTGATTCTGGAAGTAAATCTCAATAAAATGCCACATCTTTGGGCCGGACAAATCTTTAGTAGATTATGATTTTTTCCTAAATGGAAAATGAAAATTAGGTTTTGAGGTTGTATAAATTCATTCACATGATAAATGTATATATCCTAAAACGGGTATTTGCCTCTCTAAGTATTCTTTGTTTTCTTCGTGAATAATTCACGTTCTTCACAACATTTTAAGAGAACAAAAAAAAAGTGAAGGATCTTGAGTAAACTACTAGTACTAACCACGCCTTGAGATGAATATGAAGATGTTCCACCACTCTCTTCAGAGAATGTAGATGATTCATTAGGGAAACTAGGATCACTGAACTTAAACTCTGAGCTTGTTGACATTCTTGAACTCCTTCCAGATTCAGGAAAATCGTGAGTGAAGGAAGAGCGGTCAACGCTTGGTCTCCCTGAGCTGATGAAGGAAATGTCATGAGAGTCTCTATGTGAAGATGGACTGATGAATGAAAGGTCGCTATCTGAATCATATAAGTCTCCATATTGTTTGCCTTGTCGTCTCACTAACGGTGATCTACAAAAAAATATAAGATGTTCAAAATATTTTAGACCCATGTTTACTAGAATGATTTGTATAGGCCTAGTGACTAGGTGGATTATTGGGACTAGACCTCAACGAATTATTTGTTTATTTATTATATATTATATATTTTAATTTATTAAGTTTATTTATAAAATTATTTTGATGAATTATAACAAATAGATATACAAAAACAAAATAAAAAAAACTTGTGGACTTACACAACTGATTTACATAAATTTAAATCAAATTACACCAACTTAAACTACATTAACCGATTTAAAATGATTTAAACTGTTTTAATTAGATTTTTTAACATTGTTTTCGATTATGACCGATTTGTTGTTTAGGCCTATACGCTAAACCGATTTCTTTAGAACATTGACCAAAGACATCATTTTAATTGCTTCAGATGTCCTTACCTTATAGAATCATATTCAACTGATCGACGAGGCCTGGATGGCGTACTACCTGTTTGCAAAAACCAATGAAACACATAATAAGAACAGATTCTGAGAATACATTTTTTTTTTAAGGAAGTAATCAAACCTGCAGACTGGCTATGATCATGGTGTTTTGGTGCTTTCTCAGGAGTGGTAGGGTGTTGATTGTCAAACTCAGAGAGCTGCTTTGAACTTTTATAAGGAGCAGGACGAGATGCATTTCTTACTGAAGCAATCTTGCCTTTTGAAATGACATAAACATTGCAGAAATCTGGAGCTTGCTTTGATAGAGTTGTTGGCAAATCCGTTTTGAATCGCCTGCTCGGAGAATATTATATATATTCAAGACTTTGTTACAAAACATGAAAGAAGAAAGACTATAATATATACCTCATGAAGCCATTACGTGATGCAGCTCCAACGACTAGGTTTTCTATTGCGGAAGATGAAACAAATTCGGTAATGGCTCTCACTTTATCTATGTCTTCAAGTAATATGTCTTGACAGTTTATCTGCTCCAAGAAATATATAAAAAAATTGTTAAAAGATCCAAACCCTAAAAGCATAGGGTTTGATTGTCAACACTCTTTACGGGAACAGTAACAGTGGAAGGACACGAAGAGATCTTGAGCTAACTTCTCTGATTCCTGCTTCTGCTGTGGTGTTGCTTCTGCAATATCTACAGCATAAAAAAACAAAACTTAGGGTTCTTTCCGTCAAGAAGAACCCTAATAAATGATGAATGTGAGAAGTGTTTAGAACCTGAAGAAGAAGAAGAATGTGATTTGGAGAGGACATGAATGAGAGAGATGGTTTGGCCACGAGAAGCAAGATTTTCGATGGTCCATTTAAGAGCATGTTGGCTTCCTTTGTCTTTGTCTATTGCAACTGCTACTGAACCTTTTCCTGTTTCTTTCTTTCCTCCGTTATTTGCTTTTGGTAGCCACATTATTTCTCTTCTATATATTTACTTATCCTTTTGAGAAATAATAACAAACAAAAGGATGGAAAAGAACAAATATCCTTTGAGAGAAAAAACTTCACTTGGATTTCAGAAAATGAAAAAAAAATGTTAAAAAGTTTTGATTTTGTAATGGGTTAGAGGATTTCCTCTTTTCTAACGGTTGTTATTTAAGGGTTTTTTTTTGGCTGATAATCTAATTTCAGATAGATTATAGTACAAACTCATTTGTTTGGTTTGACCTTTTTCTAATATTGAAAAGTGTAACAGATGGTGTAAATTTAAACGATCACATCTCTCTTTAATCACCTCTAGAAACTTGCCTTGCATTGACGGTAGGTAGAAACAAAATACTTTCTGGATCCTAAATATTTTAATAATGTACTTTTACTACAACATGAAACTGGATTAACGTGTATTTAATCTTTTTCATGTTATCGCATAAAAGAAATCTTATAATCTCTTTTCTTTTATCAACTAAATCTTATAATCTCTATACTCCTAAAAGAAAATTGTATACTCAGAGTAGTGCCTATGTGTTAAGAAAAGAGGCAGCTGCCTCAGGCCTCTCTTCGTATTGTTAATTTTGGGATCTCATTTTTTCAATCAATTGGTCTAAAAATCTTTATATATGTCTACTTTTATTAATATTTTTCTACAAATTTAATTGTATCATTCTTTTCCGGTCTAAATTATATATATAGTTTTAGCTTTTGAATATTCACTTATTTATTGTTTGTTGTGTATGTTTTATTTTCTACATACTTTTATCATATTTTTTTTTATTCATTTGGTATTACAATGTTGGATACTTTTATAACTTTGAAATTACAGTTTTAATTTATTTTTATTAGCATGGGTGTGATTTTTTTGGATCATCATTCTTTGAATACATGTAAACAATCTGAATAAATATTTTTCATTAACTATTTTCATATTTATGTTTACTAACTTCACAATCTATACTATTAAAAGGGAAGCATTCTTAAAAATCTACTTATGCAAGGTTGTTTGGACCTATTAGTTAGACTAACACCATATAATTCAGCCTATTTTTAAGCCAAAGTAATATTTCATACATCAACTCATAATTTCCTTAATGTACAAAAAGAGATATTGTAACTAACAACGATATTTTACGTAAATATTTTATTATTATTTTCTTAATACAGAAAATAACTTAAGGAGATAGTCATAACAAACGGATTAATATTAATGTACATATTTTTGGACCCTACATATAGATTATCGAACATATGATGCGTACCTTTGTATTAAAAATTTAACAATATTCATTGCACTTTTTAAGTGATATGTTATTCATGTATTTCTTGACTCTTTTTATGAAATGTTATCACAAATTTAATATCTGAAATTGAAAACTATATCAATACTAAAATAATTGGTTTTATAATAATGTAAATTGATAGTTGTAACTATGATATAAATATATGCGAGGAAAATTCATTTTTAAATTGATAGTTTGTGTGTTAATGACAATGTTTTGAAAACCGAACGGGACACTGATTCAACATTGCACCTTGGTCAATGGCCGACCAGTTTAATCGGTTTAACCGCTTAATTTTAATTTAATTTTAAATTAAGTAACTATATATATGTAAAGAGACGGGGCTGAGACACCAACATGTTTCAGGTTCGATCCACCTGCTGAGCGAAACTAAGTCACAATTATCTTGGTCACCTAACACGGATATGGGTCCATGCTTTAGGGCCTATTTGAATACCCGGAGAGAGGGTCTATCCTTGGGGATTAGTCTGGGTCTCTCCATGGGCCTAGGATACCCCCAGGTTAATCAAAAAAAAAAAGTATAACTATAAATTAATTTTGATATAAGTTTATATCAATGTTATATTTTAAAAATGATATGAAAAATAAAATTCAAAATTCAAAAACTAAAACTAATTTATTTATATATGTAGTAGAAAACAATATTAAATTTTGATGAAATCTTATTATAATTTGCAAATTTTTTTATTTTTAACTTGAATTTGCGAAAACTGGGTTTAATATTGAACTAGATCCGATTTAACTCAAATTCAGTTTTTAGCACAACTCGAAACCAGTTAGAAGAGCGAGTCATGATCCGACTGGTTCGATCGTACGGTCCGATCAGATTTTCAAAACATTGGTTAATACAGTTCAATAATTAAAATATATATTTTTAATAATGAATATCTTTACTACTAGAAACATACATATCATCTTTAAATCTATTTCAAACAAATCTCACACTATAAAAAATAAAAAATAATAAAAACATTAAAAATCAATAGTTATAATGTGAAACAAAAAATTATACTAGATTTAAAATTTTTTAAAATTTCAAATCCGCGCTTCTTAAGCGCGGGTCAAAATGTAGTAAGTTTTATTAAACCCCCAATTTTTAGAAGAGTTATTTTCACTCTAGGGCAGTTTTAAGTTTTCTATTACACTTTAGAGCAGTTGTTGCTCCTTAGACACTTTTTTCTAACTTTCTTCTAACTTGTTCTCTTCTTTTCTAACTAAAGTATAATTTAGTTATAATTAAGTGGACCCACTCAATATTTCATCTCTTCATTATTTTTTGTAACCACGTAAGCAATTGTGTAACCATATAATAAAAACATCGGTGATAGAAACGGCTTGGCCGGAAGCTGTCGAAGAGCTTCCTCCTTCACGCCGTGCTCCCCAACTAATCCGCCTCGCTCTGTGACAGTAATAAAAAGAAGAAGCAAGATTTACGTTTTATCGTAGAAACAAAATCAGTTAGAGCTTGAAATCGTGTCTTATATGATATTATACATGTTTAAAGGTATAATAGGCAAGAAGAAAAAAAACGGATGATTAAGATGACGATAATGGCTGGCGGCCATAGAGGAAAATTGCAGAAAACCCTAATTGATTTTGGGGAAGATGAAGTTAAAATACTAAAATACCTTTCATTAAAAATGATTTATATGTACATGATATGTTGTACATACAAATACAATATCCACATGTACAACGATTCATATGTACATGAAACGAGACATCCCTTGTTTAGGTTCCACGTTGATTATGATTTCCTGGAGGAGCATACCTAAATGGTTTTCCTCATGCAATCCATAAAGATATATAACATACATTTGTAAGTTATAACATTTGTACATTTAAATAGCATTCAAATGTACACACATATCGTTGTCTTCTTGTACAACGACTCACATGTACACCGGTGTATACTAGTATGTTTTTCATATATGTACATCGATGTGTACATACAAAAATTGTTCATGTGTACTTTTTTTTTTGTAACACTGTTCATGTGTACATATATGATTTATTCGAATAAAGTAAACAAATTCCATGTTGCATTTTTGTTGTTATGTACATCTTGTTCATGTACACGAGTATATTGAGTAACCACATGAATATGATCTTGGCATCTTGTTCAGTGTACATGTGTACATGAGAAGACGAAAAGAATCTAAATGTACATCGTGCAAACAATGTATTTATTGTGTTAACACTATCTACATTATGTTAACATTGGTGTGAATTCTAAAAGTCGTAGAAGCTTAATTTTTTAGATAGAAAATCTACAAAAAGTTGTATATCAGAATCATCAATGTGTACACATATATTCATTGTCCACATATACACTATTTTACAAGGACCAAAAGTGAAAATTAAAGAAACTTCATCTCAAAGTTCAACAATGGCGATCAATATCTCGATGCAACAGCGGCTTCGCTTTATAGTCCACCGGAGGTAACAGAGAGAGGCTAAGATCACGGCAAAGACGTAACATACGTCATCCACCGGACTTGAGACACCGCAAAAGATAAGTCCCGTGGAAAAAAGGAGACTGTGGCGGTGGAGTTCGTTGTGGCTGTGATTTGCGGTGTATAATAAACATAGCTTGACATATCTCAAAAGATAGATTGAATAATAAAGATATTGATTATAAACATATTTTATTAAAAGAATGTTCTGAAAAAACAACATTGATTTTACAAAAAAGATCGAAGAACTGAAGGAAAAGAAACGAAGAAGAAAATACATGGGACCCACATTCTTTTATTTAGTTAGTTTATGACTAGAAAATGAGTTTGGTTAGAAAAAACTGCCTTAGTAGCACAAACTGCCTTATAGTATAATATTAAAACTTGAAACTGTCTCTTAGTGTAATATTTCTTTTTAGAATTGTCTTAGGCCCCATATGGTCTAGGCACGACACTGATGATACTATGGCATATTAGTTATTTTGTCACTGTATTTTCAAAAGAAAATTACCTTTCAATAATGATATATTGGTCAAACCATTTTCTGGCAATCTCCAGCTATATGGCCGACTTTTCCACAGCTGTAACATGTTCCCTGTTCTCGGCAAACTTGAGCTATATGGCTGACTTTTCCACAGCTCTAACATGTTCCTTGTTCTTGGCAATCTCAAGCTAGATGACCAAGTTTTTTTTTTTTTTTTACAGTAAAAAAAATAAAAAAAAATTAAAAAAAAAAAGAGTTTTTTTACAGTTTTGACATTTTCCCTTTTATTGGCAATCTAGAGCTATATGATCACCACCAAGACACCAATACCTGTGATGACCCTTCATGCTACATTGACAACAATATATTTGGTTAAGCTTATACATGTATCATTTAAATCGAGTTTATAAACGTTTTAAAATGATATGTTATTTATCAGAGTACAAAAAACCTGAATATACATTAGTTCCTTTCTCCACTGTTTCTTCTTCCAAACATTCTTTTGTTTGTGGTGTGGAAGTAACATTCAAGGTCCATAGTCACCATCTCCTATCAAGTTGCAAATGTCCGAACATTCCACTAAGCTACACACACACAAAGCAACAACAAGAGTACTCATGAACTCCTGACTCCTCTAGGTTAAAGATTCATGCTGAACAACAAACTTTATTCACTTCTCTGCGTTTTTGGATTTGGGTCGTTGTATCCTCTGTTTCTTGCTGTCTTCACCAGAAACATTTCCGGTACATTCGATAGCGTCTCACCATCTTGCGGAGGAGGAGGAAGAATCTCTGCAGAAGCTACGGACACTGAAGCCATAATCGTGGCTGCTATGGCCCCAAACGCCGCTGTGGATATACAAACTGTCGCTGCAGCCGATTTAGTCACCCAGCAGCTATGACACTGATATCTACTACTTCGGTTGTTCAATAGATTCAAACGGTAGAGAGAAGGATACAGAGTGTGTGTTATCATTACTTAACTGGTTCTTTTGATCTCATCAGATTCTCTGCGTCTTGTTTTCGCGACAAGGTTAACCTAGTGGTTCTTGTTGAACACTCTATCTTGTTTAGACACTTGTCAATATCTGGTGGCTTGGAATTTAGAAACTTTTCAGACTTCCACGTATGCCAGAATCTTATGCTTACATGACACAATCACACACAATTTAAAAACAGTAGTAATTAACCATAAGACTAATTCAAGAACCAAATAACTATGATTGCAACTTACAAATGTGATTACAGTTTCCTCAAAACAGAAAAGACAAAAAAAGTGGAAGAGAATCAAAAGACAAACACTCTATCTCTATCTTACTTTTCTTGCAAGAAACAAGTTAACGTAACTGTATATGTTACACTATTGCCATTCCCAAATCAGAAATGGCAATTTTACAAGAATACAATATAAATTACTATAAATAGAAACAAGTGGAGGGACGTGTGTGTGCGTGTGTATAGTATATAATCATAAGATCACCCAACCAAACCACATCAAATCTACTGACCTTGAGACTCGAGACGACTCATCTTTGAAGAAGACTCGACTTTGCTCTTCTTCTTCTTCTTCTGCTTCTTCTGAAAATCAAGTCTCACTCTGGGCACATGTTAAATACAAACCTAAGCTAAATGCATCATTAGTCTCTAACTGCCTTGTCTTAATCTTCTTCTTCAATAAGATAACGATCAAGTTGTTGGAGCTCTCAGTGAAAGGGGCAACATATCTTGTTACCTTTGAGAGAAAGGAACTTTGATTTGATCTTTCCAAATGTACAAGTTTTGATTACCCTGATCCTCCAGCGACTTCCGCAGCTCTCTGTCTCATCATTTCCATCACAGCTGCTCTTCGCCTTGAATCTGATTGCTGCTGTAATCTTCTCAGATGCTCCTTCAGGTCACTGAATGAAAGAGAGAGAGAGAGAGAGAATATCACAACCATCATCAACACAAAATTCAAATGAACCAAAGTGGTTTGATGTATTTCATGGATCATCATAAAGTCGTTTACCTGCAACGAGGTACATGGCACTGAGATTCCTTGCAGGCCCGAGCGTGGAGTTGCAGAAGATACCACATTTTTGCATAGAACACAGCCTCCCGAAGCACGCACTTTGCACTGTATACCATGTCGGAATAGTCCCTTCACTTTCCGGCAATTTGGATACTGACAATTTGCAGAACGACATTGTGATGCATGTACCAGAAGTTCCAGCATTTTCCTCAGCTGCAAATTCAAAAAAGAAGAGAACATAAACAAAGAATGTAACCAAGAGAGAAGCAACACCAGCTCTCAAAAGAAACATATTAAATACCTGCAAGACTCGCAACTGCCTTGCTTCTTTGTTCTGAGCATTTTGATCAGCTAGGGATGGATGATTAGTCAACTTGTGAGGATGATTAACTCCACCATCTCTACTGTAACAAGAGTTGCACACATCGTAGTCTGGACATACTTCACAGCGCCAGCCTTGACCAGTTTCAATGTCGAGGTGACACGCATTGCAGGTCGTGACAAACGCAGGAGCAGTTGGGTTATGCAGATGATAAAGGACCATCATTGATGAATGTTTTGCCCGCCTCAACGTGTCGTACTGATAATGGTTCCCTTGACAAAGACTCAGAAACGCTTGCCTTGTGTCGAAAAACTCGCTTTCTAGTATCTCATCTTTGTCCCTTGTATCTGCAGGAATATCTGTATCTCAACCTGCAAATACAATCCCACTAAGATTCATGAAACTGATCACAGACAAAAGGTTAAGGACGCTATCCTCAATAAGCAAATGCAACTCACAGGGTACAACGCATGCTTATCCCTGAAATTAGCAGGATGCCTTTCCCTGTCTTCACGCCGCTGTTCAGCTTCATAACACCTGAAAGGAATCAGTAAGATTCTTATGTGCAATCATGGTTCTAAACTTGTCTAGGCAGTAACTTAATCCTACCCGAAACGATGTCCTTCTTTAAAATCCAATTTATATGACTCAACTCGGTTTAAATCGGTTAAATAAGTCTAAATCTAATAAATTAAGCATAATGTTAGTACTCTAATTTCTTTTGTTTTCTATATCTAATCTGATAATTCATTATTCATCAAAATAATTTTCTAGGCCTAGTTGATATCCTCTACAAAGCGCCTAGTTAAGGCCTAGCGATTTCTTAACATTGTGTGCAATTCAACAATAAAAGTAAAGAGCAGAAGAGAAAGGGAAGTTTCTTACTTATCACAAATCTGAAAGTATTTGCACTGACTGCAGAGCCAACGATTTCCAGATACCATCACATACAGCAATGTGTGCAAGAAGGTTGCAGGTGGACCATGATAAAGTCCTCCTTCATAGGGTGAATGGTCTCACCAAGCTGGGAACAAAGGTGAATATAATATTACCAAAACAATAACAAAAAGATAGTAAAACGCATAGAAAGTAAAGATTACTTTATGCATTAGCAGCAGATCCTTGGATGCATTCCCAGATAAATCAGTCTGCCCAGAAGCTTTTAGAGCCCTTTTGTAATTGTTTTCTTTAGCATCCTTTCTTATTCCCCTTTCTGCCATCTTCTTCTTGACTCATTTGGTATATAAGATCCTCTGCTGCACCTGGCCAGTAGTCACCATCGAAATACGGGAGCCTAGCTGCAGTAACCTTAGCTCTACATTCACCGGTTTGCATAAAGAAATGGTCATATAGATTTATAGTTTCTGCAACAATGCCTTCCTTTGAAGCTTTTTTCAACATTGCTAAGTACCTGCAATGAACAACATGAGCGTTTGGATTATGTAAATGACTTTTTTCATAGAAAAACTTTATGTTTATTCCAAAAAAGGTAACCGAACTAACCACTCTCGTAGTTTATCAGATTTTGGCGTCTTCTGTATTTCTGGATGGCAATATAAGATATAGTCCTCGCCCTTGAGAGGCGGACAAGCCCATATGTAGCAGCTCGTGAAACCACGCAACTTGCAGTATTCTAGGTAACCGATCTAAACACATGATCAAATCATACCCTTAATCCTTCAAAAAAGAACACGGATATTAGCTAATGACTAATGTTTAAGAAGACCAGGACTTACCAGGATTTCGTGGTAAACGAAAGTGCGCAGGGCCTCTCCGTAAAATCTAACCTCGGGTCTAAAGTACTTTACAGAATCCAATAAGAGAGATAAACTCGGCGTTGATTAGGAATGCGCATTCAGAACCAACTCTTGGACGTACATCCCAAATAAGCAAAACTCTACACCTTCAATCTTTGGAACAACAGAACCACCTGGCAAAATAAAATGATGTGTGAGAATGGATACTTCAAGAAAGAAATGCATAAATTCACGATGAGCCTTGATCATTCTTTACCTTGGACTTGTATGCAAACTCTGTTGGGTAACTATCTTCCCGAAAAATTTCAAGAAACCGAGGTTTGACTTCCAGCTTCTTGTCAACAGATGAAACAACTCTAATCACAAGGGACTCGGCAGTAGGCACCTCATCAAAACTTTTTCCTTGAGCCCTGGCTCTCTCTGTTCTTTCCTGCTTCAGCTTCTTAAACAGCCGCTGCTCAATATGGTCACTGAGAATTGTTCTCGAAGGTCTTTCGCTCCAAGAACAGCACTCTGAGGTAAAGGCTTCCTCTTACTTTGTTCCACTTCTGCTATATAGCAATAAGGGCAGGTATACTCAGCTTGCCCTCCGTCATTCCTTCTCCCATTAAACAAAGCACAGATCTGATGCTGCCAGGCCTCACATTTATCACATTGGACCCACTGCAAAGGTAGAAACAGATTACAGAATGTACTGAAAATCAGGAGACAAACACAAAAAGAGTGGATAGTCGTTTACCCATTCTTCGGTCTCTTCATCATTTTTCTTTTTCTCGAGTCTTGCCTTAGGTATGGGCGTCCCCTCAGCGAGTATAGTGTCCCCACGGGATTCATTATAACATGGAATACAAATAGTGACGAGTGTCACCAGCTCCTACGGTGTAATACATAGCATTTCTCTTGATGCGGGCACCACAAGGGGTACAATATATAGGTGGCGGCTCAAAGGTAAGCTTTCTCCACTGCACATAGTTGACATGAGTTCTCACTCATTGAATGCTCCATAGCCTGATTCTTTTCTGCTTTGGCTTTACTCTGCAAGCACATAAAGAACAGATTCATCATTAATCAAATATCTTTTTAAGATAGATATGGACAAAAGTGCTAAACGGAATAGCTAAATCCAACCTGGCAACCCACTGACGGAGACCACGGATATGTTCTCTCACTTGCTCAGGGGTGAACAATTCAGTTATGAAACACCCTTTATCTCTGCTTTTCCAGATTTTGGTGGAGGTTTAGACTCTACAGACTTTCTTCCTTCAGTGACTCAGATACTTTCTCCATTTTGCACTTCTCTTGCCGAGGTGAGGCATCGGGCAAATCTTGTTTAACAGGTTCAATGACTGGTCTTTGCTTGGGAATATTTTCAGCAATTCCCCTTTTTCTCTCTTTAAAACCGGGTCGTGCCTGTACAGAACCTTCACAAACCTCAGCTTTCACTTCAAAATACTTTGAAGATGCACGTACATCACTGTGCCTATGATCTTTCCTTTCAGCATGCTGAGATGATGATTGTGCTTCTGTTACGGAGATAACAGAGCTTTTACAACTTTCCGTCTCAACTTCGACGGTTGAGAAGACTGCTCCACCTTCAACCGTTTCAAAGAAGGTTGCAAATGATTTGAAATATCAGCACTAGGCGAAGCACAAGAGAGTGCTCCAGCAGAGGTCTGTACTGCATCATTGGATATTCCACCTCCATTTACTGACTTCGCAGCACCGCTTTCGGTTTTAACGAGCTAGGGACCGAGCATTTGCCTGTTGCTGTAAGAAGGCCTTCAAGGAATACACACGGGCAGTTGGATTCCTTACAACTTCGATGGTGATTAATCAGTGTCTTCGTGGGGCGGCAACGAGGATATGAACACTGAGGTGCAGCGCAACTGTCCATGCTTTCCAGAGCTTCTGAACCGTAACGCAATTCCGCTCGGGACACTTCCCTTCAGGGGCTTTGCAGTTGCGAGCATGGCGTAGGAACAGGAGCCATTTCTGTTGGTTTCTAAATCTCGGATCTTGGTTTCGTTTCCATATCTACAAGTGGTACCACAGGATTCTGAGGAGTGGGAGATTCTGATGTAGTGGAGATGTGACTTTGACCTATAATAGACCCTCCAGACGTATTATTGGGCTGAGCTTCTCCGTTCCTGACATTCTTTGACGGAAATCATCTTGAATGTGCCGTTCGTTCGACATACTATTAGACATTTGAGTATGTTCTTGTGACTGAGATTGCCAGTGGACCTTTGCAGACCGGATTCTGATTTCACTCCAACAGAAAGGTTGTTAAAACTGTTAATAGAGTCGGAAGCCATACCCTGCGGGTGCAACATCTGCTGTATCTGTTGGCTATTTTGGGGAACTGGTGTGCAATATCACTTGACTTGTGGCAGGGAGAATCTGAGAACCGCATGACGGTCATCTGCGTTGTTCTGGTATTGATTTTGAAACTGGAAAGCTGGAACTGCTCATGAGTTTGGGAGTGGATAGAATTGCTAGGGTTCTCAATTCCAGGTTCATGTTTAACGTGTGTAACCATGTCAGAGGCCACATGGTTTTGCCCAAAAGCATCTTGACTCATAAATCTCTGCTGCTGCTGGCTCTGCTCTGCTTCATTGCCGTTGCTGTAGAAACTGCTGCTGATGTTGTTGAATTTGATTAGGTTGTTGCTGAAACCGATTAGGCTGTTGCTGAAATTGCTGCTGTTGATGTGACTGCAAAAGTGTACAGAAATGATTACAATCCAATATTCTCAGATTGACAAAGTGACTTTAGTGCACTTTTTGCAAATGAATGTGAACTTTGATCAGTCCTTACCAGAGAAGAGCTATTTCCAGACATAGACTGAAAACTTGCCGTATTGGTATTCTGAGTATCTGTCAACGTCCCAACAGATGTTGCAGCACCATACAAATTTCCAGAATGAAAAGGGTCAACGTTATTTGTGCCATATCCTTCACCTGAAAGAGTAAATAACATAAAATTAAGCTTTCGGATGGACACACACCCAAAAGGAGTTACAGTGCATATGAAACTAGACAAGCAGAAAAAGGGAGAGGGAATAAATATTTACCCTGCATTCCTGAACGCTGAAGGGTTCAACACTTTTGCATTCATCCCAACACCACCGTTTATGGAGCTGTTAGACACATTAGACATTTTTTGCTGCATCCCAGGTCTAGGCCAACACTCATTTGACTCCCAAGATTATGCAAGATACGACTATTTTGGCCACCCATATCCTGCCTCGGTTGTTGTTGCTGCTGCTGATGAGGCTGAGGAACCATCATGGGAGCAGCAGAAAATCCACACTATTGTTGGAATTGGAAGCTTCAACATTCAAGTAAGACTGGGTATTGCTATTAATACTGTTGTTGACAAATCCAGGGGTAGGCATCATCTGGCCAGTATTTCTTTGCGAGCTCATTGATGCAATGTTCCCTCCAGAACCAAGACCAAAGTTACTCGATGAATGCTGGTATCCATTAGACATGTTACCTGCAACACAACAAGTAAAGGTGTTCAGAGTAACTATGAAAACATTCGGATATTTATATAAGTTGTCATGAAAGAACCTCCGAGCATGCCACCAGGATTTAGCATGTTTGCAGTGTTCATAGCATAGTTGTGATGTTATTACTTCCATCCATTGCAGCATCAACAGAGGACGTCATCATCATATTTGGATTCCCACCACTATGTTGTAACCCTGGAGTGGGTATCATTGTTCCAACCGAAGAAGGATTAGCATGTCGCTGCTGATTGTAGTTATTCATATGTCTACCTTTGATTAGACTTGCCAGCCGAGATTCAAGGTCGACTGATTTAAGTAATCTTCCTGTAGAAAGTGGTACACATTAGGAAAAAAAAAAGTGCTCAAATCTTGGAAAAAATCTGTTAAAAATACATGAATCTTTTTAAAATTACCTTTGAGTTAGCAATTTTAAACAGCCCCTCCTCTAAGCGTCTAGCAACATCCATATACTTTGCCTTTGATGCATCATCAGCTGGAGATGGTTGTTTTTGCTGTAAGATGCTGAAACTGGAAAAAACATAGCCAAATAGGAAGAAATCAATAAGACAAAGACTGCAATCCAAAAAA
The DNA here is from genome assembly GCF_020379485.1 of Brassica napus. Lineage (NCBI taxonomy): Eukaryota > Viridiplantae > Streptophyta > Magnoliopsida > Brassicales > Brassicaceae > Brassica > Brassica napus. Next base: position 345,066 of record NW_026016306.1, read on the forward strand.
AACTTTAAAGTGAATTAACACAGTGCAAGCTTACATCTTGATTCGCATGCCTTGCCGAAGTCTCAAGAGGTCATTGTCATTACGTGAAGGTCCTAAACCAGGAGCACCACCACCACCTTGACTAAATTCTGCATTTGGGAGTTACCATTCTGCTGAGACATGTTCCCTTGGTTCGAAACCTGTCCTGACAAGTGCGCCTGAACATTCATTGGTTAACTTTTTAAGTCTTCTTCTTCTTCTTCGCCTTGTTCTAGTTCTTCTCGTAACTAACACTAACAACCACCGCATAACTCTCCACCTCTCCTCCACAAGTCACAGCATCCAAATTTCATCTCCTGAATCAGTCTTCAGAAAAGTCCGAACTGAAACTGATTCAATTTGATCTCAAAAGTATCAACAAGCAATTAAACCCAAACTAATCGAGTAAATGTCGAATTTGAACTAAAAGCCCTAAAACTGCAAACCCTAACCTTTGAATTGATACACAAAAGGAGCAATCCTTCGCAAGTAAGAGCAGAATCGAACACCGATCGCTTGCTACTAGGTTCACGACGATGCGACACGTGGAACACAATCAAAGCGAGGATCAAGCTGTATACGAATGGAAAAAGAATTGAAGACAGTTGTTCACGAATCGGAGGATTTTTCTGGGTTCAAAGTTCGTCGAATTAGGGATTTTATTTTTTTGTAGGACTAGCTTCCATTTGGGGATTTTGATTTTTTTTTTCTTACTAAATATTCAACACAAGGACACATTTAAATATTAATTTTGATGTCTGAATGCGATAATTGGCGCAACAAAAAGGCGCAAAAATGAAAAACTCGCGGCCGCAAAATGTTTTATCGGAAGATCAGGTTCAACTAACTACCAATAGGTATGTTCCTTCCTCCGATCAAAACTTTA